>NC_072788.1:4966349-5339968 GCF_022539595.1 Amphiprion ocellaris
ATCTATAAAGGCACAAAACATTTAGTCACAGGTATCTGGAACTGAACAATACAGTATTTTACTATTTTATGGTCAAAACAACTTGAAACTGCTTAAAATTTACGGTTTTACAAATTTTCAATTTGCATTTACTGTCTTCTCTGTCATTTTTACACTTTGCAAAGACATCCTGCTGGCCAGATTGGACACTGGTGGTCCGGTTTTGGCTCACGGGCCATATGTTTGACACCTCTGCTATAGGCTATAAAGAACAGTAAAGAATAGACAGAAATGATGATAATGATTGCAATAATGTTCAACAATTTACTTCTTTCATTTTGTTACAGTTCAGACGTAGGAAATCACTTCGATACAACAGGCTGTGGAGTCACTTGGTAGCAGTAGTAACACACTCCCCTTAGCTCCCCGACCTCCTGCACCCCAACATCTGCCCTCATCACCCCTGGATCCTGAGCTTCAGTCTCCAGCCACAGAAGTCTAGCATCAGGATCCTCATCAGAAAACTGAAGTAAGGATCCTGAGCTCCGCAACACCTTCAAACACTGCTTCAGCACCACGCCAGCTTTCCCCTTCCCTTCCTTGGACCTCAACAAGGCGTCTGTGGTGCCCTTATCAACAATAATGTCCACACTGCTCAAACCAAAGTGCTTGTCCAGATGCGTACAGTCCAGCTCTAAAAACTCAAGCTGAGAAGAAGCATTGTGAGGCTGAATGGCTTTAGCTTGAATGTGCTCCTGCATGAGTCGCACAGCCACAGGGGAAATGTCGGCACAAGTGACGCTGACAGGGAGAAAAGAGTGTCTGTAAATAGAGGGCCCTAGTGCAGATGTGCCACAGCCCATATCCAAAACTCGGAGCAAAGCATCTGGACGGGACATAGTCTGTATCAGAGGCATAATAACGTCTTGGACAAAATTGAAACCAAAGAACCACTCAAAGTTTTTGAAAGTGGGTGTCCGGCTGCTGTTCTCAGTGTAGAAGCGATCCCAGGTTGCTTTCTTATCCATGTTTCGAATCAGTTCAGCTAGATAGAAACACAGAGAGATGGAACACAATAGTTAGTGTTTTTTAGATACAGCTAAACCTCGGTGCCGACATGCTTCTCTCACACATTGCGGGACTTCACATTGACGGATTGTTCATTAAGTCGGCATAATGTGCTCTTGTTCATTAGAAAATCTTAACTCAAGCACATGATTCAAGGCCTTTGCTAACTTGCAGCTACTGGGGGTGAGCAATTTGGAAAGAACATCTCATTATGATTTGACAGATACTGCAATTTGCGATACAATTTAAAGTGATTCTTTGGTTCAATATTCACGGCGTAATAGTTTTTAAAATTTTAGACCATTACCACGAGACACCAACAATAGATTATCTGTATGATAGATAGACAGATAGATAGATAGATAGATAGATAGATAGATAGATAGATAGATAGATAGATAGATAGATAGATAATGGACAAAATAGCAGGACAATTATTTCAAAAGCTGAAACAGTTGAAAGTTAAAAAAAGTAAATCTTCAAAATAAATAATCTGACCTCTGTAAACAATCTGACAAAGAAAGAGGTATGTCATTCATAGCTCTGAAGTAGTATCTAAGCATTGCATGCAATTATGCTTAACAAAGTGATCTTAATAAGGTCAGGGCTGCATAATAAATACACTAAATTGCAGCCTTTGCAAATTGCACTGCTTCAAATTGCAATTTGAACTTAAAATCAATCAGCTGTTCAGCTCTAAAGAATTCAAACTCATTTGCAAGCTTATTATGCACAACTAACTCCACAATTAATCCTTAAGATTGCATTCTTAACTTTTTGATGAAAATGCTTGAAGGATGGATTCTGCAGTAAATGGTGCTGTTGAATTGCACTGTGTTTTACCAACAGGTGTTTCTATAATTTAGCCCACCCTGTTTACATCAGTAACAGTATGCTTAAAAAAAAAAAAAACAGTAACACCTCTGTAAAAGACAAACTGAATCTTTTACATGATTATGAAGTTAAATCAACACCTTTCTTCAAAAAAAAGCTTTAAAACTAACACTGCAATCTTACAGATATAATGCAACACTGCTGTCTTGCTAAATACTAGCTGTAGTTTAATAATTAATAAATTTGCAACCAAATATACAATAAAGTGCTGCTTAATGGTACGTGTCAAAAATAAAACTTTTGAATCAACGCTAGGCCTGCTGTACAAGACAAAAACTTGCACAGAAATCCAAAGCGAAACTCTAAATCAGCTCGCCGGTCCAAGCAAGTTAGCTTAGCTTAGCTCAGCTAGTTAGCTGTAGCAGCACCGCCACTGACATGTCGCCGTTAAAGAAACATTTCAGTCAACATAACATTCTTAAATTAGACAATAATTAAAGAGCAAACCTACTTGTGAGAGAAGAGTGCTGTCGTACACAGGTGGCTAATATCCTCCTGCATGACAAACTCAACGACTTTGACCACGGAGACATCTTGGCTTTTCCTCACGCTTGCCCAAGTAAAGACATCTCACTCTGATTATATTTCTTGGTACAAAGAGTGAAGTAAATGCGCCTGTGAAAATGTTACCGAGATATCGTCTCTACAATAGAGGATCTTTGATCAGTAAATGCGGCAATGACGCAACTGTGTGAGTGCAGTTGTAAACAAAGCACATGCGGCACCAGAGAGAGGCCAGATTAAAATGAATTTAATGTTCCTTTCAGGGAATTTAATTGTCTTCAAATAGAGTAAATCAAACTCCTCTTAAATAATAGTGGGAAAAATAAAACACAGTCTTTACTGGAGTTGGCTGGAACTGAACTAACAGGTCAACTGGAGGTCTGAAATTGAAAATACAAATCAAGAGGGCCTAGATTCCCATTTAAAGGATTGTATTTCAAGCAAGGCTGGAGAGGTACATTTTAAATTTTGACATAAAATTTGAAGCCAGCCCTGTTGTACTCTCCTTATTTGCTCACTATTTCTAAATTGAAATCATTCTATTTACTAATAATATACTTTTTAAAAAAATTAAAGTTGTTTAAAAAAAGATTTTTTATTTTCTTCCCTGAAAACTTTCCTAACATTGTATGTGAGCATCCCATTTTTTTTTCATTTCAGATTGTCCAATACAATTTGCACATCTAATCTATACTTGGTGCTACTGTTTACTGAAACATATATTAATTTTTTACATTACTATTTTGCTTGTCATAAAAATAAAAACTATACTTTAAGCAGCTATTGTCCAGCTATAAGAGGTTTGCGGTGAAAATTATGCATCCTACTGAGTATCTCTGCATTATTTACCAAGTAAGCAAGGCTTTTGCATGCATGTCTTCATTAGAGTGAAGATAACTTTGTTTTCAATATTTAGTATTAATTTCATTAAGATCTTTCCTGCTAAAGATGCCCGTTGTTCTGTTTGGTTTCCTTTACACTGGCTTTAACATGCGACAGGTATCCTACAATAGACCTGCATTATTTAGAACTAAGTGTTGCTTCCAGTGGGAGATTTTTGCAGAAGTGCAGGATTAAAATTGATGAATATAAACAATTAAAGCTATTAACAAGCAAATCTGCAGTTATCTACAGCTTAAAGATGTAATTGTTTTCCCATCATTGCTTACTGAATTCCTAAAAATTTACAGCGACCGTCGGGAATAAAATCCAACACAAGAAATAAGATGTAAATCGATTTAATAAAACTCAATGAAACGCAGCGTAACAAAGGAAAAGAATCAAACATAAAGCAAGTAGATAACATTTACAACCACAAAAGAAAAAAAACCTGTACAACTCTAAATGGCTGGAGTCACTTCTATTGTTCCAAGGACTTTTTTTTTTTTATCATTTAACCATTTTGTGACGACTGAGGGTAAACTTGGGGGCGTTGAGGGGCAGGAGGGGGGTAAAGGAGGCATGTAATGTGATTTCAACTATTTTTTTTATTTATTTTTTTTTCAAAATACATGAGTGTAATTTCATACACAGATGTATGCTTCATCAACGTGGCTGCTGAACTTATTTTTGAACGCGCTGCTGTCGGGGCACAACAGCAGGAGGATGAGGTGGGCTGTGGCCAGGAGTGCTATTTGTACAAGATGTCGTAATGGCCAGGTCTATAGAGGAGGAAGATGCGAGGGTCACCGCCTTCAGGGAACACGTGGTGATTGACTGTTCCTCCCTCTCCTCTGTCCATGTACTCCACAAGGATGGATACATCCAGGGCCTGGGCTAAGGCGATGATGTGAATGTGGTCACTTTCTTTAGACATTGGCTCTACCTCCTTCAGCGAGAAAAAAAATAAATAAAATTAAGCACGTTAGGTGTGAGTTTGTTTATACTATAAAACACACTGATCACATATTTTCCACTTCTGTTTGTGATCAGAAATGACAGTGCACTCTTTTTAACCCTCCTGTTGTCCTGCGGGTCAAAATTGACCCGTTTAAAAGTTTGAAAATGTGGAGAAAATATGTATTTTCACAGTGAAATTTCTGATGTCCACATTTTCAACATTTTTGGGAAATCTTTGAACATTTTTTGGTGGAAAAAAAGAAATGTTAAAAATGTTTAAGAACATCCACAAAAAAATTGATTGATTTTCATTGATTTTTATGTGAATGTTCTTAAAGAAAATATTACAAGTTTTACTGATATATACGTAATCATTTCAGATATCTTTAGGATTTTTTTGGAAGATTTTTACTCATTTTTGGAAAATATTTACAAGAATTTTCTTGCCAAATTTGGGGGATTTTTTTCAAATAAAACTTTTAAGGAATTTTTGGAATTTTCTTCCTGAAGGTTCTGCAAATTTTCAGAAATTTGGGGAATTTTTTTTGCTGAATTTCTGGATTTTTTTTTAGACAAGGAAATGAGGAATGTGATCTGGCCAAAAGATACAACAGCTGTCAATTCAACTCAAGGCTTAAAGCACAACTCATAAATCTCTGCATCTTATTTTCACCCTGTATCCACTGTGAAGGTTCTGACCACAGAATGATTTGTGTCTCTGCCACTTTGACTTTGAAAGTTGTTGCCGCTAACCAACTTGCCCCAGCTCGACCCATCTTGGATGTCAGTAGTTGCAGACTGGTCAGGTCACTATAGTAGTAGTCCTTAATGTCATTTAGTTGGCTCTACAGTAAGTCTCTTGTCCGGCAGAGTGACTCACATCCACCGACTTGGACTGCAGCTGGTAAAGGTTGTCAGCTACCACATTAGAAATATTGACTTCTAAGCTTTGAGAGTTTCAAATGATTTAAAAGTGCTTGTTTAGTCTATAAGTCTATGACTGGGACGGCTCCACTGCCCCTGGGGGATTTTATCACAAAGAGAAATGGTATCGGTAGTATGACATCAGCCATAAGGGGTGATTTTGAAGTAAAATTTAGAAAGTCTTCCTTTGCATGGAATGCCTTATCTATTAAAGGTTGCACCAAGTGGAATACTTTACCTATAGCTATCAGAGAAAGCTCCACTTTTGTCAGTTTTAAGAGACAGTATAAGACATGGCTGATTGACAAACAAAGGTATGAACATTGAGGATTTCAGGCACTTTAAAAACAGACTTTTTAATTATTTGCACTTTATGAAAGGCTATGCCTAGAAAGTGCTTTTCTAAAATAGTAGCACTTTCGGGTAGGTTTAACCCAGTTAGTATTAATTATCGTCATCTTTGTTTTACTATATTGTTTTTCATACGTCTGTAACCCTGTATGTTTTTCTTTTATGTGTGGGACAACTGATGGAAATTTGCCTTGTGCTAAATCTGGCATATTTACTGCAACCTTGTGTAAACTATTATAAGACTGTATGTTCATTAACATGCACTGTCCCATCCAAATAAATAAATAAGGTAAGCTGCATGGCATCCTTGCTCTGCTCTGGTGGGCTTTGCGTAGCCGCACATGAGCCAGTTCTCCACCTGACGCAGGTTCTGGTCGATATGGCCCTCCAGCTTGGAGTAGAGAGCATAACAAGAACTACTAGCTGCAGTTGCAGTCAAAGACAGTGGAGCTGGAGTCGTATGTGGGACAAGAGGCTCAATAGAGAGGAAGTTCAATGACAGCCAGGACCATCACCACAGCAAAATAACACACTTCTATTTAGCAACCATAAAGGTCCCATATGGTGAAAATCTATCTATTTTAAAATCAAAAAGCTGTTAAGATATGAAGACATTTACTTCTGCCATTCCTCAAGCGCACATACACAACTGGACAGTCACCCAGCTTTACAAGCCAGTCAGAATTCAACCCAGAAGCCATATCACACCTAACTGACAAACAGAGACTCGTAATGTCAATTACAGATGCAGAGATTCTTCCTGAAGGGGCCAGAATCAACAGCAGTTTGGTTTTCAGAGCAAAAAAGCCCATTTAAAAAAGGGTTAAACCCAGAGGTTAGGCAGTAATACTGAAATGAACCATCTTAGCAGTAGTTTGAGCTGAAAATCTCACGTGAGACTGATGAATTTAACCTCTAAAGTCCATATTCAGTTGTTCATTTACTACCTAAAAATAATCTCTGTATTAAAGTTACAAATTTAGTTTTTTTCCCCATGGAAATGACCAATTCCTGCCCTAAAACATCTAAATCTGTGTTTTTGAGACTGGCATTTGGTACACTGCAGTTTCACATTGGAAATACTCAGCCATGGAGTAGGCTGCTTATTTCACTCATGATATGTAATTCAGTATATAAATAAACACCATATGGAAATGTTAACCAGGTAAAACATTTGATTTTCACCAGAGGGGGTCTATAATAACCATAATCTGTACGATATCTTGGAAAAGCAGATCTTATGCCAAATTAAGATCCTTCATGAGATATGATCATAACCCACCCCTACTGTTATGTAATATTTCAAGATGTGAGTAAATGCCCTAGAATCCTAACTCCTTCCAGTTCAGTGACATGTTCCAAATGGTGGCCAACTTTTTTTTTTTAAATAACAAAGCTTTCCCACAGACTGTCTTCAGAAGAGAACAACTATGACACCCGGATTTGATTTTGACAAATTATTTAAACCCACCTGCTGACAGAACTCCTTGACAGAGCGTCCTCCCTCTATGAAATGCTGAAAGAAGCCATTCTCACGCTGCAAATAGCCTGAGGTGAGCAGCCGCAGGTATACCACCACGTAGTCTGACATGTTCTGGTCGTTGAAGCTGCTCAGCAGCTCCTGCAGGCTTGGCTGTTTCTCACATAGTTCGATCAGGTCCATGAACTACGTGTGGAAACATTATTTACAGTTAGACTACTTTCTGTGGTGATCGCTACATAAAATAATAACAGCACGTAATTTAATACTGCAGAAATGAAAGAAAAGTTTTGATGGGAAACTCACAGTATTGTGGAAGTCTTCAATGGTAAACTCAGTGAAGCCTTCGTTAACCAGGTCCAGTTTACTTTTAGCTGCAACTGCTTTGAACCTAAAAACACAAAAACATGTGTTTAATAATCCTGTGAATATTAGTTTAGTTGGTTGTAAATATATTGGAAAAACTATGCATTCAATTCAACAGGCAAATAAAGAAGTGCTGCACCTACTTTTCTGGACCATAACCTACAACAACACAACACCTAAAGGTATACATCGACTAGTTATTGGTTATCCATGTGTCATCAATTAATTGTCAAACCCGCCTCTAGTGCAGCCATGAGGAGACGGGGCTGTGCCAAAACAGACTTAACAGTACATGATGACCAAAGCGTGAATTTCAGTCTAGACACTAACAGCCACCACAACACAAACAGTAGCAATTATGGCCCTCACTTCTGAAGCTCTTTGCTGTCATCTAGCAGGGACTCAAGATGTGCAAAACCGAAGGCTCTGTAGAAACAGTTTCCATCTGGCCGCGTCTTCCGAATGTACGAGTATTTTTTGTGTAGGTCCTGCACCAAAGCAAAAAAAAAAAAAAAAAAAGAAAAGAATTACACCACACAGTTAAAACTGCTTTCAAAATTATCAGCAACAGCCAAGCTTTGGATAAAATGACGCCTCAGACTGAGGCAGAATTGTACCCTGATGTGGGTGCAGTAACCCGAGAGCAGGTGCTGTGGTTGGACTGACCTTGATCTTGAGCTGATAAACCGTGTCATCCTCAGCGTACTCTCTCTGCAGCACTGACAGGTCCTGTCTGTCCGACACTAAAGGGTTACTGTTGGCTATCTGCACACCCACACAGAAAATTAAAATTAGTACATGCACTGTTAGCAAACTAACTCAGAGTGACTTTGTCCCTCCTGACCAGTTGCTGGCTGGGCTTGCATTTTTGCATTATTTTACACATTAGTTCCCCTCCAATTTCATTTTTATAAAACAGCGAATTTCCTTATTAGCTTATAGCTGCGCAGACAAGTTGTATAATACAGGTCAAGGTCAATATTACTGAATAAACAAGAGCTTTAAAAGTCTATACACAGAAATATCCATTTGCTTTTTTAAAAAAAATTCCAAAAAAATGCATCACATTTTGTGTTGTGTGGATATGAAATTCCTTGTTGTGGCCACGCATTAACTGAGATTTATGGAGCGTCAACTGCACAAGAAATCTGGAAGCTTGTTGATGTCGCTGCTCAGAGACAGAATGCTGACAAACCGTCCTTGTTTATGTCAGCTGTCAAAGATTACATTTGACCTTGCTCATATAAATTTCTCACCTCCTGCTGAATCCTGTCCTGTTGAGCAATTATGGCCTCGTCATACGCGAGGCAGTTCACTCCTGTACGAGAAGGGCGACAAATATATTAGGCCTCAGGAGCAGACATTCAAATGGTGGACCGAGAGATTACACTGATGGAGGAGCTTGTAAACAGCCTGTGATGAATGACTTCGCATAAATGCTTTCATGAAATATATGGATTTAGGATTGAAATCATTGTTAATGAATTATCCGAAAATGAAAGTCAGTATGCGAGTGTAAGCAAAACAAAACCTACTTTTCAACTGGGGAAATAACTGTTGCAATAACTTCTTGCACACTTTGTACATGAGTGTTTATGCAGGTGCCTAGTTGCAAGTGACAATATACAAAAAATATGCCTGTAAATAGGAATGAACAATTAATCTGAATCAAGTTGAAAATGCAGTTACAAAGTAATTAGCAAAGCACAAATACGACAATTAAGGAAGTATGTTATGCAGTGCATCTGGCGCAGGGTTTCAACTGTCACGTGAATGGATTGACAATTTCATGCCATCCTCCATGTGTGGAGGCACACGTGCCAGATGTCAGGCTTTTAATGATGGTGCATGTGGTAATTAACATTTTAAATCTGTTACGAAGGGAATATTAAACTGAATAAAAAATATCACAATTAGATATATTTCCCAAAGGATTTAGCCTTAACTGCAATGCGTCAAGGACATTTTTTAACACGAAGAAGCCATGATTTGAGGCAATTTATTTGACTCATGATGCTTCTCTTTGAAATTAAAAATTCCTATTTGCTTGTTTGTGACTCAAAAAATGCTGTTGCAAGAGTACTTTGCCTGCACAAGAAAGCCTGACTATGTTGTTTATGGTATTTAAACCTAGTGACGGAACAATCTGTACCAAAAACATGCAGACACTGTTTCCCTGGTGGCAGAACAGGTGAGTATGTTCACTAACAGTTTATTACAGTAACTGCACCAAATTTTGTCACTTCTGTTTGTTTTTTTTAATTAATTTGTGTTTATGTTGCCCCTCAGATCCATTACAAGTGTTAATATTTACCTGCATTCTTTAAATTATTGAAACAATTGCACTCACGTAAACAACAGTCAGAGGAGCATGTATTAAAAAAATCCATTTGAATATTGACAACAATGAGTTATCGAAGGCACATTTTCTCTTGCCGTTTTCAACATCTGCCGTCACCACGAGTAACTACAGACGCTTTCAGCTTGTAGTCAGTCGTTAACATGAAAACAAGCTAATCCACAACACCGGCTAACGTCAGTCAGCTAAACTTGGCTAGCTCGACCTGTGCGAAAACACAACAAATTCTAGCCACGACGAAAAACGTCGTTTTGGAAACCAATAAGAGGGTGTCCGGTTTTTAATATTGACCACATACTTTTAATATTTCCTCAACACAAAAGCTCCGACACTGTCACTTCGTGTTGCCCTGTCAATAACTAAACAAGCATTTTTTTTCTTTGTGTAGCAATGGCAGCTAGCTAACGCTAGCCAAGAAGCTCTGGCCTCTGTGTCCCCCTCATCGCTGCATGTCAGCCACCTCGACCACGGAGAGGACAGCGGTTCGAACGCTTTTCGGACACTCGTGCAGACACGGGCTTCGTTTGCGAGAGAAACGGCGACGCTGCTTGTCGGATATTTTGCGGTGTGACTGTTTCTCTCACCCTCCATCTCTCCCTGTGATGATTCCTGCTGCTCCTCCGCCATCTTAGCTGTCGAGATCTGTTTCCTCCTTCTGCATGACCTCATTCGTTACACACTTCCGAGCGGAGGCAAGTGAGTATTTTTATTTATTTATTTATTTATTTATTTATTTATTTATTTATTTATTTATTTATTTATTTATTATTTTACTGTTATTTTTAATTTAACTAACTCTGGCAAACTTTCTCATGTCAGGGTTGTTGGTTTGTTGGTGGTGATTAAGATGGCAAAACCTATAAAACTAAACCACAATATGAACTAACATTATAAGGGCCACAGGTCACTCCTGCAATGTACCCTATTGACCTTACATCCAGTTACTGGCCTGCTTTAAAGTCACACAGTTTACTGCATATGTAATTACACAGTACGCAACAGAAGAGAGTACACCCCTGTGCAATAATACTTAAATGTCAAATGACTCAAAGTTGCATTACCTCTGAATAGTTGCAGAAGGTCAGTGCAACAAAAGTGAATACACCTGCAATTACTGACACATAGATTCAAAAACCCTGTGATCACTGAAACCAAACTGACAACACCTGTGATTTCCTGTTAGCCAAAGTAAATGGTTATTTTAAAAATGACCTGTTAACACCAGAACCTTCTCAGTTTTTGGACCCATGGCCTATGTCTGTCTGCATGTCTACATCATGGCTCCATACGGAATAGAATTGTCAGAGGAACTGAACATTTTGCAAGTGTAACTTCACAAAGATGGAAAGATTGGTGACTCAATAAAAATAGGTCAAAACACAATCGCAGCAGTAATCAGGAGGTATCCAATAAGCCACAGTATCACTAATCAGAGCCACAGTGGTCATCATCTTCCTAAAATGATGCCATGGACAGTGTGCTACTTACTACTGAAAAAGAGACAGGCAAGTGCTTTACACTTTGCAACAGCTCAGGAAGTGAACCGTCTACGGCACTGTCTAAGAAAAAATCCTTACTTGCTATTTGAAACAAAGCTGCATGATGAAACTTTTCCAAACAACTTGAAAAGAACTTTGATTAATGTTTTGAGCACAACTTAAATGGGGCCCAGGATGTTTGGTATGAACCTAACCCCCACAGTGAATGCATAGTCCCGACAATGAAGCACACAGATACGAACGTGGTGATATGGGATTGCATGAATGCAGAGTATTTGGGGACATGGCATTCACAGATGGGACCACAAAAGCTTGGGGACATACCACAATCCTGTCTGACAAGGTAACGCCCAATGTCCAGAAACTTGGCGAAAATATTTGTGCACAATAAGAGTCTTCCTAAAGAAGAAAACTCTGACCTGGCCAACTATGACGCCTGACTAGAATCCACTAGAACACCTTTGGGGTATTTTTAATAGAGAGACTGAACAGCCCAACCTTTCCAGCGAAGAGCAGCTAAAAAAAATAGTTTCCAAAGCATGACAGAGCATCTCTTTAGAAATCTGTGCTACACTGACTTGAGAAGGACTTTTAGACATGAAGGTCAGTCAGTCTGGAAAATTTCAAGAACTGTGAAAGTTTCCTCAAGTGCAGTCACAAAAACCATTAAGCGCTGACATCAAACTGTCTCCCATGAGGACCGCCCCAGCAAAATAAGGCCAAGAGTTCCCTCTGCTGCAGAGAATATGTTAATTAGCCTCAGAGATCTGCAATTAAGGGCACCTCAGATTACAGCCCACATCTATTCTTCACAGAGTTCGAGTAGCAGCCAGATCGCACCTGTTCAAAGGAGACTGCATGATTCAGGCCTTTGTAGTCAAACCACTACTGAGAGGAAGAAAACTGCTAGTCAAAGAAGGGGAATATGGTATCTGCATGTGTAGTTCTCACTGTGAAGTATGGAGAAGGAGGTGGTAGACCCAAAACACACCTATATGCTATGCAGTGTATGTAAATTGCAACCAACAAGTGCATTTGTGGGAACTCCTTGGAGAGAGTTATCATGAAGTTGGTTGAATGCCAAGGGTGTACAAAGATGTTACAGCAGCAAGTGGTGCCTACTTTGATGACCCTAAACGTTAAAACCCATAATTCATCGTATGTTATTTCAGAAAAACAATGGACTTGAATCGGTGGGTCCAAACTTGACCGTCACTGTGTCATCTGTTGGAAAAAACCATGCACGTTTATTTCAACCCATCAACACAACCTGACACCCACAAAGCCCCCACAACAATGAAAATCCAGACACATGATCAGGAAGATCATCAAAATCACAGTGGAATTTCGAGTCTCTCATAATTCAGCAGTTCTGCGGTTTGTAGGTTCGTTCAGGTCCCTGCACTTTCCAGCAGCACACATCAGGGGGCACTGTCTACAACGAATACAACCTACAATGCCTTTCGTCTGCTCTTATGTACAGTTTGTGGTTAGGTGCTGCCAGATAAAACTGTCCCAGCATACTTTTAACCCAGCAGTTCTGACTCAGGTGGCATTTGACAGTTGTCGTTAAAAAAGTAGTATTTACAGCAGGTAAGAGACAGCAAAACAATATCAGTAGAGCGTATTAATGTGTAGAATGAACAAAATAATACTTCATATTTGCCAAAAAAAAAAAAAAAGAAGCAGAACTGTGTTGTATATTTTCCCCCTTTGGCACATTGCTCCCCATGTCAGGACAGTAACAGAACCCAACAATACTCAGAACACATAAACAATAACAATGAAAAAAAAAGCAACGAAACCAACAGTCCACAAATAAACAATACATGCATGGTTTAGACACAACTTTAAAAGTCCATTGTCTTGTTTTGAAGGCTGAAAAATTCCAGCAAGTACAGGAAAGTTCCAAAAAAGTGTAGATACAGATACTTTTTGTTGCCTCTGTGGTCTCCAGTGCAAGAATCCAGATGTGTTTCTTGTATGTTTGCTGTGTACATTTGTTATTTTGCATGCTACACACCCCATTCATTTAAGCCTTTTACATTATTTCTGTTTGCTTTCTCCTGTGCGAGCTTTAAATGTTGGTGTTTTACTGACTAATTTAAGATCTGGCCCCTGGAAGACAGCTGAAAATGAGCTATTTGGCTAATACTGGCACATTTACAGTTTTGCCGATCAGTGTGCGTTGTCCCTGAAACATTTACATTTACATCAGTAGTCACATCAAGCAATACAATTTCCATAGAAAAAAAATCACTATTCTACAAACATTTGGAAACTTCTCCAGCTTTCAATGTGTACATACATAGAGATACTCAATACATATGTGCTCCACTTTATATAGTGAGTCTATGTACGTTTTATATGAAAATATGTAGATCGGTGTATTGATTATGAATCTATGTGTATGTGTGTAAATGTATGTAAGTGTGGCTGTGAGGTGAAGCGAGGAAACTGAGACCTTCGAGAACTAGTAGCCTTATGTAGTATGTTGAATTGAAGATCTGCATATTTTTACAAACATACAGATCACAACTTGTTTCGGACATATCAGTAATGGTTTTGCTGTAAGTTTGTATCGGATCCAAATTGTCTCAATTCGTAAAAACAAAAGGACTGGAAGACAAAATGGAGGTATGCATGTTGCAGGTGTGGCTGTAGACATAGAGGCCAGTGGTTTGGATCAGATCCCAAACTGTGTTGTGTAAGAAACCTTAAATACTAATGCAAAATGTCACCCTCAGCAGAGAAGTGCTGCAGTGTACTTTTTTGAATTACCAACTTTCCCACTGCCTTGCTTACTCAATCACTTCCTGATTGCCTACAGTATACATCCCCGAGTGTTTCGGTCCCCTCACGAAGTGTATCAGCTACATTCACCTGCTAGCTACAGCTGGGTAGAGCAACAACCACATGGCAAAAGCTAAGAAAGGAACATTGTCTGTTCTGTAAAATCTGCAATGTTGTCTTTTGGAATCTGGGGGAATACTTAACATACTGCTGAAATCAGGAAGGCCCAACAGACACTTTGCAGTTCACTAGTGTGCACAAAGCTTTGCTCTGTTGAGGTCAATGTAAAAGATGCAGCAGCGAAGTCAACCGTAAACTGATTTTCGGGGCGTGTGTCCACATTTGAGCCACCTCCAAAGCCAGAGCTGGACAGTTTTTATAGTTTCTGTGTGCGACTTTCCTGCCATCAGCTAAACTATCTGGGCCTTGTGGATGACGGAGGCATGTGGACTGACCAGATGGGGGCTTTTCCGGACTAAAGATCTCAGTGTGCCATTAGTCTGATGGTAGCGTGTGCTGTGAGCCTCAGACACCTGAGAGCTGTTGGTCTCGCTGTCCTGGTCGTCGGGATGCTCTTGACTGGCCGGACCGCCCAAGCCCTCGTCCACTTCGTCCTCGTCATCTGTTATTGGCGGGTAGGTGCAGCTCACAGGAGGGTGACTCTGGTGGTTCTTGGTGACGCTTCCTGGTCGCGAACCCCCATCCGAGGGGATGATGGTGCTGCCGTTCAGCTGTCTTACAATCTCGGTGGACTGCACGATAGGGAAGGGTGATGGCGTGAGAGGAGGGTGGAAATGAGTTTCCTGCTGCTGCAAAGACAAAGAGCAGACACACATTAATTGCATCATCATCAGGTAAGAATACAGAGTTTAAGCTGGGTTAAAAGCATTCCACCATTAAGCTAATCAAGCCTTGACATGCCTGCAAACGCACATTCACGCTTACCAAGGATATCGTGCTGTTTCTCACATATGTCTCCACTCTGAGTCGGTTCTCCTCATCTCTATCCAGAGGCCTTTCTCTGCCTCTGCGGGAGTTGTTGTACAGGACTGGTCTGCCCAGGTAGTCGTACGCTCCTGATATTCCACCTCCTCCACGCCCACCTGAGATAGTAGATCGGCTGTCACGGCAGTGGGTCTGCTCCTGTCAGAACAGACAAAAGATACTGGTAAATTTCAGACATGAACAGATCCTGCCTGCTGCTTTCTTCCTTTGCACATTTAATTTAAAGTGAGCTTCATGATAGAGCACCAGTTATTTAATCCTCATGTTGTCTTGCGGGTCAAAATTGACCTGTTTTAAAGTTTGAAAATGTGGGAAAAATTATATATTTTCACAGTGAAACTTCTGATGTCCAGATTTTCAACATTTTTGGGAAATCTTTGAACATTTTTTGGTGGAAAAAAAGAAATGTTAAAAATGTTTCTTAAGAACAGTCACAAAAAATTTGACCAAAATCCAGCGAATTTTGTTGGATTTTGGTTGATTTTTTTGTGAATGTTCTTCAAGAAAATATTACAAGTTTTGCTGATATATATTTAATCACTTTAGATATTTTTAGGATTTTTTTGGAAAATTTTTACTCATTTTTAAGGGAAACTTTTAAGGAATTTTGGGAAGTTTCTTCCTGAAGGTTTTGCAAATTTTCAGAAATTTGGGAATTTTTTTGCTGAATTTTTGGATTTTTTTCAGACAAGGAAACTATATTTTTTGGTGCCTGTACATGAGGACAACAGGAAGGTTAAAACAGGCCAAACAGGACAGTGTTTACTTACAGAAATTACCACAACCCTGTGCATCACTGCTTGAATGTCTAATGATTCAAAATTGTATCATCTTACAGTAAATGCATTACTTCCAAGTCAACCAGGAGAGTATTTGCTTTTATGTAATTATTGAAATTGAGTTTAAAACTAACAGATTTGCAGGACTCACTGTAGAAACTCCCTGCAACAAAAATCAGTCCACCTTTCATTACTGACTGATAATGAAATGAATCCTTGTAGGCACTGAGGATGCCAGTTTTGCACAAATTTCTTGAGAGATGTTCTGCCATTCTTCAGAGACATTCATTACTGGAAGGGCTGTGTTACTCAACATTTCCTATAAAATTTCCCAAAGGTTGGATTCAAGTCAGGCAAAATACTTGGCCAGGTGTTAGTTTTCACTTCAAACACTCATGTGATTCTGGCAGTGTGCTTTTGATTGTTATCATGCTGGAATATTCCTCTTCTGCCAAGCTTCTGCTGGCTAGGAGTCATCTTGCCAGCCAGTATTTTGGTATATGTCAGCCAGCATTAATGGGGCTTATAGCCATAAATGCCATGTCATCAACACCTTTTGCCCCCATGCAGCCCCTTATCATCACATTCCTACCATTGTGCTTCACTGTCAGGACTATGCATTCACCGTGACAGACCTGACCAGGTTCACTCCAAACATATTCCACCCCATCTGAGCCAAACAAATCTATCTCGGTGTCATCAAACAAAAGAGTATCCTCCCAGTATTTAATCTTGCAGTTTTGTTGTACAATCAACACACATGGGTTGTTTCTTTGACACCGCCCATAGAGGTTGAGGTTATACATTCTTTACACTGTTGAAGGTGTAACAGAAACTCCGATTTAGATTGATCAACCCTGTGTGAAGTGTGAGACAGTTGACCATGTGGTTCTCAGTGCACTGTCCACAGTGGGATTTTAGGATGACCGTACCAGCCATGATTAGTGGCACTATGCCTCCAAATTACTGCCCTGTGACTGAATTGTAGTTGGTCTTCCTTCCTTTACCACTGGGGTGTCAAACATGCGGAGTCGTCATTACTTCTAGGTTATTATGCTGTGATTTTACTGGTCACTTGAGATCAAATTGGGCTGAATGTAGCCCCTGAACTAAAGTGAGTTTGACACCCCTGCTTTACCATCTTTAGTAAGTCTTATTTAGTTTCTCTGGCAGTTAGTTTTCATGTACAGCCATGACACAGACATAAAGGTGGACACAGCCCATAAGTTCCCATGCTTCAGGTTGTTTTATAACCACCTTCATGCAATTGGGCTAACTGGAAATCACAAGTGTAGTTAGTGTGTTTCTGTTATCACAGGTTTTCTAACAGTTGTCACAAGTGTATTCACTCTCGTTACACTGAGTTTCTACATTGGGGCCTGTATTTTCAATGTAGTCTTTTTATAGCAGTTGATTTTGATTGACACAAAAAGAAATGTCCGATTGTATTTTTTTAAAAAATACTGCAACTACTGAGAGGTAAAACAATTCTGAATCTTGAAATTTAAAGGTTTTTGTGCAAGGATGTATGCACTTCTGCAGTATATTGTATAATTATGCATAAATAAACTTGTTTTAAAGCAATAGCTTGACATTTGCATTTTGGGAAATATGCTGACAGAAGAGAAGATTAGTACCAGAGAGAGGAATCAAGAAGAAATTTGAAGAAAAAACAAATCCAGAAGCTAAGCAGCAAAAGCAAATAGGGCATAAAGGTATCGCAAACGTCCTCAGTAATATAATGTGCTAATATTGCTGTTAATATCTGAGATGCACTACATTAAAATTTGAAATGTTGAATCTCAGAACTTAGCCGTCTGGCATCTGGATAGTAAAGCCTCAGTCCCAGGCCCTGGCCCTGCATGCAGATTTACATAGATACGTAGACTGACCCCGAGGGAAGACAGACTGGTCCTTAGGGTGCCTTCCACCCTCAGAGGGATGTTTTCTTCTGTCTGCAATGAAAGGAAACACAGATCAGGATCAGCTGTGCATTGCCAAAAGCCTAAACCTTTAAAAAGTCACTGTGCACTGTGAAAACTTCCAAAACCGCTCTTTAATGACTAGAACTTGAATGGAAGCTGTGCATGAAAGATTGTATAAAGCATATAGGAGCAGCATTCTACTGATTTTGGTGTCAAGACTGACAACCTGAATGCTACAGAAAGACAGTGTGGTGAGTGTGAAAAGAATAATTCAGTAATAGTACCGTTCCTCTGGCATCTGTGCTTAAAGAGTTCACTCTCCTGAAAGAAGCTTGCCTGGAGAGAGTGCTTATTTCCTCCCTGTGAGAAACAAGACATGAAGGGAACAAATGAGAAAATGTTTTAAATCAAGGGTGTCAAACATGTAAATTTGTAAAATTTAAAGAAATTTCTAGCTCATGACAAGCTGTTTTGATCATAAAGTAAAATCCTAGATTGCTCATTTTTCTTTTGTCGTTTTGTGTCTCATTTTTGTAATATTTTGCCTTGTTTTTGTTGTGTGATTTTTGTCTTTTGTCTCATGTTTTTGTCATTTAGTTTTTTTTCTTATTGCTTGTGTTTTGTCCATTTTTTGTCATTTTGCTTCTCATTTTGTGTCTCATTTTTGTAATATTTTGTCTTTTTTTGTCAGTTGTCTCATATTTTTGTCGTTTTGCTTCTCGTTTTTGTCATTTTGTGTTTCCTTTTTGTCTCGCTTGTGTGTTTTTTGTCCTGTTTTTGTCATTTTTTGTTATGCTTTATCCGTTATTTTCTGTTTTTTCTGTTGTTTTGTGTTTTTTGTCTTGCTTGTGTCGTTTATCTCATTTTTTGTCGCTTTGTAACTTTTTTGTCTATTTTTTTCTTTTATTTCATGTCGTTTATCTCATTTTTGTCATTTGTTTCTCGCTTTGTCTCATTTTTGTGATATTTTGTCTTGTTTTCGTCTGAATTTTGTTGCTTTGATCATAAAGTAAAATACTACGTTATGATTTGCTGGTGCGGCCCACTTGAGATCAAATTGGGCTGAATGTGGCGCCTGAACTAAGATGAGTTTGACACCCTTGTTTTAAATGATTACGGATCCGCTCCGCTGTGTGTGCATTGTTTGAGCAGTTTAACTTATAATGTAATTCATATTGTATATTCATTCATATACTCATTGATATTTGTTATTTTACACAGTCATCTACACTTTCTCCTCCTCTAATTCTATTTAACACGCTCTATGTTGTAAGCGTTGGTTGTAATAGGCTTAATAGCCCTGATCTGCTCTGTTCCTCTGTGTTCTTTTAGGCTCAATCTGCCCTGCGGAGATTATTAACCGTTAATCTCATCTTATCTCATCTGAATTAAACATCATGTTATCTCGTACTTCTTCTCAGTCAGCTCCCTCTTCAGCCTCTTGTTCTTGCGTTTGTGGTGGCACGTGACGGTGATGACGATGACGAGCATCAAGATCAGCAGCCCACCGGCCACACCCCCCACGATGATCATCAGCAGGTTCTCCAGGTCTTCTGGCTCTTCACGCGGTTCTGTGGAGGGTGAAACAGGCGGCGTTAGACGGGAATAAACACAGATTCTCACAGCTTACATTAACCCTCCCTTTCTTTTTTTCCACCAAAAAATGTTTAAAGATTTCCAAAAAATGTTGAAAATGTGGACATCAGAAGTTTCACTGTGAAAATATATTTTTTCCCACGTTTTCAAACTTTCAAACGGGTCAGTATTGACCCGCAAGACGACACGAGGGTTAACATGACAAGTCTCAGTCTGTTCTGCTGACTGTTGTCGTCTACCTGCCACAATAATGTCCACCTCCGCCTTCCCTGTTCCCACTTCATTCCTTGCCACGCATTGGTAGGTTCCTCCGTCTGACAAGTTTAGAGGTCGCCCAAAGATTAGTGTTCCATTAGGGTGGATGATAGCATCATTTGGCAACTCTCCATCCATTCTGAAGGCAGAACAAACACAAAATAAAGTCACATTACAGTGCATTTAACGAGGCTTCTTCAGCTTTATTATGTTGTTTAAGTAATACATGCTTTTCCAGAATGTGTCAGAGGGAATTTGTGCCAGATTTCAAAGAGTAACTCAGAGGGACGTGACAAATGATGGCATGTTTCCCGTAGACATGACATTCAAAGGCCCTTTCCCCTCTCTGTTAAAATATTTAAAGTGTCCTCCCTTTGGCAAAATGAAAAAAGTGCACCAGGAAATTATATACAGTTTCTGATGACGCTAAAGATTCTGTAGGTGGAGCTGGTGACTGTTCATGCTAGTGCTTTACCACTGCATTTTAAATGCTTTCCTTATTTGTTTAGAAGACAGTCAGACATTAAAAAAAAAAAAAATTGCATTTGTTCTGTTAACCCTCCTGTTGTCTTCATTTATGGGCACCAAAAAATATAGTTTCCTCATCTGAAAAAAATCCCCAAAATTCAGCAAAAAAAATTCCCCAAGTTTATGAAAATTTGCAAAACCATCAGGAAGAAAATTCCAATAAAAAAAAAATTAAAAGTTTCCCTTAAGAGTCTAATTTTTTTTTTTTTTAAATTTAAATCCCCAAATTTGGCAAGAAAATTGTTCAAAAAAAAAAAATCTTAAAAATATCTAAAGTGATTACATATATATCAGCAAAACTTCTAATGTTTTCTTTAAGAGCATTCACATAAAAATCAACCAAAATCCAGCGAACTTCGCTGGATCTTGGTTGATTTTTTGTGAATGCTCTTAAGAAACATTTTTTTTCCAGGAAAAAATGTTCAAAAAGTTCCCAAAAATGCTGAAAATGTGGTCATGAGAAGTTTCACTGTGAAAATACATTTTTAAAATCACATTTTCTAACTTTAAAACGGGTCAGTTTGACCCGCAGGACGACACAAGGGTTAAAATGTGTCTAATCAATTAAAATTTTTTAATTCTGTCACATTTCATTTGTTGTTTGTGCAACCATGCTGCAGTTCCTGGTTGTATGACTCAAAGGAAATGTTTCAGCATCACTGTCATGGGTGTTGCCCAAGTGTTGTTGTTTTGAACATATTTGGTTTAATCCCTTCGAATCGACCCAGAACGTAACGCATGGTGTGAACCGCCCATATTTCCCCAGAATACATGTCCATCTTCACAGGAACATGCGCTTCCTGAGTTTCTGTTATTATTATTCACCGGCAGGAAAGAGGAACTGTGACTTTTTGCATATGCAGGAAACACTTCTCCATGATAACATCTTTACACAAATCCACACGCTCTGCTTCAACTTCCTCCACTCGGCGGCCTCTGGCTCACCACGGCGCCTCCGCCTACCTGGTCCCACTAGTTCACCTCTCTCTCCCTGCTGCTCATCCCTTTCTCTTTTACTCCTCACCCCCCTCTTCCTCCCTCCCTCGTGTGAAACCAACTCATCTGTCTGCTTTCGGCACAAGCTGCAACATGACGCTGTGACACCTATTACTTCACCTGCCGCCATTTACTGACAAAGCCAACAGGTTCGCCCGCTGCCGTGGCAGCCGCAAGCTTGTGTTTGTCCGTGTGAAAAGCGTGCACGAGTAAGGAGAGGTTGGATGTGGCTACTAGATTTTTGGTTATCCGTGAGTGTGTGTACACATTCTCATTCACAAGTGTGACTAATGACAAGTAATCCATACATCATCACTTGGCAACAACAACTCAAGTGAAACTAAACCTCCCAAAATATTGACTTTAGATGCTCGTATATACTCTCTCTGTGTGCATTTTTCCCTCCGCAGCCCAGTTTCACTTCTCCGAATTCAGTGGAAGCCAGAATCTTCCAGCTGCTTTTCATGGCTTGCATTTATTCTCACCAAACTCCACACCACACCTTGAGAATACATTAACGCACCAGTGGAAATGGCTGAAAGAAATGACACTGGGTGACTCAAGCAAAAAACGTCAGGCATCTGAGTCAAACCCTGGTTGGGGGTTTAAAGCTGGGAAGCGATGTCCCAATTTCTAAATGACACGCGTAGCATTTGAATCTGTCAGTTTCCACTGAGGCAGTAGAACGGGGAGGAGGCCAATGCCAGGGCTTGTTTGGTTTAGTCATGTGGAAAGAGTCAAGATCCTCCTCTGTTCCACTGGTTATTCAGTCAAGAGTGTGTGTACTAAAAAGCAACAAACATTGAATATTTTGCTCAAAAAATGTAGCATGTAAGACTTCTAATTGAAATACATGTGACAGACTTATTTAAAGTGCACTTTGGGTTTGGGGGTTTCTTGTAAACAACAAAACATCTTAAATTGTGTGATTTTTTTCCCTGATTAAACTCTATTTTTGAGCATACTTGTCTACAGTTTACCTCAACACAGACATAACATTGTTCTATAGCTATAGGTTCAAACACTCCATACTGTACCTTTAACTTCACATTGATTGAGCAGCTTAAATGCACAGTATTGAAGCAAGCTGTGGTCATATAAGTCAGTTAATTCTCCATAATTTGTGTTAGTAATTAGACTTCCTGCTAGTCTGTCGTTATTGTCAACAATCCACATGAGAAGACCAAAAATTGGTTTCCTTTACATATAGGGGAGACTAAACAAGGACAAGCACATGGCACAACACTCTTCAACACTCTTTTAAAGACAGCAATGTTTACACTTTGGGGTCCACAACGACACTTACCAAGAACTTATAATGCAGTCCTGAGGTTCCTCCCCAGACAGTTTCGCCACCATTTCAACTTTGAGTCACCTCTGACTTGGTAGTTTCACAATAACTCACACCTTGATTCATGTGAGTCTAATTGGCTAATGGCCAATTAACATCCCGGTCTGAGGGTGACAATATATTTCTAGAACTCCATATCGGTCAAGTTGGACGACAAAGCCTCTTGGATGAGAGATTAAATGTCTTTAAGAAGCAAAACTAGAGATCCAGTTGCTAAGAAGTACTAGTAAGAAGTATTACATTTGTGCATCCAAAGCCTGATATATACTTTGCTAGGAAAGTTCATCACCCCTTAAAATTGTAATCGTCATCCAAATAAGTTCAATACTTTGCAATATTTCTTACAGATTGCACTAGATATGATATGATAGGTGCATGTGGTGATGTAATATGGCATCAGCTGCTACTTTCAGCTATAAGCACGCTCTACAGGAGTTGGATTCCTCATCATTTAGCTTGGAAAAAGCCATAAATGTTATGTGCGTTTACCAAACTGCACCTGTCAAATATTAATTAGGGTTGCCTTAATTACTGATTGATTGATTTCTATTTGTGATGCTCATCATTAATGAGAGAAAGGGTCAGAAATATAATATTACCAGGTGAATAATCCAACATACACTGTCCAAACTAATGCGCAGCTGAAAGTAGTCTCCAAAAAATACACTGTTTAGTCTTGTTTGAATGACATTTGCTAAAAACTGCCCTGCCTGTGACTTCTACTGAAGATTTAAAACGACAGCTTAACCTCAGGATTATACATTTTGAAGTGTGTGGCAACTAAAGATGACTTTGAATTAAATGCCTCTTTAAAATGATGATTTAAAGCACACAGATCAAAAACCACAGAGTATGTAAGAGACAGCATACTAAAAGTAACCGTATTTGCAGCTTTGGCCCTTAAAGATGGCCTGAGTTTAACCTCACTAAACATCCACGTTAAACCTATAAAATCACAGAACAAGTAATTGGCATAATGACTGTGGAAGTTCCGAGAAAAGCAACATTGACCAGACGCATCAGACAGTTAGTCATGCGAGAACCAGACAGTTAGAGAAGGAGGTGGGTCCTACCGTACCTGATCCATGTGAAACTGTGTGGTTTAGGGTTTCCTCCACTCACGCACCTCAGGGCAGCATTCTTCATGCCCACGAACCAGTCCTTGTTGAAGCCAGACACCTCTGCATGTGGAGAGACTGGGAGGAGGAACAATAATGTACCAGCTTTAATAGCCAAGTAAAAGGAGAAAATAGGAAGCCTAGTGCATTTTCTGCCTTTTAATGTTGAAATTAAAGATGGTTTGAAGTCATTAAAACACAGGTGAATGTGTACAAATTCTACCAGTGTCCCTCCATCCTTTTGATTTTCACATTTACTGTAATTCTGATGAATACTCACAGTGCACCACCAGGTTGTTTCTGATTCTACGGGGCGTCGGGAACGCCGGATGCCACACCAGACAGTCCAGCTTCTTGCCGTTCATGTTCCTCAGGGGGTGCAGGGAGTAGTGCGAGGTGACCACCCCGTTGTTGAGGGAGCGATTGAGGGACTGGCCGTTCAGGTCGGTGTCCCAGGTCAACCGGGGAGGAGGTAGGGCGATGGCGCGACAGGTAGCGGCCTGCCGGTAGGACTGGCCCTCCACCAGAATCACAGGGTCCAGGGAGGAAATGGGAACGGCTGGAGGGGAGATTATTAGAACGTTTGATCAGAGTTAAAACAATAATAGCTCAACACGCTGAGCAGTTAATGTTGAAAGCTCAAAATAACGTTTTGCCACAAAATATGCAGAAATTGTTTAGGGATGGAGAACAGGGATATCAATCAAGAGGAAAATACAACTTCAAAATTAACAAATTCCGTACAAACAAAAAGATTCAAGCAATGTCCAAACTTGCAGCAGTTTAAAACAAAATATTAAGATAATGTTTTCACCGGATACAAGGATGAAGTGGAGGTGTGGCAGTCACTGTGTGTGCTCAGGTTGTTGTTATTAATTTAATGATTTGTTTTCTATTTTCATTTATGCATATTATTAGTTGGGTCTTTTCTTTCTGTTGCGTTTTGCTATTGTTAGGTCCTTTTGCATAAATATAGATGGACAAATTGGTATATATTTATTATAAATCATGTTCACTATTATTATTGCTCTTATTCTTGTGATTATTATTGTTGTTTATAAATAGCAGTATTTTGAAGAAGCAGGGAGAATATATTTATAGTCATTTGTGTAAGGAGAAGGGGTGAGATATGATGAGTTTCGACTTCATTCCTTTTTGAGAAACTCATTCATTGTTTTTTGTTGCTGGTTTCTCTGTTCTTTTTAAAATGCTCTAAATAAACTGTCAAAAATCAAATATAAAATCAAATCACACACAGGCCTTAAGAGATGTTTAAAGGCTAAGCTGGGTGAGAAACATGGTGTCACAAAGCTTATTTTCTACCTGCTTTTCAGTGTCTGACCTCCTTCAATTTGACTGCTCATTTTAAATGTTGAATACTGATTGGACTGACCATGTGTAAAATCTGGGGTCATAGGTAACACCAGTTTTTGAGCTAAAAACTCTTCATATTTCTTTTTACCAAATTTGCACCATCATGTAATGGCTTTGTGTTATTCCATCAAAGCAAGATCATACCAGTGGAGACCATATGTACATATCAATATGTCTTAAGGTGTGGCACTTCAAACTTTTTTTTTGACAGATTGGTAAGAAGAAAGCGATGCAAAAACTGGCATGACCACACCCCTCTTTAAGAATTTTTTACTCAGAATGTGTGACCAAACATTTTCCATGTCCTGCTTAGTAACATACGTACACAGAAGCAAAAATCAGATAAACATGGGATGATCAGGTGTGAACTTTTTAAAAATTTGGTGAATTGAGGCACAATGACCTTAATAAAGTCCCTTAAAGGTTAAATGGCTTAGATGTAACTCTATATTGTTGCTTCCTATAGAATGCTCGGATGTGAGTAATTCAGTCATAAATGCTGATTCTGAAGAAGAGCATTGATGCAGAAAGTCTAACACAGTTGGTTGATCCAGTTGGTTCCTTAAATTTGGTAAATATGAAACTCTAGTTGTCTGAATCTCTGTTTTTGAGTCCATCATCGTACAGTTTGAAGGCGGAATGACATGATATGTCTTCTAGAATATAAAAAAACACCATATGGACTTGTTAACAACTTGATTTTTAGGAGAAATAATTCAAAATTAACATAATTATCAAGTAGTATATGCACTATAGTATGCTGTTAAAATTGAACTGGTAAATAGCCATCAAACCTGTAATCAGCATTAATGCAGCCATGATTAAAGTGCCAATAAGGACAGATATTTTCATCCGACAAGAATTAGTCTTTGCCAGTTTTTATCATGTGTTTTTCTACCTTGTTAAGCCTCCACAATTTCAAAACATACAATTCAATCCGGAGCCTTTAGAAAATTGCAGTGCAATCTGATCTGGACAGATTAATAACAACATGTTCCATCATTTAAACAATGAAATGAATGAAGCGATGAAAACACGTATACTTTAATTTAAAAATGACTTGCTTGATCCAACAATCTTGGACCCCTTTGCTAATTTTTGAAGATATAACCATATAGGCCTTGTATTTGAATACTTAACCTATTTAAAAGTACATGTCGAGATGAAAACTAGTGTTGTGGGATGATTATGATGAAAAAATATCAAAACATGTTTCTACAAAGCTATAGGGAGAGACTCACTCCACACGGTGAGCGACATTTCTCTGTCAAAGCTTCCAGTGGGAAAGGTGTTGACGTGGCAGATGTATTTCCCGCCATCGGAGACCTCTGTGCTCATGATGACCAGCGACGAATCAAGGGTGGGTTCGCTGCTTTGAAAGCGAACACGTTGTGACCACGTTCCAAACGCTGCAGACAGAAGAGGCAGAAACACAGAGAGAGAAAGATGGCAAAGGAAGAGTTAAAAGAGCACGTGAGGAAGGATGTGACTCGAAAAATTAAGTCCAGCGAGCTCAAAGCAGACCTCAGGGTTTCCTTTGTCACTTTGAGTTCCATGCACATGCCTGCACCCTTGCCTTAAATTAAATCACATTCTGGGCATTCAGCTCGCAGTGCTATCCAGTATGCAAAACACTAGAATAAGCTTCAATTCCCAAATCCCCTCAAATCACAAGAAACCAAATATAAACAGCGCATCACAGTCTTGGCATCCTTGGAATATTCCTATGAGATCACAGCAAAACTGTCAGTGTCTCTAACAGTCCAGTTCATTAAACACTTTCAGATGGTTGTGACTTCTTGCCTCAGAGCTCTATAAGCACTCTGAGTGGAGAAACAAAGCCTCCAAACAGCACTTGTCAACTGGAACTGACAAATCAACTTGCAATACCAACAGAAAACTTGCTGGGTGCAATGAGCATGCAAGAGTGAGTGATGATAAAGAAAACATTTCTCACGGGAGGAAAGCGGAAGTAATTAAATGTGAAGACATTCTTGAAGGGACATTCATAGAAGAGAATGTAAAGAGATCACGACTTGGTAAAGCCAGACCACAGTGCCAACCTACCTGTATATCCGTCTAAATGGTGCGCAAGGATGATCTGTTCTCGGGTGGTGTCTGGGTTCTCCTTATACCAGGTGACCTGCACCACCACGTTGGGTTTACTGGGCTGGTAGACACACGGCAGGATGGTCTCTTTCTCCGCCAAGGAGCGGAAAGCCTCATTTGGAGAGGGCTGCACAAACTTTCCATGTATCACTAAAAGAGAAAGATGCATGAAGACTTTTGCGGACACTCGACACACTAAACGAAACACTAAAAGTTAGTTAAAATCCATCCAGCAGCACCACTAAAGCTCACAAATTCCAATGTTATATATTATCTGTGCAAAGAAGTCGTTTTTTTTATGGGAAATGTTTTGGCACATGTTTCCACTCTTAATCTTAATAGATCTTAATAGATCTACAGTCAGATCATTTCCCAATGTGCTTACATACAGGAGAAGGGCAGATGCTGTTAGCAGCATCATCCATGTGAATCCTAAGCATTTGGAAGACACAAAAGCTTCCGCACACCTTGTTTTTGTTGATTTTACTTGTGCTTGAAACACCCCTCTGACTCACTTGTTAATTCCGAATATGATTCAGATGAGCGTCAACCCCATATGGTGGTTCCAGCATGTTAAGGTCAACAACAGCATCTCTGAACCCAACTCAATCAGTACAGATGCCCTTCGGGTTCTGTAAGCCCTCATGTGGTTCTTACTTTGTCTTCAGTGCTCCCAATAATCAAGATTGTTCCTTTCAGTATCTTGGTGTCCATACTGACAACATGTTTACCTTAATTTGTGCAAGGTTCCACTTTGTAAGCAAGCTCAGAGTGAATGGGCTTCACCATTAGCATATGAATCTGTTCCACCAAGCCGTCTTGGAGAGCCTCACCAGATACAGGATATAGGTATGGTATGATAACCTCTTAGTAGAGATCAAATCTAAGCTTTCATATCTTGTTCAGACCACAATGAAGGTCACAGGGAAGGCAAACCAGTCCCTTCACTGCTAAGAGTGAGCGCTGGTAGATCATATAGAGAACCCAAGTGCTCATTCAATCATTCTACAAATTCCATTGTGCCTTTTTCTTTTGTCATGTTAATAAGGTCACAGTAAGAGCCGTGGAGGCCATGGTCCCCATGGGAGCTTGTTAGGATGAATGGGTTGTGCAATGTTTTTTTTTAAGTTGTGCTTAAGTTTTAAATCACAGCAGTGAAAAGTATGTATAAATGAATACTGGTGTGTGGTCACATGTTGGTGTCGTATCATATGCTAAGCTAGGCTAATGAGCTCCTGGATTTGCTGATCTTCTCATTTAACTGTCTGCAAGAAATAAGCATATTTACCAAAGAGCCAAACTATTCCTTTAATCTAGTGCTTCTCAATGTTTGCTAAAGCTAATTTGACTTTTGAAGACATTTGAAGTCCAAAAGAGAAATCAGATGAAAACAGGATAAAACAGATCAAAATTCAATGTTTGAACGAAGCACAGAATGGCTTTAAAGACACACAGGGAAGACAGAAATGAAGGAGGAGAGAGAAAACAGGCCGACTATCAGAGGAGCTGAGTACGAGTAAAGATATGTCGCTTAACTAGTTGCCCGAGATAAGCTTTCAAAGCAAACTTACCTCGGCGTCTGGACCAAGCAGACATACAAAGGGGCCCCAGAAAACATAAATAGGGCCTACACAGTGGACTATATTGTGTGTCTCACAGTGTCACGTTTCAGCACTATAGTATAAACCACAAACACCCAATGCCTGCATGAGACTCTCATTTGTTTTTTCTCTTTTTCTTACTATTCCTTGCCTCTGTTTTTCAACTAGCAGATAAAATTTGCTACCATGTTTGATGTACATGATAACAATGTGTCACTAATCTTCTACTGTCCTCCAGCAATCCCATCAGGCACACACACACCTACAAAACATACAGGTGCCTGTTGTTGTTGCCTTTAAAGGTTAAATTGAATTTAAAAGCTTGTTTGCACCTGTCGGAGTGTATTGTTTGCGTAGGACACCTATCATTACAGTCCCGCTCTTGGCATCGAGCTCATGTTGTCGGTGACTGATTTACTTTTAGAGTGTGACGCTTCTGGACGGTGATGACCCTGTTAAAACTGATGACAACAGCTTGCATGCAAAATGTTTTCCAGCGAATGGATTATTTCCAAACACTAGTCATATATCCGCTCACAGCATTACGGGCCACATGTGTATAAGAGGAAAAACATGACAGAGGCCTTATTTCATCAGATAAGTTTGGATCAGGCCAGTCAAAAGCAGTTCTAGCTTGTTTTTACTGATAGCCAACAGTGTGTGTCTTCACAGCTAAACATTTTCAGTTTCACTCTTGTGTGATGAACATCCAGTTTGGACCTGTTAAAATGTAGATTTGCAGATATGTGAAAGTCAATTTTTATGTGCAGGATTAAAGGCAGTGGTTTGCCAAGATCAGAATATGGTTTAGCACACTTAATATTTACCATGTTCACCATCATTGTTTAGCATGTTTGCTAATTAGCTCTGAACACGTAGTCCAGCTGAGGCTGATAATATCATGAAAATTCTGATCCAACGATGACACAATTATGGAACATTAACCCTCAAATTTTGCTGGATTTTGGTAGATTTTTTTGTTTATGTTCTTAAAGAACATATTATAAGTTTTATGGAATCTCTTTAGATATTTTTAGGATTTTTTTGGAAGATTTTTACTCATTTTTTGAAAATATTTACAAGAAGTTTCTTGCCAAATTTGGGGGATTTTTTTAAAATAAAACTTTTAAGGGAAACTTTAAAATTTTTAAATTATTGGAATTTTCTTCCTGAAGGTTTAGAAAATTATCAGAAATTTGGGGATTTTTTTCCTGAATTTTTGGATTTTTTTCAGACAAGGAAACAATATTTTTTGGTGGCCATAAATGAGGAGGGTTAAGCAATCATCGGTGCTACTACCATTCATCCTGAGGTTAGCATGAATGCCTGAGCTAAATTTCTGGCACTCAAAACCTCAAATATTAACCTCAAGGTGGCAGAGGTTCATCCTCCTTGGACCATCAATGTCCACTATCCAGAGTTTGATGGAAGATTTCAGTCAGGACAAGTGTTGGAAAGACCAACTAGCATGTCATCTCAAGCTACCATCAGTACAGCTATTGAGCTAGCATGGCTAGTAAAACAAAGAAAGTCAAGCCAGGATGATAAATCAAGCATCCTAACACCGCAATTTTCCTCGGCAATATGGTGTAATACATTTTTATCTAATATCAGGCAAACAATCAGTGTTTCGTGTGGGAACAAGCCAGAAAGCGATAGTTGCCGTTGATTCACGCTGACTTCATTGGAAATATCACTAAATCTTGTGGAACAGCCACCCGGAATGATAATAGTTAGCTTTAATTGTGACCTTTCTTTAAGTTGGCAGCTTTTGATTGTTTGGAATCTCATACAGGTGTTGATTCAATGCCTGATGTGGGAGAATCTGTTCAGATATGTCAGCGGGTAGGATGTGATTCATACGTTTACCATCAGTCCTGATGAGTGTGCTGAGGAGACAGGTGTGTTTTTTCCATATTTGTGTGTGTGTGTGTGTGTGTGTGTGTGTTTGTCATGAGGTTTAAGCCGACTGTGGAATCTGCCTGCGCTGCATTATTGGAATAACACTGTGAGCCTGTCCTGATGAAAGGTTTTTATATGCCACTGTCTTATCTGTCATTGTGACACATCATGGAAGTATTTTTATTACTTAACTATATTCAGCTGATAAACTGCGTAATGCATAATAACACTGTGTGGTTTGTTATGCGATATAACAGTAGAGTATTAAGACCTCTTGCAGAATCTCTTGTACATATTTAAGCTTAAGCAACACACGCACACTAGGAGGGTCCGAGTAGTTCCTATGAATCAGACAGGAGGAGGGGAATGGATCAGCAGCAACCAGTTTTTCCTGAAATTTCAGACAGTGCTGCGAGTGTTTTCCAACAGCTCGAGCTGAGTCTGCTCTTGACAAAAGCTGGCCAAGTGCAAAACAGCTTCTGCATGAGGTACTGTGAGACAACTGAAAACCAAAAGTTATATGTTATCACGACATGACAAACATCTATTTTCATTTGTAATGTCTCTCCAAACCACACTCATTCAATGGCATCATAGGTAGGACTACTATAGTACTGGAAGATCATAGAAATGCATGAAACCACCTTGAATAAAACCACTATGACAAGATCAAATGAAGATGTGCAGAAAAATCCCAGATACAATGTAAAGTCTCACAAGAATGTTTTGCTTTTTCTTTTCTTTTTCAAACAGTTTGTATTGTCTTACCAAAGATCCTGAGGACACAGAGACACAGAGAGAGTCTGCTCAGCAGAGATGTCATTCTCCCCCCTTGGAGTTACTGTTAACTGTGCACAACTTGGGAGAATTTCAGCGCTGGAAAAAAGCTCATCAGTCCAGGTAATATGATCCTAAATGACAGGCAGGCATGAAGCGCTGAGGCGCACTCATGCCTCGTGCTGCTGGATCATCCTTGGTGATGTTTTTTTGAGAGTCAAATCCTTCCCAAAGTCCCGTCCAAGGCACAAAAAAATAAAAAAGTAAATATATATATATATATATATATATATATATATATATATATATATATATAGAGAGAGAGAGAGAGAGAGAGAGAGAAAGAGAGAAATTGAAGCTGTGTAAGTCAGGCCTTGTAAGAAAATGTGTAAATCCTGTCAGTTTGGTTGAGTTGTTAAGCCCATGCCATCATGTTTGCCTTTTGGTAAAAAGAAGGCGCAGCTTTACCTGTTTGGGATACACCTGTTTGTGCTACTGCCTCCCTCCCTCCCTCCCTCCCTCCTCCTTTACTTCCTTCCTCCCTCCTTCTATCTCTCTCTCACACACACTCACACCTAGAGACTCACAGCCCACAAACACACACACACACACACTTGTACCAAAAGTCACCTTTCCGGTTTGGTTGAGGCAACATGACAGTTATTTTCTCGTCTTTACTTGCACTGCTCAGAGGAGAGGCAGGTGAAAAGCAGACACAAAGAGGCCGTTGAACCTGGGAGCAAATGACACGGAGTGAATGCCATACAGCCACGAAAGTAAAGGTGCCTCCTCCCTTATAAAGAAAACACAATTAATCCTTTGATTTTAAAGGGATAATCGTAAACATCGGCGATCACTATGGAGATTTTTCGCCACGTTAAACACAGGAATGAACTCATCTGCACGTTTTTGGAACGTTGAATCTCAAAAACACCATCAAGGTTACACACACTGTAATGGTTTATGTGATAATCTACAGTCACTTCATAAATCAACAGGACATCCTGCTTTGTTGATTTGCCCTCCTCACCCAATCACATTACCATCTCTTTATCTGCTGAACAGGTTTTGATCAGTCTGATTTAATGTGATACAAACTTCGATAAATCCTTACGCACTCTGTGTAAATTATGCCAAACCACTGTCATACAAAGGTTGTTTTTGCTCTTTTTGTGGTTGTGTAGCTCACATGAGACATTGTTGCCCTAATTTTAAGACAGAAAAAACTCTTTAATTTGCATATTAACAAGAAGAAAAAAACATTCCGTAGGTTTTGCATATAAGACATGTAACATGTAACAGCCTCTGGGTTTCCTACAGTTAGAAGTTTACATTGATAATATCTTCTATGTGTGTGGACAGGTGAGAACTGCAGCGAAGACGCCGTCACTGCCATCCTGTGGTTTGTAGGAAACACTGCTCAGTAAAGCTTTATTTTAAAGGATAAGTAATGTTCTCTCAGCCTAAAAAAATATCCCTTATTTGTGCTGAAACAAACGCCGTCACAAAATAAAACTTACTCTCATATTCACACATAAAAACTTTCCTGCCAGCTTAGAGGAGATACTGAGTTAAGTAGTCCGAGTTTTGGCACGAAAATCTACAAGAAATGTAAACTCTAAAAGAATTACTGCAATGTGAAATACATCTGAAGCATTATAGTTGTGTAAAATATGTTTGCGCTTCTCTTTTAAAAACAAAAGGTGTGCATCATCTCGTATACGCTCAAAATCTAAGCAGAGCAGGATATTCAAAATTTAAATACAAAAGAAAAGAAGAGAGAAATAAAATCGGATTTCCACTGATCACTTCTTCAAGCCGATTGTTTCATAAGTGTCCTGGACATGAGGAGTCAGACCCTGAGGGGAAGATAAAGAGGGAGAAAATGAGAACATACATATTTTATTCAAAAATTATTTCACTTTCATCTCCTTTATGTCATACACGGAGCAAAAACTCACTGTATATATGCCCTCCTCAGCAGCCTGACAAGAGAAAATAACACCGATATTAGATTTAGTGCAAGAAAACACACATTGTGACAGAGACTGTAATGAAAGATGTTCTTGTTATCGGTTAGTTTCATGAGAAATTATGCGAACCAGAAAGAGCTGAGAAGCTTCACTGTGGGCTGAGGCTGTGTGCAGTTTGTGGCCGGTTATAGGAAATTAATACTAAAAAAAACAGAGCAGTCCACTACATGTGTACCTGCATGTGGTGCAAGATGCAGGTACGGAAAGTTGTTACTAAAGCTACAAATTATATATTTAAATACAGTTTTTACTGTTTGCAGTGCTTGGATAAAATGTGCATTATGACGATGTTGTCGAGTGTGTTGAGCGATATAGCGGCGTTAAGACAAGTTTTCCTGCAGGACAATAAAGTGTATATAATCTTGTCAATTTGCAAATCAGTTGCATGATCCAGCAATGTAGCATTACAGAGCCATAATGGGAGTCATTAGAAGCAAGATGCATTCAAAAAATAATAATAAAATCAATGCATCAGCATCTGGAACGTCTTTACTTTTAGAACTCTAGTAAGGATAAAATTCCAAACACGCTATTTCTTACATTTCACCTAATGCAGACATTTCTTCTTTTAGGGATTCTGTTTAAAAAAAAAAAAACAGTCTTCGAGCTCAAACTTTGTTATTTAAAATTTGCTCTTTATTTTTACCCCTTATAAAATTCCTCCAGAGCTACAGATTAGTGTTTAAACAAGCTTAGTAGGGTCAATATATAATTCTAGGACTTTTTATATCATAGTTGACGTTTTTGCTGTTTTCATGCCTAAAATCAACATGTCTGCCTATCACCAAACACCACATGGTGTTTTTAGGGAAAGATTCTTCTAAATGTTATATATACAACTGAGTAAAATTGATATTGAAAGTTATTTCTAAAGATATTGTAGTAAACCTGTTGACATGCCATAAATCCACACCTGACTCACACACTACTTTATATTAAATAACTCAGAAAGCCTTGGAGTCTGGCCAGTCTTTTCTTCAGGAGGAAATGACATCATGTGGAGCAGGTCATGTGATCTGGAATTAACACACTTCCTGGAGAGGCATTTTTTTTAATGGGTAACTTCTCAGACACAGATACAATTTGTTATTTTCCATCTAAAATTTGATATATTGCCACAAAAGAAATATCTGTCATGATTATCTCAACTTTATAGAAAGAACACAATCCAAACTATTTTTGTATAAGCTCATTTTATTATTGTTTAGCTAATTAGAAGGTGGTTGTTATTAAATTGGGACGGTTATTTAGTTGACAATTTAGTGATATTTAGTGATTTTTTTTTATTAATGAATGATTGTTTCCATAATAAATAATGATGGAATTTGTAAAGATATGATCACAATGAACATAAATTTATTTCTTTTTTTACTTTTAATAAAAATGTATGCAACATATATCCCATGGACTTCAAAAACCCCTCATTTATATATTGACCTGCCTAGTAAATCTACTTTGAAATGCAAAATTGATGGTGAACCCCTTTAATGCCATCTATAGGCTCAAACATTGCACACCTCATCATAATCTCATAGTCCTCCTTAGAGAATTAAAGCAGCATAAATCTGTTAAATGTCACTATTACAGCTGCTTAGTTTTCTAATAAACAACACTAAATACGAAATTCTTGTCATACATACACAGTATTGCAAGGAATGCAAAAAAAAGCATTAATTAGAAGGCAGATGTTTCTGATTTTGCTGTAAAGTTGACAGAAACTGTAGAGAGGCGTCTCATTGGTCAGTGATGAGAAAGCCGGTGAGTCGAACAGCTTCTTGGTGGAAATGTAAACTTTTTTTTTTTTTTAGAGGAGAAGCATCGCACTACTTTAAAAAAGCAAAGCTGCCAGTAAATAAACACTCAGTCGGTACAGGTGGGAATGAAATGTGCCAGTTTCATTCTTCCCCTTTTTTTCATGGGCAGACCTCAGAGTGTTGATCCACTGAGGTTTGACCTGACCAGTGAGCTAGTTCCTGTGTAGGGGATCTCTGCCGCTGGTCTGAAACTCCACTTTGGGCTGTGGTGGATTGTGTCTGCTGCCCACATGCATTTTAGACAACACATACAGTCTATTTATGTAGCGTGCGAATGCATTTGTTCTCACCTGCTTTGGCTTTTCTGCAGCGGCCTCTTTAGCATTGTAGATCTGTAGAAAACAACAATGAATTAGGGACAAGAAAAAGAATCTCTAGCATCATATCTATCTATGCATATGGTTTGTCTGCTCATCCTTTCTGCACAGTCACTATAATGATGAAAGTGAGTTTTAATTATCGGGATCAGTTTACCTCAAAATATACAGTATACTTTACTGAAGACAACCAAATACTTTCCAGTGCTTGGAGGGTTACTTTAAATATTCAATTTAACTCAGTTCAATGCAAAAAATAGAACAGTTGGACACAAAAGGTATTCTCCCTAACATTGAAAAAATCTAAATCTGAAGTCATTGCTGATGTTAGTACTTCAGTATATTGCAGTTTAACAGGCAAGGATTTTACACTTTTTGCCATCCTTTTTCAAACATCTTCATTATTTTGCAGACGACACCCTATTGTACACTCAGACATTATTAATGAACTCAACTGCATTTAAAGTGCTGCAATTTGCTTAATGTCAGCTCAGGCGCCGTTTCTCTTCACAACAAATGATTTTCTTGGATGCATCCATAATTTATTACATACATTCCAAACATTTATGAAAAATGTATGGACCTGCGCTTCTGCAAAGACAGATAGACAGTATGCAAACCTTGATTCTGCAGTAGAGAGCTGTCAGGATGATGCCGTACACAAACAGGATGCCATCCAGCACATAACAGATCTGGCTCTCCTCTAGAGCAGCTGAGGACGGAGGAACAGGAGAAAAAATAGTAGGCAACAACACCATAAGAGCAGCACTTTTACTGTTAATAAAACTATTACAACTATCTAGTTAGTTAAAGCAATCATAAAACAAAGTAGAGGAAATGGACTTCCATTTTACCCACTGTGTGTGACAATAATATGGTTTTGCTGTCATTTACAAAACAGATTTAGTGGGTAGCGGAGCTGTCGCCATTTCAGATTGTGAAACAAACATACATAAGGAACCAAAATGTGCTAAACAAACACTGTGTATTATCCTGAGCAGCACTAGTATCATGACTATTAATCACTATATTAATTGTGCAAAGAGAAATTGTTGTTGTAAAGTAATAGTAGCAATGACGTTTTGCTCTCCGATAAAGAAGTAACACAACTTCTCTGAGTCCCCTATAGATGTTGGGTGTTACTTGTGTTATCATTTGATCAGCTACTTGAAAAAAAAAACATTATCAGTAATGTGAGATGAAAAAAAGCCTCTTAGTAAAGTAAGAGTTTAAACTGCAGCAATCCCTTTGCACTGCACAGTGCATACAGAGTATAACAGAGATGCAAAATTGTAATAATTCCGTACATAAATTTGCTTTGAATGTAGTCTGCAAGAAAAATCTCCCCTTTATAACCCAGCTTTTAAAATCTGCCTTTGGTCTCCTTCTCAGCCTGAGCCGTGCACACATCTAAGGCCCACTCTGCAAAGGGCTTTTATGTGTCTTTAACCTTTTTCGCGAGTAAAAATGTGCTACAAAAATTCTCTACAAAAGCACAGTGACACCGGGTCATGTTTTTGCGCTCATGAATACCTGACACCGAGTTCAGCGTGTGAATATTTCTGAAGAATGGTTTGGGAAGACACTGGCTCAAGGTTTCCCGGGTGAAACACGGAACTGAAATGTGTCATGATTGTAGGAGCTGGGTTTTGTGTTTTTGCACAGGAATTTTTCAAGGACTTATGGAAGCTATTTGACTCTGTCCTCAATTTCATTTTCTTACCTCCTTTAAATTGGTCATTTATAAAGTTGGCATTCATGCATGTTTTCAAAGGTTATCTGATGATCCCAAATAATAACTTTAAGCTTTAATGGAAATTTTTTTTAGTTCATTTTTTACTGTGTTCACCTCACAGCTTAATTTCTTTTCTTTTCTGTTTAATACTGTTTTAAAATTGATCAGAGGTCTGACTGCTTTGGGTTCTTTAACCTCGTGTCGTCCTGCAGGTCAAAATTGACCCATTTTAAAGTTTGAAAATGTGGAAAAAAATATATTTTCACAGTGAAACTTCTGATGTCCACATTTTCAACTTTTTTGGGAAGTTTTTTAACATTTTTTGGAAGAAAAAAATAAATGTAAAAAAATGTTTCTTTAATAACACTCAGAAAAAAATCAACCAAAATCCAGCGAAGTTCGCCGGATTATGGTTGATTTTTTTGTGAATTTTATTAAAGAAAATATCAGAAGTTTTACTGATATATATGGAATCACTTTAGATATTTTTAGGATTTTTTTGGAAGATTTTTACTCATTTTTTGAAAATATTTACAAGAATTTTCTGGCCAATTTTTTAAAAATAAAACTTTTAAGGCAAATTTTTAAGGAATTATTGGAATTTTCTTCCTGAAGGTTTTGCAAATTTTCAGAAATTTGGGGAATTTTTTTGCTGAATTTTTGGCTTTTTTTCAGACGAGGAAACAATATGTTTTGGTGCCTGTAAATGAGGACAACAGGAGGGTTAAATTAGCAAAAAGATGGAAATCGTAGGAAAAAGGTTCATACTTATCCTAAAAATGTTTACAGCTTGATTTGTCTTTAAATGATTAACCACATTTTAAATTACTGAACATTTTCCCCAAATTTTCTCTTAACTTCTTCATAAAATACTTTTAATGAAGAAATAACGCATATATTTGATTATTAACTTGTCTTTTTTTAATGCACTATTTAAGTCAATACAATTTCTCACTTAAAACAAGATTCCTGTAGACATCCTGTAGATGTGGTATTTATTTACTTTAATTCTCTCTTTACACTTCAAAAAATGTATTTTGGAAACCTATTCCTATCACTTGCCTATATGCATGGTTAAATCTAATTTATTGATTTAAACTTTTAAAATACAAATATTATTTTGATTTAAATTCTAATTTGTTTTTTTTATTTAAATATTTTGTGCTTAAATACAAATACTGCACTTTTAAAAAATCATTTGAAAAAAGGTAAATAAGACAAAGTTTTCAATCTAAAATCTGCCACCAGGACAAAAACCCGAAAAAGAAGAAAATCTCATAATAGTATTTTAATTTTTAAAATGTTTGACAGCTTAAAACTTCAGTGTTATATTGATTAGTTATATAACAGTAAAGATTATTTATGAATTATGTGGAAATACTGGTTGAAACTTCATATCAGCTTAAAAACTTGTGCTCACACAATCAAGTTGTAACTAAAAATACCTTTGAAAGTAGAGGAAAAACTACTTCCTGTAACTTAATTTCATTACAAGTTGTCCGAACTGAAGAAAAATGATACAAACTGTTGTGCAATTTGTACACTTTTCAGAGTGTCCATACATAGACATAAATTGATGCAAAAAGGAACAAATTGGTGCGACTCCTGCCCCCTAATATTCAAATGAAACCTCTGCACTTGTGTTAAATTCTCTTTATTTTTCTACATTATGAACTTCTCTTTAATAAAATTCCCCCAGACTACAGACGTCATCTTCTGCTCTGTCCCTTTCTTCCCACTTTCTTTCTATTTCTTTATAAACTCAAGGAAATGAATCACTTCTCTAAAATCTGTGATCACGAGCGTTTCCAAAGGCTGCCTCCTTTTCAAAGTGACAGTAAAGTGACATTTCCACTCGTTTTTAGCAAATCCCCTGACTTTAATGAGCACAACCAGAGTTCTGTCTTCAGCTCTACATGTTGCCTGTGAGTCTGTGAGATGTGGTGTGTTATCAGCAGTGACATCTCCTCTGGTTTCTGTATGTAGCAAGCGGCGCGGTGGTTTAAAGGAAACAGCAAACCCAAAATAACCGATAGCCTGTATTAATGTGGAACTAATACGCAAGCATGAATGGCAACACATCAGCTCCCTGTAAAGTGGAAGGCTTTTTATTTTCCATCATGTAAAACTGGTCTGCTTCCAGTTCTAATACTGGGAAAGCTTACATCTTCTTGCTTCTTCTTTTAGGTGTTAGAACAAATTCACTGCTCGGCACACACAACACACAGGCGAAACATGTTTTTTTTTTAAAATTAGATGTCTCTCTGAAAATTTCATGCACCAGCTGGCTGCGACTTTGCCGCCACAGCTACTACAAGTAGGTCATAGTCACTTGTGGTTTGGTATAAAAATATTTTAGGTGTTTTTACACATTTAATAAAGGTTTTAGATGATTTAAAATACATATAATCGACGAGTAAAATTATTCCCATTACTGACTGCTCTGGGAATTACTTTAAACTGACAGTTTTACTAAAAAAAATGTAATAAAATAGTAAAGAAACATTTTTATCCAACCAACACTTCACCGCTTCATATTACTGACACCGTGAGACAAGGAAAAGCAGAAAGCGCCATTATTTGAGAAGCTAGAACCATCGATTTTTTTTCAAAGAATGACTTTCCTAATTAAAGAGTACTGCTTGATTCATCAATTATGTGTTAATACTTACTGTTAACTGTGTTCCATGATAAAATTATGAAATTAAAGCTTTCAGATTAGTTTCCGTCATCTTCCTTCTTTTAAGCTTTTTTTCAATACATGCTGCAAAATATTTGCCGATAAATACAGTACAACCCGAGTTTTAAACCAACTCATTTGTCTGAGGCCAAGCGTGCACAGCAGCTGGTTCACAAGTGTAGCAGTTAAAAAAAAAAAAAAAGTGTCTATGTCTCCACGCCACAAGTGCAAAAAACCAACAGGGTCAGTTTCTTTTTACAGGAACTGTAATGTGACGAGTACCTCTCTGCTGCCTACACTGAGCGAAATGAGGCCGAATGTCAGAAAACCTCACTGCTCTTAATACAGATGTGCTTTCACCTGCCTAAACAGTGCAGTTTGGTTTTCTACACATCAGATAAGTGTTTAATCCAGTTCATGGCATTAAAAAACCTCCATTATCTCCATCATCATCACAGCTTCCGTTCAGTCGTACAGAGTCTTAATTAGGCTGTTTTAATAGAAATATCCAAGCAGATTGCTCAGTTTTCTCATAAGCTTTTTAGGAAGTCAAAGTTTTGGACATTAAATCACAGTTAAAACCCCCAAAATCCAACAGTGTTTTTTTCATCAGCAACTCACCAGCGCTCCCAAAAGTCATCCACAGAGGAATGGCAACCAGCAGCGGGTTCCTGCCCCACGCAGCCATAATAACACAAACTCAACACGGACAACGGGGCTCGTTCGGGTGCCAGCAAAACACGACAACTCGTGGGTGTTTAATCTGCGCGTTCTGGCGAGTATTGCATATCTCACAGCGAAGAGGGGAAGTTGTGGTCGGAGCTCTAAGTCCATTTGTCTCAGATCTCATCAGACCACTCCCCTTTCAACACCAAACCAGAGGAAAGAAACACCACCGAGGCTTTGGTCTCTGCTGCCATGTCTAATACTTGATTTCAGACAGTATAAAGGAAATGGTTTCGACTTCAGAGAGCACTTTAAAATGAACCTGAAGCAAAGTGACGGAGGAGGAAATACAAGCGGCTACTTCACTATTGGGTCATAAAATATTTATTAGGGTTATTTGGACATTGTACATCAGTGATAATAAGCTGTCAAAACCTCACTAGAGTGGATAGAGGAGAGGAAGAGAAGCTCTCGAGCGGAGAAAGAAAGAATGAATTCTCCTCTATAGCAGCATCACATTAACGGTCAACCTCTCCGAACACGATATCCTGTGTACCTGTCAGAAGAAGAAGTAAAAAGGGTGACGCAACTTCACACACATGCTCACTTCTCTATTTTTAGCAACATTTTGAGAAGTTTTTAAATTACAGTGTTACATTTTAGGACAAAATCATCCCAAGTCTTACCAATAATGGCCACCACATCTGCCAACATGTGTCCTTTGGCCATTTTATCAAGACCAGCCTGGAAAGAAGCAAACATGGATTAACATTCAGAAGAAGCAGCTCTGCACAGAGGAGGAGCTCATGTAAAAGTTAATTTTCATAATTCAGCAGATTGTAGCCTGAAGTTAAAGCACTAACTACTCTAATAGTTTGTTTATGCAACTTTAAAGACATTTCTAGCCTTGTAGACCAAAATTCAAATGACTGCGTTCAACTGCGGTTCGTGTACCCATGAGCTAAGAGCTGAACAGGAAGGAGGGAGGAGACGAGCTTCTGTGTGCTTTTCAAAATGGTTCCATAATACTTTCTAAAATGTAGTTAATGAACTAAAAGCAGCCTTAAGGACAAGCCGTTAAACACGCTGAATAATTGAGACCCGGTGCGTTTAATATTTCACGGTGTCTTGTGAAGTTTTAAGTGCGCACCAAGTGGGCGAATCCGGGAGCTTTGATCTTGCAGCGATAGGGTCTGCTGGAGCCGTCTGATACCAAATAAACACCAAACTCTCCCTGCAAGCGACACATGAGGACACACACACAAATACACTTCAGTAAGCACATTACATCACAACAAGCATCTAAAGGCAAACAAAGGCCCAATTAATTAAGACTCAAAGAAACCGTATGTATGTTAAGAACCTTCAAAAAGTACTATAAAGGAAAGAACAAGCATTTTTACTTTACTAACAGGAATTGACAGAGGAAAATAGCAAACAGGCTGCTGCAATATCACTTAAATGTAATTGCTTTTCAGTAACAGCATTATTTTAAGGTTGTCAAGCGGAGCATTTTCCTCTAATATGCAGACAAAAACAAACACTTACATAGAAAATACACTTCAAATAGTATAAATTCAACACACAACTTAGAAAACCTGCAATCAATGAAAAAAAATTAGTACAGCTGTGATTTCCAGTGAACCTAACTGCATAAACATGGCTTTAAAATGAAATGTGAGCACCACTACTTGCTCAGTTCTGGATCTAAGGAGCATGTCTGCATCATGGTTTAACAAGGAAATGATTAGGGGAACTGAAACATCAGATGGAATGTAGATAATTGTGAGTCACAGAGATGGAAAAGGATATGGGAAGATCAGTGACCAAATAAAAAGAAATTAAAATACGGTAGCAGCAGTAATCTGAAGGGTTTAATACAAGGCATAGTACCACTAATCAGAGCTGCAGTGGTTGTTCTCCTATAATCATACCCTGAAAGTGCACCACTTTCACAGTCTAGCTTAGTAAAACAGATAAGTAAGTGCTTTAGATTTGGGTTATAAATGGAAATCAAAGTTAGAAAGTGTGAAGGTCACTGCACAATGTCGACATCTATGATTGACAGCCAAGAAAAAATAACATTTGCTCACACTTCGGGGCAAAATTGCCGGATAAAACTTTGCTAAGCGACATGAAAAGAAGCCCGATGAATGCTGGGATCGCATTCTTCGGTCAGATGAGACCAAGAGAGATTTGTTGGCTCAGAGTGGCTCAAAGCGCACAATCACACAAAAGTTTCTAAAGAAGAAAACCATACCAAGTGTGAGCTAGCAAAGTGTGCTGTCTCACTTGAAACCAATAGAAAGGTAAAGTAACACAAAACCTGCAGCAAAGAACAGCTGAAAAAAGGCTCTAAAGAAAAGTCAGATCCTCTCTACAGAAGTGTGATGTCCTCCATATTTTCACAAATAAAAGTGGACGGAAAATATACTGAAAAAAAATTAGATTTGTCTCAGTTATGAAAGTGTACTGAATTTTGTTGCATTGAGTTACTACTGTGGGGACAGTTTTTTAATATAGTAAACTGCAAAAAATCTACTGTTTAATGCAAATACTATCCACATTACTAGTGGTCTCACCTTGGGTGCCTCCACAGCTGTGTATGTGGCCCCTGGGGGCACCTGGTAGCCCTCTGTGTACAGTTTAAAGTGGTGGATCAGAGATTCCATGGACATCTGGCAAAGAGAGCACACAAAAAAGTCAGGAAGCAGCAGGAAGTTTACAGCAAAAGTTGCACAGAAACTTTAATGTGCATATGTTAAGGGAAATGTTAAATTGTAACACTGAGGGGAACTAGAGGTGATCTGAAGCCTTGAGGGCAGCCAAATTAATTTGCATTTTACAGGAAAGCTGGCCTAATTCTGTAAAGAGGCAACGCGAAGACAAATTAGCGACACTGGAGAAATTTAATTAACGCAAAGTAATGATAAAAATGCAGGAAGGAAAACCGAGAAAAAAAAGTTTCCAAGATGGAAATAGTTCCCCACTCAGCTCACCTTCATCTCAGACCTCTTGGGTGGGGCCACTTTGGCATCGTCCACCTTTATTTCTCCTTCTGGCATCTTGTTGAGCGCCTGGTGCATGATCCTCAGAGACTGCCTCATCTCCTCCACCCTGCACAGATACCTGGACCACACAGGGAGATACAACAGTAAGATACAGGTGCTGGTATCGCAGAATCCACTCTACATCAGTCCATTATTATCAGCTCTTACATCTACACTGAACATGTGTCTATGGAGGTACTCACATCCAACTACACAATCACTGCAGTTATGTGTATAAAACACAGGAATATTAATGCAAAAGAATACACTCCATGTCATCCTTTTGTGCATATATTTAAATACAACCTCAAGACAGCTGACATTATTCAAGTGCGTGTCCTATCACACCTCCGTGAGGCGGCAGAAATGTTCTTGGCATAGTCACAGCTTTAGTCATCCTAAAAAAGGTAATCAGTGGAGTTGATCATGTGAACCAAAAATAGGCCAAGCTGTGTGTCCATGCTTGAACAGATGAGGTCACTTCTTTTCTCCGTTTTCAGTTTTGAGCATACTTGATGTATAATTTTAGATGCAGTAAAATACAAGTAACACACCAGTACAATCAAACAACAAATATCTATTCACAGGAGTAGGAACCATCTTCTTCCAGCAAAAGAACTTCTCTAAGTAATGTTTCTTATTAAAAAACTTGCAAAAAAGGGTTTCATGAATCCATTTTCATCAAAAGGAACCCAAGTGAACACTTACAATCAACATTATGATATCATTTAAGTCACTGAAAACTCTAGTCTAAACGAGTGACATGGACAGGTGCTGGACAAACTATGACCTTAATCAAAAAATCATTGCAAACTGTGCTTGCAAATTACAGATACATTTGTGCATATGTTTCCTTTGGTTAGTTAAATGTGCCCAAATTAGCACGAGAGGAAATGATTAAGTTGTGCCTTGCATGTAGCAAATTCAGCAAAGAGGCTCCTGACTTGAAACAGAAAATAGGAGCAGGAAACTGAAACGGAAATCAGTTTTAAAAAGTAACTCTAGTTATTTGTTAAAGGTTCTCTATTTGAGATTTTAAACGTTACTACAGCAGCAAACAGCAGTCGTCTCTGTAGAGATATTGAGGTGCTGCTGTGACATCCAGTGGTTCTGAATGCTGCATACTTTACCTGTCATAGCAGTCTCCATTGCTTCCAATAGGAACGTCAAACTCCACGTCATCGTACTTGTCATACGGCTGAGACTTCCTCAGATCCCACTTGATTCCTGACCCTCGCAGCATCACTCCGCTGGTAGCCGGAGGAGCAGAGAGACGATATATGTCAGGGTTTAGACCAGAGGTGTCAAACTCATTCTAGTTCAGGGGTTACATTCAGAACTATTTGATCTCCAGTGGGCTGCACCAGTAAAATCACAACATAATAACCTATAAATAACCACAACTCCAAATTTTTAGTTTGTTTTAGTGTGGAAAAAAGTATGCTTTGAAAATGTTCACATTTAAGGAATTATATTTTTACAAAAATAGCATGAACAACGTGAAATTATTCATGAAAAATAAGTTCAATTTCCACAAAATTATGCCTCAGTTTGTCTTTTACACATTACAACTTAGAGATCAGAGTGTCGATAAATAAACATTTAGTCACAGTTATCTGGAATTGAATGACATACTGTTTTACTTTATGATCAAAATGACAAGTCAGACAAAAAAAGACAAAAAGCAACAAAAACAAGACAAAATATTACAAAAATGAGACACAAAATGACAAAAGAATAATGAGCGATCTAGCATTTTACTTTATGATCAAAACAACTTGTCATGGTCTAGAAATTATTTCAAAATTATAGTTTTACAAATTTACAATCTGCAGTTAATGTCTTCTCTGTCATTTTTCACTTTGAGGGCCAGATTTGACCCTCTGGAGGACCAGTTTTGGCCTGCAGGCCGCATGTTTGACACCCCTGGTTCAGACAAATCACTTCTGCGCATCAAACAAACAGTTCTTTTGGAGCAGAAAACTAAATCTTACTTTAAATATTTCAGTTATTCCAGGGTTTCCTGTATTTTCATTATGGGTTACCTGAAACCATAGTTGAGGGCGTCCTCAGCAGAAACCACTCCAATGTCTACGGTACGATTCCTCCAGATACGATTGTTGGTCAGCATCTGCATGGAGGAAAACACAGAATGTCGCATTTACTCAGCGGATCTTCGTCACATCATTATAATGCTTCATCTTGCGCACAATTTGGGTGAGATTTTAAATTAAACATGAAGTCAGTCACCTCTTCTACTTCATCAATTCGAATGGAGAAATTCTTGCACCACTCATAGATGTCATCCATCAGGCCAAGGGGCAAATCCTGGAACATATTTAAGATTGAGTTCTCGTTTTTAATTACAATATGACCGATAAAGTCATCTGCAAAATGTCATTTACTTGTTATGTGTTTGGACGTGCATTTTCACTCAAAAATTATGCATTTTTTATTATGTTGCAGATCTTTTAACACATTTTCCCAAACTTTATTTTGTAACAAAAATGTATCGCTGGCTACTGACGAAAGAAGACTTGACAACATCACAAAGTCTGACTGAGAAAATAAAACGCACACAAAAAAAAGGATCATTCTCTGAATTCTCCTACCTGATGAACACCACCAGGTCTGACGTATGCAGCATGCATTCTGGCTCCAGACACTCGCTCATAAAACTCAAACATCTGGGAGGAAACATAAGGCAGACGGAAGACTTAGAACAAGAGGAAAAAAAACACTCAGTACTCTTTGTGATATGAATTTGGAATTCAGCGAGGGAAGTGTGAATCTCTGTCTATAACTTCTGGAACTTCACTGATGTTTTCTCAAGACACAGGATGCTAGGCCTCGTATCAAGAAAAAATGTAGAGCATCTTAAGAGACAACATATTCACTCAGTTCCCACAGACTGTTGAGAACTGGTTTTGTGATTACCAGCAAAGCTCAAACTGCTCCTTTGAAATGTATATAAACAGTGGACATTACAGACCCATGTTGTCCAAGAAAGAGCTGATTTGTATAAAGCAGAAATAAAAGCAGAAAGACAGAACTTGAAACCTACACTGAGAAGTTGGTTGCAGCAAATTTCACCAACTATTTTTGGCAACATGAACAGTTCACACATACAAACACTTTATTTTCCCAAGCGACATAGCTCTAAATTCACTGCTTTGAGACTGTGGAAAATGATCTCTGAATGTAAAAGCACTTATTTCAGAATCAGCATGAACGGATCACCAACTGGTAGAAGTTTTAATGAATGACAAGGACCTCAGGGGCAACACTGGCTATCTGCATAATTAGCGTAATTTCCCCCAAATATGGGGCTCTAAAATACCAAATCTCAGGTGAAACTATATGACAGGAAACAGATTTAGCCATAACACTAGACTCATTTTATAGTCTTGACATTTTCTGGGTCACACATTTTGTTAACTCCCATCGAGTTGCAACCTTCTCAGTAACTTCACGGTTACTTCTTTTGAGGACACTTCAGAAATGACCGACAGGTCCTGCATAGTCACAGGTCATAGGCGCTACAGCACTTAAATCTGCTGATGTGATGGCAGGCAGGAGTGAAATAGAAGCCTACCACAGATTAAAAGAGCAAAAGACATCTAGCGTCTGTATTAATCTGTATCACAAAGGATTGAACATTAAACACTGAAGGGCTCCCTACCTTCTCTCTCTCCTCAAACATCCAAAAGAAGGGTGTCATGGCCCCGATATCTAGGGCGTGAGTGGTAATGGCCATGATGTGGTTCAGGATGCGAGTCATCTCTCCATACAGCACTACAAACACAACACAGAACACAAAAAAAACCCATTTAGAGCAGGAACAGTTGCTCAATATACCAATTAGAAAATGACTACATTAACTACTTTGTCATAGTGTTTTCTTGTGCAAAATTGAGCATTTCAATGGATCTAGCTGCTCAGATGTGAGGATGTACTGTTTTTCTTTGTTTTCTTGGTGGCAAATTGAACATTTTTTGGCTTGGACTAGACAAAAAAACAAGCTTTTGTAACTTGAATACTGAAATTGACGCTTTTGATACTTTCTGATATTTGATCAAACTTTCTGCAGATTTGTCAAACCTAAAAGGAATTGTACAACATTTTCAATCATAGATCTTAATCATTAACAGTGGTCAAATAATACAGCTAAAGTAGATATTTTGAGCCTTAACATATCTGACATCAGACTTTAGGCCTTTTCAATCTAAACCATTTACATTCAGTACCTCTGATCCACTGTGCACGGGGTGGAGCTTGGATGTTGAGCAGCTTCTCCACAGCCAGAGAGTAGGCCTGCTCATTACACATCATGGAAACATAGTCCAGACGGTCAAAATAGGGCAGAGCCTGCAGCGGAACAAGAAGAGGAAGTTCCAAGAATTAAGTAAGACATGACACATGATGAAGATCTTCTGAAGATCTTGAATCTATTCAGTTGACGTCAAGGGTTTAATTTTGTCATTTCCAAGTGAACTGGTGAGGTGTTCTCTTGCAACATTATAGATCAGTATCCACAGCGACACAGTGTGTGAAGTTAAAAACAACACAAGAGGGCATTGCACAATAAATTGCATAATAATTTGTTGTGTCATTTGAACACATTAAAACAGCTGTTGTATAAAATGAAGAGTACACTTGTACAGATACATAAACCAGTGTTTCACGAATTCACATTATAAGAGGACTCACAAAGTCTACTGAAACAAAGCTATGCGACTGGTTCAGTACCTGCAGGTAGGTCTTGTACTCAATTAGCTTTTCAGTGCCACGATGAAGCAGGCCAATGTGTGGGTCACATTTCTTGACAGACTCTCCGCTGAGTTCCAACACGAGACGCAGCACACCGTGAGCTGCTGGATGCTGAGGGCCAAAATTAATTGTCAGATTGGACACATCCTTCTCTGCAGGAGGGTCTTTGTCTGAAAAAGGAAGAAAATACAGGAAAGGAAACAAGACATGTTGATGGTTTAGAGAAAGGAAATGGTTACCGTTTCAGGGTTAGAGTTTTTCTATCCTAAATGACCTGTGTTTACAGTTTGGTTTGCAACAAGGGCATGTTTGGTTTTTTTTTTGCATCAAAATAAATAAACAAAATCGATAAGTTGTCCAACACATTGGCAAACACTCGAGTATTCAATCTAGTTCACTGATTAAGTCCAACATTGAATGCCTGCCTCAGTTTTATAAAGGTTGTCAGAAAAAAATATCAGTTTCAACAATAAAAATAAGTCCAGGGCTTTATTGTTTTATCTCTCACTCGTCTGATATGTTAGATCATATATCAAAATACTGTCGGCTTTCACACGATTTTAGTGATGCAAAATTCATCACTGTACTTTATTTGAATAAAAAACTGTCGAATAATGCGTAGTTAGTGGAGAAAAGAAATCATTTCAGTAGTAGTTTCAAAGTGTGTACCATTCCATGGGGGTGGTGTCCATTTCTCATTAATGGCAGTGGGGTACATCACTGCCCCCGCAAACTGCTCCGTCCACTCCACATCTGGCTGCCATTGTTTCTGCCTGCAAAAAATATCAAATACATTCACTCTTTTAAAAATGATTTTTTCCCCCTCTTTGTCAACATGTCCATATAGCAAATATAAAAGCAAAAATAACCAGTCAGTGCTGTAAGTAAGCATTTTCTGAAACTGCAGCATACCAATGACCAAAAACACAGATTCAGACTGCAAGGCGTTTAAAGGAACCAATCCTGTCAACTTGCATGTTGAGGCTTCCTGGGTCATTAATCTTCTCCAGAATCAGTTTTCAGATTGAACAAATATGGCTGAATTACTCCAATATTGCAAATTGCCACTGTGTTGCGTAGAGTAGTTTAACAGCATGTTAGTAGAGTCATAGGTGAGCTGCTTAGAGTAGGATAGGTAGAGAGATAGAGGCAGGGACAGATATGTACATTCCACAGGAAACAATGCTGTAAAGTTACATCTAAGCCACTTGAAAGCAGGAAGGATTATTTCTGGAGTTTTTTAAAGGTATTTTTTGGCTTTATTTGACAGATTAAGTTGAGCGACAGACTGGAAAGTTGTTGAGAAGACTCAGGCCGCTACAACGGGGAAGACAGCCAGCTGTTTATGGGGCACCCGCTTAACCATTTGTGCTATCTGGGGCGCAACAAGGATTATTTTTTAAAAACATTTTTAATGAAAAAAACTACATTTGTAATGCTGAGACACTGAGATGATTTTTTTGGGGGTTAAATTGAAGATCAAAGATGAACTTGGATAATCGATCATTAGCAGATATTACCAGGTGAATATTCCAAATGAAAGGATAAGAACTGAAAAGTTGCTTCAAACGTACATTCAAGACATCTTTGTAATAAAGTAAAAATAGTGAAGAATAAAATAATTCCAATAAAAAAATATTAGGATCTTTCTGTAAACAATTTCTGCCACTGGAAAGGGGAGGCCATTCATAGCTCAAAAGCAGCATCTAAGTATAAAACATATTCTATACTGTAGCACGAATGAAAGGGTTTAAAATTGCATTTTTGATTTGAAATCTATCAACTGTTCAGCACTACCTCTCAGGCTTCCTGCATGTTGCCTAAGAGGCTTTAATCTCTTTTGGTGGAAGCTGGCATTTGGAAAAGGTGATCATCTGGGCTAAACCTGGCTTGCCAACCTGACAACTAATAATCTGGCTGATGACTGAATCATGTAGAGTCGTGCTAGCAAAATAAGATGTAGATTAATGGTATATGTTCTAACACTGCAACACATAGGGGCAAAAATATATCAGTAACAAGTTGCCTTAACTTTACCATAGTCACATCTGACCAACATGATTTAGTGAAAAGTAGTTTGTCTTTAACTTACATCTGTCCTTTACTTGTGTAACATTGAATGTGTTGTTACGTGGCTGCAGATGCTGTTTACTCTTTCTCGTTGAACAACTAAACTATGGCTTGATCGACGGTTTGTGATGAAAATGTAATCATTTTGCAATTTAAAAGCATTCTGACCTTGCACTGAATATGAAACATGTAGCGTCTGTGTGGTAAACACTGACACACTTCGGCTAACTAGACAGCAGCTCAGAAGCTAACGACTTGACAGCAAGAAAACAGACGTGTCCTGCAAAATATGCGTGCTGCCAAGAAGCCATTGCTGTTATAGCTTCGTATACACATAACAAATGTATTTCCATTTAGTTAAGTTCAATGTGTAGCAGGCGACTCGTGTAATTATGAAGAGACATTGCCGGCTTCTTTAGCATTATGCTAACATTAGCTTTCGGCATGCATATTTACGTAGAGCTCGAAGTAAGACAACCAGCGATAGAAATGCTATGCGAAGCTTTGTATTTTTGTCATCATACCTGTTCTGCAGGACCACGCAGCCAGGGCTCAGCAAATTATTGTTTAATAGTATTTTTGTTGAAGGACGTCCTAGTTTGGTAAGCGACCTCAACATTGTGGCCGCCATCTTGGCTGTCGGACAACTGGCCAATGACGTAGTTCAGTTTCTTCTTCTGTGGTTTTAGAGGCTCATTAGTTTATGAAGTGTGCGTCTGCCACCTATCGGTAGAAATATATCAGCATGAACGAGAAAATGTGTCATAATAGCAATCAATTATAATTTCTAATTTCTTATATAGTTTAATTTTATTAGATTTTTTCTTCAAAACGATAGATAGATAGATAGATAGATAGATAGATAGATAGATAGATAGATAGATAGATAGATAGATAGATAGATAGATAGATAGATACTAAAAACAAACTTCATATCTGTAACTTTCAGCAACATATTGTAAATATACTTCATAGGATATTACCTTTAATCTCTTGGGACCTGGCGTCCACATATATGGACATCTTTTTTTAAAAAGAGCATTTTGTTAATAACAATACTACTAATAATGATAACAACAATAATATTATTATTATTATTATTATTATTATTATTATTATTATTATTATTATTATTATTATTATTATTATTATTATTATTATTATTATTAATAATAATAATAATAATAATAATAATAATAATAATAATAATAATAATAATAATAATTCAATATAGATATAATAAACATAATGATCAGATATTAGATATTATCCAATTATTATACTTATTGGTTACTCCTTATCCCAAACAACTGGAAGAAATTGAAAATGCAAGCCCAACCAAAGCTCAGGTCTTAAGAGATTAAAATATGAATTCCTATTTTTTATATACAGGGTGTCCCAAAAAATTTGACATCATTTTAAAAGCAATTATCTTTAAAAGTACTAAGTCTAGCTCAATGAAATTGAACAGTTTAGGTGTTGAACATCATAAGTTTATTATGGGACCGATTTCATAAGTGTTCAATATGTGCACCGCCTGTGACACGGCACACGTCACGCTGCACAGTCTTGGGTGACTGTGTGCGAGCATATTCCAAGACGCAATATGACTTCTCATTAGGAGTGAACGGCATGGCTCAACCTGAAAACAGGACAAAAATAAAACATTAAATATATAATCTTGATCTGTTTCTATGCATTCTGGGAAAATTTGAGGTTATTTCAACAATAATTGCCAAAATCTTGTCATTTTGTGTTTTTGTTTTTATTATTACAAAGCTTTTATATATATTTTGTATTTTGCACTGTATAGCCTGCACCTTACCTTTCGTTGCACTTGTTGCAATGACAATAAAGTGAATCTGAATCTGATTACTGGCCTGCAAAATGATGTCAAATTTTTGGGGACACCCTGTATATGTACTCAAGTTTAGTATATTAAGTATATTGCACATATTGAATATATTTATATACATGTATGGTAAATATAGATATATTTTGTAATACCTCAGTATACCTGAAAGCCCTTTTACTACTTACTATTTATAGCCTATGCTATGTGTGACACTCAAGGTATATTTAAAGATAATATTATTCTTTTTAAAACCTTATGCAGATCTGTGTTGATCATATGCTACAGTTCAAATTAAGTTTCAATTCACCTTGAATCTGGGCTCCAACACCGACAGATGTACGTCGAAATACGCAATCCTCATGTTCAAGATGACAAACTCCACATTTTATAAAAAACAGTGCTTTTATTTATGTAATACTGTGGAAAAATAATTACATACCATTTTTAAAAAATATTGAAGATAATGAAATTAAAAAATGAGAGTTTGATAACGTTCGTTGTACATCTTTTGAACAGTTTTCTCTGCTACGAAGAACAGTACAATAAGATAAACATTGGATTTTTCTAAATTCAAAGACACAATAATACAGGATACAGTCCTACCAGAGGTATAAAAGTACTGTAACAGGATTGTGAGAGAAATGATATGGACATATACTGAAACACACACTCACTTAGACACAGACATGCACACGCACACACATACTGTATACACACAGACATGCATACAATAGTCACGCACACACTCAAGAGGAGCGCAGCGTGTTTACAGTATGCTTCTCGTACACTCACACACACACACACACAATCATTCACCCACCTATACAAACACACTGTACAAATCAATGTGCGCGCCAACGCCCACACACTCCCCCTTGATCTCTCTCTCTCTCTCTCACACTCGCACGCCCACACACTCACAGTCACACACTACTACATGTCAATATTGTGAACAAGCCTTCATTAAACCTCTCCGTACACATTCTCCTCTGGCCGTTCTGGCAGACAGACAATGAGGAATGATTCAAAATGGAAATGTATGACATGTTCCCCTATAAGGCCACTCAGTTCTAAACCCAACATCTGTGTTTTTCTCTCTGTCTGCACCAGGCTTGTAGTTAAGAGCTCGGCGAAAAAAGGCTCCAGCCTACAAAAAATGTCTGGGAATGACTCAAGGCCCCCGAGCCTGGTGTGTAAAGCAACAGTCGCCAATAGAAGGAGCGTCTACTGCATATACATGGTCTAAGGTGAAGAACAACATGAACACTTGGCACTAGGATTCTTTTTTACACTGTTGCACCCTTCTGATGTGAAACACATCCTGAATTCAGGCTCTTCTGTTGGCACAGCTCCTCACTCCGTCTCAGTGGATCTCGCTCAGGCGAATGCCCAAGTTTATGTGCGCTCACGTTCAAACTTTTGGTCCATACATACACATTACGTTTTACATTGACAAAAATAATTCTGTAATGTTAAAAAATAGAATACAAAGCTCTAGCCTGGTGTGCAAATAAAAAGAAGACATAACACAGATATAGATAAGGGACGTCTAAGCATGAATACTGTAGATGCAGTGCAAAATGATGACAAACCCTCTTGACCCCCACCCCAGCACCAACACGCTCCCCCACCCTGCCTAACAGGCCTGATGGCAAGTACCACTGTACAGAAGGGCATTTTGGGATACTATATATATATGTGCTCTATGATCACGGAATAAGACAACCAGCAAAAAATAAAAAATAATACAAACATTATCGAAAAATGGCGGCCAGAAATGACTTCCACTGGTTGAGGTTTCTTCTGATCAGCGTGTACCATATTTGACAGTCAGTTTGCTTTAAGACGTTCTCTCATCATTTTACAATGTCAGTTCATAGCAAAGGCTATGGGCTCCAAAGATCTGTGATCTCTCGTCCTCTTTCAGGTTCTTGCTCTCTTTCCCAGTCTTGATTGTGACTTGCGCTGTCTGCTCTTTCAGAGCTCGGATATACAAACACATCGGGAGTGAGGGAATTCAAAACCGTGTTGGATTTCCCTTCCCTGTCTCACTAAAACTCCTTCTTTTCTCCTCTCTTTTTTTGCTCTCTGTGCCTCGCGGTTCTCATACCCTTCCTGTCTCACGGGCATGGTTTTCTGACTTTGTGCATGGCTGTGTGTGCGATGTTTTCTTGCGTTCTGTAGTCGTGTTTGTGTGAGCGTAGTCGTGTTAGCGTGTAAAAAATGTGTGCATGTAAATTTGTGATTGTGTGTGTGTGTTTTAGGTGTGGCGCTATTTATAAGATGCTTCCTCATGCTCAGCTAAGACTGTGAGGTGGTTCTGCGTCTCCGTCTCACACGTGAGTCTGCATCCTTTGTGTGTGTCGGCTGTGGGAGTAGTCAGAGTGCTGCGAGGTGTAGGAGAAGCGAGTGGAGCTGCCGTACTTCCCGAGTCCAGTCTCTGACCCTGAGGGAGCTGGGCCACCCGGGCCGACCCCCACCCCAGGGCTCGCCACCCCAGATCCCACCCCGTACATCTCGTAGGATGGGCCGGCCTCCAGAGGGGCCAGGCTGGACGGAGCGAAACCCATGCGGTAGGTCTGGTAGTGTGAGGGGTATCCGTAGTTGTCGTAGGCCAGCTGAGAAGTGGAGTCCAGGAGGCTACAGTCCCCAGGGAAGTCACTGGCTGCGGGGGCGGGGTTAGCCGGGGGCTGCTGGGTCTGGCCCCCGCGGGTGAAGGTGTTGAACTGGGCGTAGCTGATATGGGACAGTCTGGAGGGCGGCCGGGGGTCGTAGCAGGCTTGCGGGCGGCCGGGGGAGGTGAGGGGGCCGGGGGGACCAGGGGCTCCTCCGCTGGCTGTTGCTCCAGAGCCTCCAGTGCTGCTGCTAATGGATGCTGCTCCCCCGGGTGTTCCTGCAGGGGAGCGGTAGTCGGAGTAGTGCATGGTGGAACGCGACGCAGGGCGGACTTCGTCGTGGGTGGAGGCTCGCACGTTGTAGTAGCCGTTGGTAGGGTCCTGGAGACAGCGAGAGACAGAGCAAGACACACAAGACATAATGTGCATTAAGAAAAGGTGGAATTAGGGTTATTATTAAACAACATCTCTACACACATGGATAAAACGCTTAAGGTCAAAAGGTCTCTGTAACCCCATGGTCCTCCCTCCTCCCCACAGAGAAATTATTTTTGCTGTAGAGGGTCAGAAGTCAGTGAGCTGCACACATAGAGCTGGTCAGCATCCAGGTTCATTAAGAATGTGCTGTGATGGCAGTTTGCTCCTACTTTGTGACTCAGCTGCTCGAGTCCTTTTCAGAAACGTATGCAAATTCATTTCTTCATGGTCTTCAAAAATTGTAGCAGCACCAAATGCAATTGCAAATAACATGTTCTAACTTCAGAAGTACTCTAACAAAACTGGCATCCTAGAGCAACTTGAAATGATGTCAACTTCTGCTGGTAACTTTCAACAGGCTTTGCAGTGTACAAATATATGAAAACTTTTCTGATAAGATACTGATGAATGCTAAAATGGTGCCATCTTGATTGTCAGTACCACATTATGAACTTAAGTAAACGTGTCCATACTACATATAGGACAGTATACCGATGTATGTCACTTTATGTCCCCCAGTCCCTCACTGTGGATGACAAATTCTACTGCAGCATCTTCAGACATCTGAGGCAGAAAATTCAGCACAAACAAGTTGAACTATAGTAAGAGCCATCATGCTAATGCGCCCTGTTGAAAACATGTGACTTTTTTTTTTGGCCAGACCATCACAATTTTTGCTTCACTCAGCAGATTCGGCTCCCTGTGACTTCCTCCTCTTTATCAAAAAATAAAATTTAGGTTTAGCATTTTGACACAGTGAGGAAGATCCACTGCAGACGATGTTTGACATGCTTGCAGAACGGGACTTTTAAAGAGTTTTCCAAATGTGGCAGGAGCACTGGGAGCGGTGTATTTCTGCTCAATAAGATTACTTTGACAGGAACAGCGATCAAATTTAAATCCCACATGGTTTCTGGTCCTTTAAAACTATTTTGTACTTGCAGGCAACAACTCAAAAGGGACTTTTTGTAGCATAGTTGACAGGTATCATAGTTGACATTTTTGCTGTTTTCAGGCCACATCAACATTTCTTTTATTATAACCAAACACCACATGGCATTTTTACAGAAAGATTCTTCTAAATATTATATACACAACTGAGTAAAATTGGAATCAAAAGTTATTTATAAAGATATTGTAGTAAACCTGTTGACTACTTTATATTAAATAACTCAGAAAGCCTTGGAGTCTGGCCAGTCTTTTCTTCAGGAGGAAATGACATCATGTGGAGCAGGTCATGTGATCTGGAATTAACACACTTCTTTGAGAGGTGTTTTTGTAATGGGGAACTTAGTTCAAAGTGATTTCTCGGACACAGATGCAATTAGTTATTTTCCATATAAAATTTGATATATTGCCAAAAAAGAAACATCTGTCATGATTATCTCAACTTAATAAAAAGAACACAATCAAGTTTAGCTAATCAGAAGGTGGTTGTTATTAAATTCAGACGGTTATTTAGTTGACATTTTAGTGATATCCAGCGATTTTTTTTATTAATAAGTGATTGTTTCCACAATAAATAATGATGGAATTTGTAAAGACATGACCATAATGAACATAAAAACATTTGTTTTTTGTACTTTTATCCAAAATTTGTACTGATGGAGATCAATAAAACCTCATTCGTCATTCCTTGTTTTTTTTTTTAAAGGTATTTAAGGAGTTGTTCCACCAACAGCTACATCTCTTTAATTATTTACAGCTGCTAGCAGCTCCACAATTTCCAACAGTTCATTTAAAAATCAACCATTTAAGAAAGATTCATTTTGCCTGGAAGCATGTTGTGTTTCTGGAGGAGCACAAACTGAAAACCTGCTTTTAGGTGTAACATTATGTAGTAGAAAAGTGGGGCGCAGGCTTCAATCTTTTTGACAAGCTTAAAAAGAAAATGTAAGTCAGATAAGTTTCCGTGTTTTATCTCACGACTGTCCAGCAGTCATCCTGGGTGAAGAAAGCTCCTTGCTCACTACACCCCCTTAAACAATGCTCTACTAGTGCTCCTCTGCTCTTTCTGACATGATTCTGCCATCTCATTGTCTTTTACGTGCTAAACTTCTCTCCTGGTAAACTTTATTTCACTACTTTGATGCTTCAGGCAGCGTGGAGGAGAAAAAATATATATAAAAAACCCAGCCTGGCTGAGACAGTTGTCGGGCTGATCTAAGCACCTCCTGGGGTGGACTCATGTCTGTGTTTCTTCAAAGTGATCCAAGGCAACACTCCAGCTAGGGGGGTGGTTTGTTTGCCCTCACAAAATATTCATGGGGGGGAGTTTCTGAGGAACATTTTGGCAGCTTTACGCGTGAAAATACATCCGTCACCTTAACCCAACCCCGCAGTGTCAAAACGTATAAATGATTCATGCCAGCTAAATGAGGAGAGAATGCTTTAACGTTTTAACATTTCTTTCCAGGTTGAGTTGTTTTTATGCATTTTGTCTCTTAACGACTCGACAGTGAGCGAGCCAGCTTGCTAAGTAATCAGAGAGGCAGGTTGCGTCATAGCTGGACCGAGAGTGAAGGGCAGAGGAGACCAAAGGAGCTCGAATAATTAAGGTGGACTGCACTGGCAGATATTTTCATCTTAAATATCCTGCTCTAATATTCTCACAGATATCCAGTGCAATGTTGAGTTTAAAGGTCCGTTACAAACACACCAGCAGCAAATGAGCGAGTGTCAGGAGGTGTCGATGAGTTCAAATGACTTAAAATCATACAAAGAAAAATCAATCTGCACCCCGGACTGATATAAACGGCAGTGCATCTGAGTGATCTCACCTTTAGGTCATACTCCTGGCGGGTGTCCAGGGTGTCACTGCGGAGGTCAGACTTGAGCTCTATGTCATCTTTAAAGGGCTGATTGGAGGGAGAGAAGGACACAGAGGGGAGAAACTAAACCGTCAAACAACGAAACAAAAAAAAAACACAACAAAAAGGAGGAGAGAAGGTGAAATAACAAAACAGAAGAGGGAAGGAGGCAACGGAGTATGACAGGAGAAGAGAAAATGAATTAAAAGTGTTAAAAAGGAGCGATTAAAGGGGGGAAATCATAGTGTTTGTTTTTAGTCAAAAGGTACAGTGTGGAGTAGGGGAGAGGTTACTGAGTTAATCTGAGTTTTTCTTTTTTCTCTTTTCTACAGCTACAGGCTGTGTAAACAGTGTCCAACCCAAACACACACACACACACACACGTCCCGCTGCTGCTCACCGAGTACATGGCCTTGACCATGCGCGAAGCTGTGGACACGCTGCCGGAGTCCTCCTCCAAGCTGTGGGTCTCCTTGTTTATCGTCTCCACCTTGATGTCGGGCTTTCCCAGCGTGACCCCGCGCCGACCTGGAAGCAAAACACGGCGAGGTTGAATACAGCTGGACGCACGCCTGTCTGTTTTCACGAGCAAATCCAGAGGAGACCTACATACATAGGAGGCTGCAGGCGTTTGATTTGCTTCGGTTTGCTGCGGATTATTCGCTACAATGCTCCATAAGAGGCATGAAAACGGCTCACAAAAAGCTGCATTTACAGGTTGAGGATGTTTCTTTAGGTTGCATGTGAAAGCACATAGAGAGCATGACTCACTGCCTTTGCGCTGTCGGTAGAAGATAAGAACGAGGACCAGCAGAAAGATGAACAGGAGGATGGTGGAGCCCACCGTCCCACCGGCTATTATCCCCACTGGAACCTCCTCTGTAATGAGAGGGTGAGAGACAGACAGACAAAAAGAGTGAGAAAAATAGTGAGTTAGGGATTTCTGCACAGAGCTGCACTCGTTAGATTTTAATCTAACTATTTTACACCTCATCTCCATTTACTGAGACAATATCATTTTTTCTATTTGTCCAAATGGAATTATGGTAATTAGGTGCATTTGTAATGTATAATTTAGTACGTAAGTAGTATATCATCTCCAAAACCTTCTTTGCATTTAGCAGACACAGTAAATCCAGTTATTTTTGCAGTTCTACTCTATACAACATGTATTTTTGGAGTTTGTCCAAACTCAAATGATGTGTTTTCTCATTTCCTGTTTTCCTGATGACACCACTGCGCTGTCTCTTGTCCCATATTCATTGCACTTACGTCGGCATTGGCCAGTCGGAACTCAACTGTCTGCAGCTTCTTCGGAATGCAGCACATAACGCCGGTGCTTTCCTCACTTCACTGCCTTCCGGTTAGGTTCAGGATTGATTTTAAGATTCTTTTAAGAGTGTTTTAAGGCTCTGAATGGACTGGCCCCAGGATATTTATCTGACCTTGTTAAGGTGCATCAACACTCCAGAGCCCTGAGGTCAGCTGACCAGATGGTCCTGGAGGAGATCAAGTCTTGTGGAATGCATAGCTCCTCTCTGTGCGGTCTGCGAATAGCCTCTCCATTTTTAAAACACGTCTTTAGACCCACTTGTTCACCCTGGCCTTTGGCTGAGCAGAGTCGCCTTTAACCCTCCTGTTGTCCTCATTTACAGGCACCAAAACATATTGTTTCCTTGTCTGAAAAAAATCCAAAAATTCAGCAAAAAAAATTCCACAAATTTCTGAAAATTTGCAAAACCTTCAGGAAGAAAATTCCAATAATTCCTTAAAAGTTTTATTTTAAAAAATTCCCCAAATATGGCAAGAAAATTCTTTATATTTATATTTTTTAATATTTTCCAAAAAATGAATAAAAATCTTCAAAAAAACTCTTAAAAATATCTAAAGTGATTACATATACATCAGTAAAACTTCTAATATTTTCTTTAAGAACATTCACATAAAAATCAACCAACATCCAGCGAAATTCGCTGGATGTTGGTTGATTTTTTGTGAATGTTCTTCAGAAACATTTTTAACATTTCTTTTTTTCCACCAAAAAATGTTAAAAGATTTTCCAAAAATGTTGAAAATGTGGACATCAGAAGTTTCACTGTGAAAATATACATTTTTTCCACATTTTCAAACTTTAAAACGGATCAGTTTTGACCCACAGGACGACACGAGGGTTAATGGATCTTTTATCTGTTTTATTTTACTGTCTTGTTGTTTTGCTCTTATTGTTCTCGTATTGTTGATGATTTATTTTACTGTAAAGCGCTTTGGTTGGCCATAGGCCTTTAAAAGTGCTATATAAATAAATCTGACATTGCCATTGACACTTGAAAGTAAATGTATTCCCAACGCACCTTTCTCCTCCAGTGTGATGATCATGGTGCCCGGGCCGAACGAGTTCCAGGCCGTGCAGTTGTAGCTGGACAGAAAGTCCGACTCCATCACGTTGTTGATGGTGAGGGTGGATTGGACGCCGCCGCCCTCTGCTGACTGTTTGCTCTGCTCCACCGTGTACCTCTCCAGCAGCGTTCCCTTCTCTTTCTCCCATACGTTCTCCTTCCAGGCCCACACCTGCAGCACACAGCCGCACAGGAAGCCATAGTAGGTCAGAATAAGAGCTATAACATACATTAATTCTTAATTTGCCGAATCTCCCTTTAAGTATTAGACATGACGGAACATGCTTTCAGGATTTCACTCAGTTCACAGTAATGCACTCATGCATTAGCACACATATACACATTAATGTCCTATATTCTGTGAGTTTCCTGTGCTTTTACCAGAGTGTAAAAAAAAAAAAAAAAAAAAGAAGCATCTGAAACAGCATCAAAACTATACAGTATGTCACATCTCCAACCATTGTGATGATTCAACATACACTGGGCTGTGAAATGCGCAATTAATTTAGAAAAACAAAAGTAAATTGAGGGGAAGATTTTAATTGGAAAACTGATGATGAATCTGTTTTTCCCAAAGCAGTAACCTCTAAGGCGGTGAATAAAATTGAATGTGAAAGAGCCAAAAACTGCAGTTCCTAAAATGGCCACTCCAAAAGGGATTCAGCCCCCATGGAGCCCCATGTTAGAATGCCCAGCTTTACAGCAGAAATAAACGTGTTTACACTGAGGTACAAAAAGCAATTTTTGTCTCTAAAGCTAATTTAGCCTGTTCATGACAACTGTAGTGGTTGAACTTTTTTATAACTTAACCCTCGTGTCGTCCTGTGGGTCAAAACTGATCCGTTTTAAAGTTTGAAAATGTCGAAAAAATATATATATTATCACAGTGAAACTTCTGATGTCCACATTTTCTTTAGAATTAGAAGTTTTACTGATATATATGTAATCACTTCAGATATTTTTAGGATTTTTTGGAAGATTTTTACTCATTTTTTGGAAAATATTTACAAGAAATTTCTTGCCAAATTTGGGGGATTTTTTAAAATAAAACTTTTAAGGGAAACTTTTAAGGAATTATTGGAATTTTCTTCCTGAAGGTTTTGCAAATGTTCAGATATTTGTGGATTTTTTTTGCAAAATTTTTTTCAGACGAGGAAACAATATCTTTTGGTGCCTGTAAATGAGGACAACAAGAGGGTTAATCAATGAAATTGTGTTAAGGCTTAAATACATGCATAATTAAGGGTCTTTTGAAGAGATAGGTGGGTGCCATCATCAGAGGCATCTCCACACATGCTCCATTCTTGCCTATTTTTTCAGAAAACCCATTGGTGATATCCATCTTTACATATAGTTAGTGGTTTTAGCAGCCAAAAGTGTATACAGATAAAGTAATTAGAACTCGATTTGAGCAAAAGAGGATGTCTAAGGACTCTTACAGCTGTTCTTAAGTGGAAGTGGGTCATTTGTATGCATATGTTTTGAAGCTGTATGAACCAGTTCCCTTGACAACGGGTCTGTATTCATTGTTTTTCATATATGCATCAGGATAAAACATAATAAAATCCCCTTAAGACGAATAACCCAATTATGCACTATGTGATTCAAGGTTTTCAACACAAAATAGTGACTCGCTGATAAAATATTTGGTGAAAAGTCATTCCAAGCCCTGACAGGCTCCAGATGTTTTTTGCATTACAACTGGGAGTAAAAGGGTTTTATTGTATTAAAAACATACAGTAGAAACGCCTGACTACAGCAGACCACATAAATTAGAACAAGCACACATTGCATGACTTCAAACGACCAGCAACAATTTGTATGTTTCTGACCGAGCTGGTGACAATCTTGCACATTCTCCAACTTTAAAGCCACTAAAAGCAGCTGTATTATTCAGCACTGAAGCACTGTGCTGAGGTGAGTTAATTATGCATAAGCCCACATGTTCCCATAATCTTCCCGCTTATTCCAGAGAAGGAGAATCTCCTTGCTGTGGCATTTACTGGGACAACTGTTCCTCTCCAGTCCTTTATATTTTATAAATCTTTTTCCGTCTCAGCCTTCGTCACTTGCATTAGGAGCGCGCACTATGAGTCAGGATGGATCAGTCACAGAGGCAGGGGAGCCGAGGAACTACTACTACAGTGTTTCTGTTATACAGCCAAGCGGAGAAGCATCCAGGCTGATTTCTGACGCAGAGCTAAAAGCGGGGCTGGCTTAGTGTTAGTGTTGGTTTGTTTATGTGATGGGATGGAGGAACATTCTGGGAGAGTTTAAGGGTGAGTCACCACTGAAAAAGAAGAAAGGGGACGAAGCCTAAAAGCATTCGCCATGCAGCAAAGGAGCCATTTAGGAAAAGGAAGGTACAGTACCAGTGAAATACGAATTGCTGTCAGACTAAAAGGTACAACCTTGTGCTCTTTGTGGCCAAAGCTCTTCCTTGTTTGGCGTTTTTCTCGTCTGAATAATTGATGCTAGAGCGAAATTTGGAATTTTTCTTTGAGGGCTCGTTGCCAGAAATGTTTCACATTTTCATATCTTTTCACTTACTATCTTATCTGGTGGAGGAGTGCTGGCGATGTAGCATTTCACCTCTCCTCGCTCCCCTCTCACAGCGTACTGGACTGGATCGCTGGAGATGATGGGTGGACCTGCAGGGCCACAATCAGAGAATATGTGAGTGCATGTGATATAAAAAAAAAAAATACACTTAAAACACAAACAACTGCAAAAAATCATGTTCAAGCTGGATGGTTCCTCAGTTTTTTCAGAGGCGCTGACCTTACAGGCTTATTCAAGAGGAAGTGTAGGATTTAAAAAAATAAATGCCCACCACTTTGGACATACAGCACTTTTTTTTTCAATTAGTGACAAGCTGACCTTTCTGAAAGTACAAGATTTTCATCTACAAGCGGTGATACATTAAATTGTGTGGATGTTTTCTGACCGTTGACTGTGAGGGTGACCTCAGTCTCTCCTACTCCAATCCGTGGGACGATGGCCTTGCATACATACTGGCCAGCATCCGCCTGGCTCACCGACTTCAGATACAGCTGGTTGCTGTTACTCAGAACCTGTGGGGGAGTGAAAAACACACAACACAAATATAAACAAGGCAAATCAGCAGGAGGGGGTAAACTAAATACAAGTGTAGAATATTTAAACAGAGGAGAAACCACCATCGTACAGCATCTCTACCTGTATATCTGAATCATTTAAGAGATCACAATATTATATGAGCCTATCTGCTCTACTGTTCTGACAGTATCTGGCTAACAATGCAAACTTGCACATCTGCTTTTAACTCGGCACAAAGATTTTGTAGTTGCCTAGCAACCACATCCATCAGAAAATTAGCTGTGTGAAAATTACGGCTAAATATGTAACCACCTAGAGAGAGCGAGCCACCTGAACGAGAGTGATTATACAGACGTGGGCGTCGGCCAAGTCACTCCATAGTTTGCAAAGGCAGAGATAGATGTGTAACAAAGCAGGTTTCATTTACTGAGCTGCGACTGTCTCGTACTCAGTCCTGGTCTCTCCTCAGACATGAATTGTAGCTTAATGAGTGTCAGAACAACAATCCTGAACAGACGGCTTCCTGAGCAAACAGCCAGTGGTCAAGGAAGCTGATATTAATATTTAAATACACCCACAAGCTACATATTTGGTTTCTGGCTGGTGCACACAGTGGATGTTAACAATAAATCAGTAGTGGTTAACTTAACCAGGCTTCTGGCTAAAAACGATGCTATAATGCTGAATTTAACCTAGCAAAAAGGGAGAATATTTGAGAACATGAGTGCATTTTTACCATTCTCTGTAAATATAAAACTACAGCCAGCAAGCATAGCTCAGCAAAACGGCTGCATGTGTAGAAATTTATAGTTATTGGCCTTCAGCAGCCAAACTGTGACCTCATCTGATATGCTTTTATACACTTTACCTGTCTGTTTCTGCTGCGAGATTCAAATTACTGTATGAGACATGCATAACTACTCAATCAATTAATCGACTCTAATCCAATCTTTAGTGAGAAAAACAAGAGGAATGTAAAAACACCAAATGAAAGCAAGAGATCATGATCACTTAAAAGAGAGAAGAAAGAAGCATTCGCACAGACAAGACAACCCTCTGCAGTGACAGGAAGCTTTTGTAAACACAGGAGAAGAAAGTGTGACCTGTAAAAATAGTTTGAATACAACAACAGAGTGGGAAAATGCGCACAGCGTGGGCTTGCAGCTTCTTACCATGTTTGAACCCTTTTTGAACCAGGTGAGTGTGAGCGGAGGGTTTCCAGCCCATTTGCAGTTGAGGGTGACATCAGAGTCGACATCCACTGTTTTTGGCTGCGGCTCCACCAGCAGGATCGGGCCGACTGGAGGCAGACATTCAGAGAAAGACCGGGTGAGACGGAGAGAAAGACAGAGAGAGAGAGATGTTCTTTGTTGTGTTTGAGTAATAATGCAGTAGGACTAAAGGGGAGAAGCTACTCGGGAGAGAAAAGAAGCACAACAATGGTGCGTTTTATCCCTCTGACTCCAGACTGGAGCGAGTGAAGTGGGCCACAAGCGATTGAACGAGGTGAGATGAGTGCTGCGTGACTCACAGTGAACGTCCACCAAGATGCTGACGTTGGTCTTTCCCACAGCGTTGAAAACCAGACAGGAGACGGGCTCGGTGAAGAAGGAGTGGTCAGCCTTAGTGGTGAACACGCTCTCCCTGGCACCCTGCAGCACCACGCCGCCTTTAGCCCACCTATGAAACAAACAACAACCAAAAGGAACAACAGATGACCACAAAGAGACACAAAACTGCTGCAAAAAGACACAAAAGGACCATAAATGGACAAAAAAGAACCACAAATAGACAAAAAATGACTACAAAGTGACACAAAACTACCACTAAAGGAACTCAGACGCCACAAAACCACAAAAAGACAAAATGCAACTACAAAAAGGGAAACAAAACCACTACAAAGAGATACAAAACAACCACAATAAAAAAAAACTACTGCATAGACAGACAACTACCACAACAAGGCACAAAAGAAGCACAGACACCATAAAACCACAACAAAGATACAAAGCAACCACAAAGAGACATAAAACTAACACCAGTGGACCAAAAATGACAACAAAGAGACAGAAAATAACCACAAAGAGACACTAACAACCACAAACAGATCCAATGTTACTACAAAGAGACAAAAAACAACCACAAAGAGGCACAAAAGGACCACAAAGAAAACAACACAACTACGGAAAGGCACAATCCAACAACAAAGAGATAAAAAATGATCATAAAATGACCAAAAAACTACCACAAAGAGACAACAAATGACCACAAAGAGACACAAAACCTCCACAAAGAGAAAACAAATGACTTTATTCTATTTACAATGAATAAAGGGGATTTAACAACAAGCAAAGCATTGACAAACAGTTAAAATCATTCAAAACTCCAAAGAAACACTACATTTCTGCCTTGCTACTTGAAGAGGCCTGCTGAAAATGAGAGTAGACCAGACCTGTAGCCCATAATAGGAGGGTTGGCGTGGGCCTGGCAGGTGAAGGTGACTCTGTCCCCTTCTAGGACGGAGCGAGGCTCAATGGACAAGGTCACAGTCGGTGGATCTGGGAGAGAGAGAGAGAGTCTCATATCATCAACCTCACTACGTCTGGTGCATGCTGCAGTCTGGAGGACGATGTCATGCAAAATGGCCGCTACGCATTACTTAATAACAGCTATAAAAGCCTTCATCTGGTGGCAGATGCTATCCATTTAAAATGACGGTGCTTGCTACATTCAATTAGTCATAAATGTAATAATAATTTATGCAGTGGCAGGAAGGGTAATAGTATCGCATAGTCTGGTAAAAATTGCGTATTTATTTTTAGCTGCGTGATAAATCAGTCGGGTATCTGCACAGTTGAGAATACTTAAAATCAGTTTTTCCTTTAACCCTTGTGTCGTCCTGCGGGTCAAAAGCGACCCGTTTTAAAGTTTGAAAATGTGGGAAAAAAAAATATTTTCATAGCGAAACTTCTAATGTCCACATTTTCAACATTTGTGGGAAATCTCTGAACATTTTTTGGTGGAAAAAAGAAATGTTAAAAATGTTTCTGAAGAACATTCACAAAAAAAATCAACCAAAATCCAGCATTTTTTTGTGAATGTTCTTAAATAAAATATTAGAAGTTTTACTGATATGTATGTAATCACTTAGATATTTTTAGGATTTTTTGGGAGATTTTTCCTTATTTTTTGAAAATATTTACAAGAATTTTCTTGCCAAATTTGGGGGATTTTTTAAAATAAAACTTTTAAGGGAAACTTTTAAGGAAATATTGGAATTTTCTTTCTGAAGGTTTTGCAAATTTTCAGATATCTGTGGAATTTTTTTGCAGAATTTTTGGATTTTTTTCAGACAAGGAAACTATATTTTTTGGTGCCTGTAACTGAGGACAACAGGAGGGTTAAGTTTGCAGGGTAAGTATTTTGGATCAGGAGGCTTACGGTGCACGTTGAGGGTGACGGTTGTGCTTTTGCCGGTGGGAATGGCCAGGTTGGTGGCCACACAGCTGTAGTTCCTCCCAGTGTCGGTGTCAACGGGCTGGATGGGAAGGTAGCTACGTGTGGTCACCCTCTTCCTGTCTGGAAGCACCTCCTGAAAAGGACAGAGAGAGATTGAGAGCAAGATTTTTAATTCACAAGGAGATCTCAAGAGTAAATTATGGCTGAACCACCTTCTAATTAGATAAAAAATAATAAAATTCAAAAATAGTTTTGATTGTGTTCTTTTTATTAAGTTGAGATAATCATGACAGATATTTATTTTTTGGCAATACATCAAATTTTAGATGGAAAATAACAAATAGTATCTGTGTCAACTAAGTTCCCCATTACAAAAACACCTCTCAAGGAAGTGTGTTAATTCCAGATCACATGACCTGCTCCATATGATGTCATTTCCTCCTGAAGAAAAGACTGGCAAGACTCCAAGGCTTTCTGAGTTATTTAATATAAAGTAGTGTGTGAGTCAAGTGTGGATTTATGGCATGTCAACAGGTTTATTACAATATCTTCATAAGTAACTTTCCATTTCAATTTTACTCAATTGTATATACAATATTTTAGAAGAATCTTTCTGTAAAAATGCCATGTGGTGTTTGGTTATAGGTGGCCATGTTGATTTTAGGCCTGAAAACAGCAAAAATGTCAACTATGATACAAAAAGTCCCACAATTATATATTGGCCCATATAATATTCTTTGAAATACAATAAACATCTGAAAAATTGCTGTAACTGCATGTCAATTACACGCATGATACATAATCTTATAGTCTTATCTTGTACAATAGAACATACTGAAGTAGAATACTGCACCAAAAGAGCAGAATTTAGGGTTATTTGCTGCATTTATATCTGAAATACTTAAAATTAGGACCCACTGCAAACAAGAACTCAATAAATACTTCCTTCCAAAACTACATAGGCAGAAATGAGTTCCCACAGGAGAACAATGCGTTGGTATTTTTAAAAAAGAGCTAATTAAAACAGAAGTGGAAAACAATGATATAAAGTCATTAGGAACAATCTGACTGACATAGAAAAATTGCAATGGCACAGTAAATGTGTGAGATGTGTGAAAAAGGACACTTCTGTAGTCCGTGGGGACCCCAGCCCGTGGGGTGAAGGTTAAAAAGACACATGAAACTGAACTGTAAATACCGCTCGTTTAATGTGTGTGTTTGGTATGTCTCGGTGCATGAGGGAGTTGACTTTTTTTGCACGTACGGTGGTGCTGGCAGCCCCATCCACAGGCAGACCGTCTTTAAGCCACTCGATCATAGAAGGCGGTTTGGCCCCTCGAGACACGCAGCTCAGGTTGTAGGACTCCCCCGCATTCAGCAGCACCTCGGGGCCCCCATCGATCACCGGGTCGTCTGGGGGGACTGGAGCAGAGACAAGGCCTCGGTTAGAAAAAACCCACACACACAGTCTCACATGCTTCCTATAGATATGCGCACGGACACGAAAACGTACTGAGGACGGTGAGTTTGGCCCTCCTGGACCTCAGGGCGGCATCAGGGGCCTGGCACTCGTACAGGGAGTCGTCAGACAGATCAGCTGACAGGATCTCCAGGTTGTACTGGCCCAGCTCCTGGACCCGCAGCACACGATACCTGGGCCAGGCTGGAAACAAGCAAACACAAAAGATAAGCAAGCGGGACAACTTTTAAGGAGACCGAACAAAAGCAAGGAACCTACTGTAATGCATTAGTTTTTATTTAACTTTCTTCTTTGGACGAAAGAAATGCATTTTTAAGGCCCTAAAAATACTTGAAAACACAAAAAATTGCACACACATCAAGACCGGAAAAAAAAAAAAAAGATATTTTAAGGGAAACATACACATATATGGCAAAATGGCTCAATAGTGCCCCCTGCGATATCATGAAAATTCTGCCCCCAAACCACGTTTCAGCTACAGCTACAAAATTTGGTACACATCTGTAAGACATCAGGATGTACAAAAAAAACCTCTCGCACAAACACTCAAAACCCAACAGGAAGTCATCCATTTTGAATTACGGGTCATATTTTGGACGAGTTTGGGTCATTGTTGCACATTTTCAGAAACTATAAACTCAAATAGGGTAACCAGAATAGAATAGAATAGCTTTATTGTCATCATACATGGGGACATGACGAAAATATAAATAGCTTCTGCTGGACGGTGCATTGACAACAAGCAGTAAGAAATAAAATATCAACATTCAATAATAAAGTCAAATGTACGTATAAAACGAGACAATATCAAAAATGACAACATATGCAAAGGAGGCAAGATATCTACAATATGGGAGGTAAATGAAATGAAATAAAAACCAATAAAATAGAATAAATATGGTCAGGAAACTGCATGTGAACAACATTAGAACCATTAAAAGTGACACTGCATTCAGGTTTTCAGGTGTTTTGAGTTCAGGAGTCTGACGGACCATGGGAAAAACCCCGAGAGTTCAAATTTGGCAAGGATGTACATCAGGCATGGGTGATCAAAAGTTATCAAAATGCTCCACAAAAGTCTGAGGGCGTAGAAATGGCGGCCCCCAGAATTTCGACGTTTCACCATGAAACAGGAAGTACTGTGTAACTGGCCTGCACATGCTCCAATCTGCCTCAAACTTTACATGTGTGATCAGACTCCAGCCCTGATGACATCTATATGGCGATATACATTCACAGTCATAGCGCCACCTGATGGACATGCTTGGATTCGCTGACCAGCAAAGATGCGAGGACCCGATCAACGCTGCTTGCAGCTATAATCTAAGGTTGCAATGCATCTAAAATCTGACACAAATGTCAAAAAGAGCGACAAAAAAACCTGAATTTCTTCATGAATCAAAGTTTTAGCCTCACATTTCTTCCCTTTTCTCCACTGTTCCTGTTGTCCTTTGTGCTGACGCTGGCTAGAGTTGAAATTTATGCGTCTTTATCTTTAATATTTCAATCGTCAAACACCAGCTCTCCACAGGTACCATTTCTCAGGCTCCCCACATCCCCATGTGGTCCGTGGCACCATGCAGCTTGTTGCAGCTCGTGTTGATTGGAAAACATGAGATCTGTGTCACACATCAGGTGAAAAATCTGACTTTTTTCTTTAATCTCTGCATCAGCATAAAGGACACCAGAGAGCTGCACGGCCACATGATGGGAGTGATATGCACAAAAAACAAACGCTTCATCAAACATACACACAGTGCCACGATGCACACACAACAGCGCACACACGCAACACAGCCTTTTCCAATCCTACCCTTCCCCCATCCACCACTCAGCCCAGCTGTGTCACTGCTGTACATTCTCACCATTAGGTGGCATCCACGCTCTCTTTTACCGGCAAAGTGTGGGGGGGATAAGATGAATGCATTATGACAGCAACGTTTTAGAGGACTCAAGTCGACTCTGGTCCGTGGTGCAGAATTCACGTTTGCTGCCCGGACACAGATCTCATGTGAAACCCTCCGCCGCTGTTTACATGTGCGGCCCGCCGAACTGAGCTCGGCTGCGTGCCTAACCTTGCACGTCCTTGCTTCTGCATGGCATTTGTGCATGTGTGTGCCTTGCATATACGTGCATTTGCATGTGAAATGTTGAGGGGCGAGAAAGCGTATGAAAAGCCCAGAGAAGCGGGGTGAGTGGTGGTGGTGGGGGGCAGAGGGACACAAACAACACACACATTGAGTGTATGTGTGCACCAAGTGGCTTGTGTCTATTCACATGTTGTTGTTTTTTTATATATATAAAGCTGTGGCTTGGAGCACTGGACCATTGCAGTAATAATATGATTGAATGAAAGTAAGAATAAAAAGAGAGGGAGAGCGAGAGGAAAAAAATGGAGAAGGGACAGACAAGGACAGAGAAAAGAAACGGCTGACAGAAAGAGGAGTGTATGAACTAAGCGAGACAAGTTAAAAGAGGAATATGAGAGAGGGCTCGGTACAACAGAGGCAGCAGAAAGAACGAGAACAAGAGGGAGAGAAAAGGAGCGAGGGATCTTAGAGGAGGAGGTCACAAAGGAATAGCATGATAGACAGCGAGAGAAGAGGAGAGGAGAGTGAACATCACAATGAAAAAAGGATGAACTTCATAAAGACAAAGGGAAATAAATGGGGAAACAAAAGTAACAGGGAGTTAAGAAAGTCTACAGACAAACAAAAGCAAGACAACAGAATGTCACAAATGATGCAGTTTCCCCCCTGCGGACCAATCAGTTAAAAATATGCCCAATTGTTTTGACCAGTAATTGCGCAGCCGAAAGTATTATCCCCTTTGGGCTTATCAGTGCAACTCTGAAAAATGCTGTAATGCAGCGATGAGATGCATCATCATCCCCCTCTCCAAGTTTTGTCAAAGTCAGACATAATCAAGGCTGGAAAATCACCAGGGAGAAAAAATGCAAAGAGAAAAACAAGAAGCGCTTGCATCTTGGAATGAAGGCTATTTATTAGCTGATGAATTGCGCCTTTCAGTAAAAATCAGATATTAACCCGTCAGTGTCACCCCACTGCTCAGATGACAGAGGTGATGATGTGATGTTATTCAAGCAAACTGAAGGGTGTCAGTCTGCAAAAAATGCGCCCGAGGGAGCTTAGAAACTCCCATCAAACATTCGACGACGTGCGCGGAAGGTGGCCGAATTATCATCAAACTAAACGTGTGCATTTTCGTCATGTTAGGATGTGATGGGAGATCTGCTGCTGCTGCTGCTGTGGTGGTGGTTTAGGTGTCTTTCTGTAGCATGACAGGAGCCCTTCTTTTATCTCATGGGCAAACCTGCTGTGCTCGCTCAATCTAGCTGTAAGTAAAACATCGGCCTGCAAAAACACTCTGTCAGCATGCATTAGATAGCACAGTCACAAACACGCAATGTCGTACTAACTGTGAGGGAGTTTTGGGGGGAAATATGTGCTGTTCGAAGCATGTTTTTGTCACATCATGTAGAGACTGCTAAGTAATTAATCAATCAGCAACTGTTTTCATGTTTGCACAATAGCACCATGAATATCTGCAGGTTGTGGAGTCTCGCTCAACCAAAACAAGACATTTTAATCCATTGTAATGTAAGAACATAATGTGTTAATTAGCTGATTTTAAAGATAATTACTAGCTGCAGTCCTGAATGTTAAATTCCAGTTCAATTGCAACACCTACCAAGACTGTGGTGCTGGATCATGAGGAGATTCCAGCAACCAAGTCAATGTTTGTTGGCTTGACTTTGAGGCAAGCATTATTTATTTATCACAATTAATTATACAAAAGTGGATATCACTATTTTATATGCAAGAAATAGGCATCCAGAAGCATCATTTATGCCTCACTTTTGGCGGTTTCATCATCTCCAGTCTCCTGCTGACTAGTTTTCATGGACTCTTGGTGGCAGATGTTGCTATTTGGGTACATAATGTTGGTGAGAAGCAAGCAAAATCAGCTGATTATACCAGATAGTTTCTTAATTATTACTGAGCTTAAACACATTGCTGATTTTAGCATTTAGCTGCCCTAGTACAGAGCTTAAATCTGGGTGCATCAAGCTAATTCATAACCTTTCAGCTGCAGAAGTACCACCTCAGGGCAGGATTCACTGGTCTAGGCAGTAGCTTTAATAACACTATCTTGGATGCTGCAATAGTAGTGCTTGGTTTGTGCATTTCAAGCTTTTGCTGGGTTAAACTTCCCAGAAGCGTGGCCTCGACTGAGTTTGTGTTTGTGCCTTCGCACCCTGAAGTGTGTTAAAAGTTACATGAGTAAATCGTGGCCACAGACTTCTACAGTTTTAAAGATGCAGCACAAAATGTTGCCTGTCAGCAGCTTCAATCCAAAGCTATCAGAATCAGCTTTAAAAAGAAAAGAAAAAGAAAAAAAGAAACACAGTCTTAGTCACACGCTCAACACAGCGAAGGAAGCCCGAGGAGGCCGTATGATGTCTCACCCCGGAGGTCCTCTCCGATGCCCAGAGCCAGGCCATCTTTGGTCCACTGAACAATGCCAGAGTAGTTGAAGACAACACAGGACAGGATCACCCTCTGGCCCCGCACCACCGACTGGTCTGCCGGCTCCTGAGAGAATCTTGCTGTCCACACTGGCGGTTGAAAAGGGGGATTGGGGAAAGAAAAGGATAAGTTAGGGACTTTCTCATTTCCACTGTGCACACACTGACTGCAGGCAAGACATTGTATAATCACTCCAAAAACACATACAGCACATTATTGTATCTGTCTATATCTTTTGTGGGCTAATTGATTAAAAAGTGCTTTCCCCCGGCAGCAGTGGAATGCCATAATTGCCACCTTTGATCACATGGTGGCTCGCGGCCATTAACGGAGCGCCGCAGAGGAACGAGGGAACGGCGTGGAAAGACGGAGGTGTCGGGGAAATCAGAAGAGAGTCAGCGGAGAAGAAAGAATGAAGTGGAAGAGGCGGTTAACGCTGACTCAGGAGAGGAGGAGAGCTGGGAGATCAAACAGACAACTTCAGCCATAGGGTGTCTCACACCCCATTTTCTTCTGACTTTTTATTTCTTCAAAACTCCGCGGCCCTCCCTCCCTCCCCTCGCCGTCTTTCTGTTTCTCCCTTCTTCATTCCTCCCTATGAGTCATCTCCCAGGCTTCCACTCCCCAACCAAAACTACAGTGGCTGTCATTGTCTACTCTCCCTCCAGTCTGTAGTCCACTACCACAGCAGAGAGACAGTGGCCCATCGACCATCTAATATGTGGCAAAAACAAAAAAATAAAATGCAACAAAACCCCTCCGCTGCTGTTCCACTGATGGCAAGTCGTAATTGGCCGCCCCTCGGAGACATGACACCCGAAAAACAGATGAGAAGCAATCGCTGTGGAAGGATTTACTTTAAAATTTCATTCTTTCCATTCCGTCTCTCGCTTTCATTCCCACTTGTTATTTCCAAGAATCTCATACAGTAGATCATTAACCCGCTGCTGCACTGTACACCCCCCTCTCTCTTCCTCCCCCTCGCCACTGCCTCTCTCTTTCTGCTCTCTCTCCATAATGTTGTACGTCCTTTACCCAAATTGCTTTGCTTCACTCTCTGCTTTGCGCTCTATATGTATGCATCCCCACTCCTCCTTCACTTTGTACATCTATAATGCTGTCTATGAATGTCCTTTTGCCTGCACTGATTTTCCCTCTACCTCTCCTTTACTACAGTATGCACGCGCCCACTTTCTTTCTATATCCATATATAATGGCTTATATGTCCTTTTACCCATAATGCTTTCTATTTCTGTGTTCCTCCTCCTTGCTGGTTGGAAGGGGGTTAGAGGCGGACTGTCACAACTCATTTATCACATTAAATATCAGCCCTCCAGCACTTTCTCTCTCCCTTCTCTTTCTCATTCCCCCCATCTATCCCCCTCTTCTCTCACTTTTCTCCCTTTCGCTCCTTTCTTCCTCCACCTCCTACCATTTACATCTCTCCTTCTCACTTGTCCTCTCCACACTTTTTTATCACTTGTTTCACCCCTTCTCTCTTTCCCGTGTTCTCTTTTGCTCTCATTCCCTCACACTTCTCCCCGAGAGCCCTCCAGCGCTTTTCCAAAGGTTTCCCATCTCTCTTTCTCTGTCTCTGTCTCACTTTTTTCTAACAACTGCCATATGCCTTTGCACCCCACCTCTTGCCTCCCCATCGTGACCCTCGGTCCCTATCTCTCACATTTCCTCCCTCCCTTTCGCACACGAGGACGTGCACTCTCCCCCTATCATGTCATATTTGGTGTGATTTGCAGAGGTACAATATGCCTGATAATACAAAAGCACCCAGTCATGCAGAAAGATTCCCGTACCAATCACAACAATGGCTTCTGACAGTGCAGCACATTAATATTCCGAAGATAAAGGAGATGTGCGAGGATACACGCCGAAAAGGGAATCGGATGCAGATGGAGCTTTGCAGCATGCATACCTAGAATAATTCTGTGCTGCACTAAACAACAACAACAACAACAACAAAAAAACTGTATCAGTCCTTAATTTGCTCCCTGAGGAACACCCAAATTAACCGCATTAATGGATTAAGATAAACAAAGAGAGCAACATAGTAGAAATGTCGGGAGGGAAAATCATGTCAAAAAAGCAGAGAACTGCAGACACTGAGAAAAGGAAGCACAAAAATGCACATTTTTACCAGCCAACAACCACATCAGTTATAAGTTATATGATTCTTTTAATGGCCACTTGATGCAGGCTGGACTGAACGTACTGAGGAAAACAAAGAACTTCCAACTTCTCGCTGATGGTATAAAGTCTAGACTAGAATTTAGGATCTGAATAGTAAATCGGACTTCTCTGTACTCATGTTTTTTACCTTGTTAGCATGTCGATCTGGAGTTTTTTTAGATCCTGGAAGATGTATGATCAACACTACGGCTTTGTATTTCCAGCTTAAAACTGCAGTGTAGCTACTAGAGATGCTAATGATTAATCAGGTAATTATCATTTACAATTTAACAAGTGAAAAATATATTAATCGATAAGCCAGAAGAGTGTTAGCAGAGTCGTAGGTGAGCTGGTGTGCTCGACCTGCAGCAAGCTAATAAGGGGTTGGTGGAAAACGAGGTGGAGAGGTAACAATGTAGAGTTATATCTATGCAATTTATGGCAGGAAGGGATTACTTTCATGAAAATTTTGAGGTAAAAAAGGAATTTTTGTCCACAGAGATGGATTTTGAAGTATTTAATCAATGCCTGGAGAGGAACTTTTAGGTTTAAAAGCTCTAAAATTTCTCAAATCATTCTCTTACTTGTCCACATTATCAACATTTTTGGGTAATTTTTGAACATTTTTTGGTGGAAAAAAAGAAATGTTAGAAATGTCTCTGAAGAACATTCACAAAAAAATCAACCAAAATCCAGCGAAATTCGCTGGATTTTGGTTGACTTTTATGTGAATGTTCTTAAAGAAAATATTGAAAGTTTTACTGATATATATGTAATCATTTTAGATACTTTTAGGATTTTTGGAAGATTTTTAATCATTTTTTGAAAATATTTACAAGAATTTTCTTGCCAAATTTGGGGGATTTTTTAAAAATAAAAATTTAAAAACTTTTAAGGAATTATTGGAATTTTCTTCCTGAAGGTTTTGCAAATTTTCAGGAAGTTGGGGAATTTTTTTGCTGAATTTTTGGATTTTTTCAGACAAGGAAACAGTATTTTTTGGTGCCTGTAAATGAAGACAACAAGAGGGTTAAACTCATTCTTCTAGTCACTATCCAGAAGTCATGACCATAGGGTTGGAACATAGACCAACTGGTAAAAAAGAAGCTTCAAACTTCTAAACATCCCCCAAATAGGAGAAAATAATCTACTGGTTTCCAGCAGATACTCATGGCATCAGTCTTGGAGGTGCCGCCTCCCACCCTGGCCACTTCACATTCGCATGCAAACCAATACATTTTTGTGTTTCTTTTCTGCCTGTCCTATTCTCACTGGTTTGAAGTAGGTTGGGCTTGGAAATATTTGATGTGACATACTTTCGCACACCAAGTTGGAGTTGTTTGTCTACATAACTCATGCAAATCCGGCACTCGCTTTCCTTTTCTGCATTTGGTTTCCACTAACTTCTGAAGGAAATATCTGACTTTGGCTGCTTAGTGTTTCACGATGATCCCCATCTAGCTGTAAATTTTGCTCATCTGCAATTTGTTGCCAGGCAGTTTAGCAGAGTTTGCTGCTGAACGTAGCTGCCAGCTAAAAACATAGCATTTACAACTGGCATTGCTTCATTCTAAACCAAAAAAAAAAAGCTATGTTTTGAACTGTAAAACCAAAACAATGCACTAAGATACACTAAAATGCTCCATAAATTTGACAGAAACTCCTCACCCTGGTGATAAATCTCCATGGGATTGTTGTTATCATTTGCTTCTTTTACTTCCACTGCAAAAATAGAGCTATTATTTATTATATTCTGGTCACTTCATTTGGAGTATAATGCTCCATTTGCACCAGATAAATCAAATAAGTTGCCTGCAACTGTTTTTCATGTGCAAATTTTGTCCAGATTTTATAAGAATACTTAAGGTAAAGTATGTAAATGCAAGATAGGCTCCAAGCTGAGAATGTGCAAATAGAGGTAAAGCAGAGGTAATTAAGTTCAGAAATGGATAATTAGCATGGAATTTTGCAAAAAGACGAAACAAAAGGTAATTGTAGATGCTAAAGATTTGTGCTTTAATTTCCTGCATGCAGCCTAATTTGATGAAATGCGCATTTTCTGAAGCTAATTAGCAGATTGTACAGTGTGGATTTACACCATCATAAAAAGCATGAAAAGCCTTTTCTCAGATATGCAGGGTGTAAAGAGAGTTTAGCTAGGTTTAAACTACCCCGCAACCTCGACAGTAGCCTGAGGGCAAGCAAATCCTTTCCTCCACCACCTCAGATATGTTAGATGGAGGTATTCCCTGAACTGCCTCAGTAAACCACAAACATAATCCAAACTGAACACTCCTGAGTGGAGGCTACACAATCTGTAGAGAAAACACCCATGCAAAGGCTGAGGACCGAAAACACTGACTCATTTCAACATGTGCTCATCGCCTTCTGATTTCCATATTACCCAGTTAACACTTGTCAACATGAGTGTATGCGCTGGTGTCTGTGTGTTTAAAGAGGGAAATCTGCACGCACAGAGTAGCGAGAGCGAAGGCAAGGCAGGCGGAGTGTATGCAAAGGGAGCTTGTATTCTTTCATTATGTGGGTTATGCTGCAGTGACAAATTTAGAGTGTGTCCTGATTTCCTTGAGTCACTGATCCCCAAGATACCACCGGGAGACTCCGAGCACCGTGTCCACACAAAGACGACGGTCGCAAAGGGCTGTGACCATGACCACACGCACACACACACACACACACACACACACACACACACACAAACAAAAACAGGCAGCACAGATGACCTAACCTTCACCACATGGGCTAACCATTTCCTGTCAACACACACACAAACACAACCGCTCCAAAACCCCAAACATATAATCGACACGCAGAGGCGGTTTCCTGAACATGGATTACACCACAACTCGGGAGTAAAGCGTCGAGCCAGCGGAGCATCTTCATCTTCATTGGGAACAGGTTTCAGTTTGGTCTAGGATTAAGTGCGGCCCTTGTCAAAGTTTAGAAGGGGATTAGGATTAATCTGGGACCGGGGACAACAGCCTTTGCAGACACTGAGACACCAACCTCTGCTCGTCAAAGCAGACACAAAGCCAAAGGCAAGTGCACAGTGCCTCGCCGGGTGACTCACCAAAAGCATGGCCACACGCCGCCATAGTGTGAACAACCACAGCAATTTAGCCCCAGAGCACCTCTCACACCATGCGATGGTGTTCTAATAGCAAGGTAATGAACCGTCAATTTGTGACTGAAAATTACTGCAAGGGTATAACGCATGCAAAGAGCTATTTTTAGTCGGGGTGCTGCTTATACGTCCTGCATTTCTTAATTTGCCGCACGCCTCGTGGTTAAGCGCTGAATGTCAAAGCTTGTTTTTCACCTTTTGAAGGCCAGGTTGGCCACACCTCGCCGTGTGGGACGGCAGACGAGGTTGTGGAAGCGGTGCCATGCGGCGGGGCGCTCTGGGAGAGGCTCACTGGTGGCATTCAGCCTCATTGAATCAGATGCTATTAAATAAAATGCCATTTGCGTGGATTGTTATGCATCGATCTAATTATCTTTGTGTCTGGCCCCCTCCCCGTACCCCCGCCGTACCCCTCCAACAAAGTCCCCCTGCCTTCCTCTCCCTCGCTCCTCTCCAGCCAATCCCCCGCTTCGGCTGGATCACAGTCTTGCGTCACCATAGCAACAGCTGACGTGGAAAGTAACTGCCCAAAAAAAGTTTTCTGTACAAGCGTGTCTGTGAAGCGTGTATGTGCATCTGTGTGTCTGATGAAACCCTCCCTCGTGCTCGGTACACCCATTTTTCTGAAAAACATTCCAATGACCTCATCCTCCCTCCACCTATTCAATTAATAGTCAGGCGGCCGCACCGGCCTCTCATTATTTCTCTCTTTCGCCCTCGCTCCCCGCTCTCGTCGCTGTTAGTCAATCCGCTCCAAATTGATTTTGTTATCTGTCTAATTCCATATCGCTGCCGCGTGTGGCCGATGTGTCGGTGTTATGGAGGGGCTGCCTGAAAATGAGATGCAGGAGCGGGAGAACAAAGAGGCGGCGAGGTCCATAGACACGGAGCTGTGAAGTGTGATGGAGGATGACATCATTGTTTCGGGACAAAGTTGCAACTATAGGAGTCATGCGGCACCGACTCCCCTCCTCCTCATTTGACATACATGTAGCTGTCAGTCACATCCATCTCTCCCGGAATCTGTCCCTGCGTGTACGAGATCCTTTCAACTTTTCATATTTAATGCAGGAAACTTGTAAACACAGATGATGCAGTTCCTGAAAAGCTGCACTCACACTATGCTTGCATGTAGCCAACGTACATGTTATGCATGTTTGCATCATATACTGCATGGATAATGTATGTAAAGCTGGTTTTAGCCTCATTAGGTCAATAAAATCACATAACAACCCCATCACTGAGCTAATAGTAACATCTTCAAATTCTTTTTCTCAACTATAGTCCACTATAGTGCCAAAATAATCATCATTATCAACACCACCGTGAATTACCGACTGATCAACCAAAGCTTTTAGCTCTGAATTGTGCCTGTGCACCAGCGAATGCAGCTTCTTCCGTCTATTCACCCGGCTGTGGGAATTCTACCACCTGTGCCTGTCTTCTCTCAACAACATGGCCGCCTGGCAGGATGGCCATCATAACCCATCACCATGGTGACGGCGCTATAGGAGCAAAAGCAAGAGACATAGCCGGAGAGAGGCGGGCGGTGAAAGGAGGCGACCCACTGAGCCTGCAGACACCGTGTCAGTCAAACACAAAGGTGTCTCCTGGAGGTGGGGACGGAGCAGAGGGAAGATTAGGGCAGAGGGGAGAGCGAGCCAGAAAGAGAAAGGCTCCGAGAACCTTCCTTTGTTTGCCGCATTGTCTGCCTGCTCACTCCCTTCCTCTGTCATCTTACCTTGCCGTCCTCCCCCTAACTTGCAGCTAGCGACCTCTCTCTTTCTTCCTCTCTTTTGTGGCCTTGCCCCCCGTCTCATTCCCCATTCACTTCCTTTTGTCTCCTACTTAGCAATGATCACTCCTTCGCCCCTCAAACCTTCCACCTTATTCCCTCGACGGGCTACCTCTCCATCTCCTGCATCTCTGTTCCTTCAATCAGTGCTCAATCTTTATTCCGTCTCTCTATTACTATCAAAACGGTTGCTGTGGAAACAGGTTTATTTGGGAAAATTAATCCGGCGCTTTGTGTGCCCATTTCGATACCAGAAGAGCACATGTGCTCCTGTGAAGGTGTGCACGCCAATTTTCTTTTGAGTGTGTGTTGGTGTGTGTGCGACCCTTCCATTCTCTGGGGCTCGCTTCACATCTGAAGAGCTTTATTTGTACCAAACCTCTGTTACAGACGTCGTTGCCATGGCTACAGCCTGTGAGGACCACTGACACAATGATAGACACAGTGGCCATGGCAACCCCCCGTGATCAGTGGTGGGTAATATGATAATTCATGGACAAGGCATCTGACACATTACGGGCACATGAAAATGCTCAATCGCTGGAAAGCCGGCCGGTCGCTGGTAATCCACGGGCCTTTGTGCGGCCAACATGCCGAGCGGCTGACAAAGAATACGCCGCTGTAACCAAGGGTGACCAGAACTAACAATAGCTGTCCTCTGGATAAGCCTGAACAAGAGGATACATACATATCAAGCTGCTACTCTGCAGCAGTGCACTGTGCAGCTCGCGGCTCACGGGTCGCCACTGAATTCAACTGGCACAATCGATATCATAATGAATCCATAATTCCCAGCAGTGGTTCCCCATTGATTATGGCCTCACAGCCCCATTCCTAAAGCCACTCCGCCTCCAAAAGCCCACGTGATCTAGTAAGCAAGCATCCGCGCCATCAGCTGTGACAGCTTTCAGATAGTCCCTCGATCCAGCTCACGTTCCGGCGCAGAGATGGAATCCAGCAGGACTATTTTACAAGCAGCGTCCCATCAATAAATCACCTCCTCCAAGGTCTGCTTTAATTCAATCCAGTGCAATCTAATTTTATTGGTATGTACTGTAGCTTCTTGCAATGTCATCTGTCACAAAAACCATCCCATAAAAGCTCGGGGCCTTGACCTCTGAGAGTGCAGTAATATTCATACAGAGCGCCTTGCCAATATCACCACCGGTGCATCGTGTCGCTGCGAAGACGAGGAGGCTGCTTTGTTGATAGCAAACAGCCTAAAAGACCAGAAAACAAGATAAGAGAGATGAGGAGGAATCTAGGTTGAGGCCTGTAGACAATAGGAAAGTCTGTTCGGAAAGTTTTTACACTCGCTTAAGGTGGTTTTTGTAGTTTTTCGAGAACAAATTATCAGTGTTGAAAGTACCTCACTTGACTGATCAGCTGTTTCAGCTTTTTTCATTGTGTTTTCCTCCAGGTTGCATGAAAAATGGCTGAAACCGGCTGACAGGAAAAGAAAAATTCTAATTTTCCTGAAAAAATTCATTAACACGGCTCTCCATTTTTGTCTAAAAGATGACCTAAATTTGGTTTGTTTCCTCATCTTGGAGGATTTTTGGCAGTTGGGAAGTGATGGATTTTGTTTGTTACAACATAGCACACTGTAAAAAAAAAAATTTAAATTCCACAATGAAACAGGAAAAATCTGGAAGCAAGGGTTCCTGTAAAAATAGATTAAAACAATGGAACACTGTAGCATTCAGATATTTTTTAGTTGATTTAAATACAGTAAAATAGTGTCAGTTCACTTAGGTATTTGCAAAAACGCAGATTTTTGATGTCTGCTTGCTTTTTTAATGTCATGTTTTTCACTATATAATTTACTAAAACAGGGACAATATGTATAACAGTCAAATAATTATTTACCATTTTTCCATCTTTAATATACTTTTTCTACATCTTTCATACTAAATATCTGTAAAATATATACTTTTTTCTGCTTAAATACAATAAAAATAGTGAAATTTTATGTTTAAATGTAAAAGAATGAATTGCTGTTAATAGAAAATATTAATGTACACTGTAAAAAATGTTTGTATATTTTATGGGGAAAAACTGTCAAACCATGACGGTAAAAATCTGTAAACTCTAAAACAATCTGATGCAGTTTACTTAACATCGAATCATTGTAAGTAGGTTTATCAGGAGAAAAGTGTGTTTTTTTTAAGATATTTTTTCTCTTGAAAAAAATACATTTCCCGACTCCTGCAGTTTTTTTAATGGAAAAATGCCATAATATTTATAACAATACTGTAATTTTGGCATTTAATTCTTGAAAAGAATGCAGATTTTCCCACTTAAATGTACATATTGTTTTACTGGTAACGGAAACATGCTGCAATATTTATAACAAGTAACATGCATAACAAGTATCTGCATTTACTACATGTAAAAAAATACAGTTTGTTACCAGTCAAATTGATGTACTTTTGTGTTAATAACTGATATATGTTTTAATATTTATGACGGCTATAACGACGATTTTTGCTAAAAATACATATATTTAATGTTAAATACACTAACTGTTGTGCTGATGATGGAAAAATGCTGTAATATTATAACAGGTCACAAACTGTATTTTATATTGTATTTTCATGTAAATTTTCAAATTTTTGAAGGTAAAACTTTTTCTTACAATAAAATATGGAATGAAGCACATTTTTAAACCCTAAAACCAACAATATCAATACATTCCTTTACCGTAAATGTAGAAAATGTTTTACCATAATTTTGTGGTCGCATTCTGTCAACCGAAGCTGCCGGAATTTTACCGTAAAAACAACTTTTTTTTTTTTTTACAGTGTAGAGAGTTTTGGCCAGTTTTTCTCTGTTAATATATAAATGAATACTCTTTTTCTGTGATTTTACTTGTTATTACCTTCAACAAAACAAGGAAAATCTGTGAAATAACCATGAATTGTTTAAAAGATTACTGATACACACTGCAGCCTAGTTTATGGATGTTAATGGAACCAAGCCCAATTCACATTTTCTCTTTTTCTTTAAAAAATTTCTGCAGCATTTCAAAGATCGTTTCAAATTTGCTTGACAGCTGTATGGAAACAGGGCTATTCGCACAGAACATAATGACATTCTGGATAACAGCGCACTCCCAGCTTCGTGGCAACACTTCCCTGTTTCACCATGTCAGCGTACGAAGAAATTTTTCCTTTTTTGTGGAAGAACTCAAGCTCCCTCATCCAACACCTTTCGGGTTAACTGGCAGCTTTCAGGCATCAACATCAGATACTGAACGGGAGCAAATTGATCAGTCGGATTCCAGAAACGGAGGTCACATACTTCTGAGCATCGCAGTGTATCTTCCATCAACTGGAGATGACTTGCTAAAATGCAAATGAGGTTAAGTCTAATCTGCCTCTGAGAAGGTTTGTGCGCCGGGTTAAAGTAAGCTTAGCCCTGAGGGGACGGAGTTAAGTTGGGAGTTGTAGTCTCTGACAAAAGGAATGCATCTGCACAACATCGTTTTAATGACTCGCCTTCATGATCATTACGACTAAGACTCATTATTTGCAACAAATTTTTTTCGCCTGCAGGCTGTTGTATTACGAGGGGCGGGGTTTGCGGTGTCGTGGTAACCGATTTAGTTAGACGGCTGACCCTAATGTTGTTATCATACGGGGGGGGGAAGATGGATGGAGCAAGTCGAATCTCTCTTTTTTCTTTTTTTGTCTCCCCCGTGTCCCTCTGTGTCTCTCAGCCTGCCGAGGAGCAGAGAAACCGAGTGACATCATCAGCGTCGGCCACATTCCTGCACAAGGGGAGGGAGGGGAGAGGGGTGAGGAGGATGAGGAGGAGGGGGAGGAGAATGTCCCAAAACTTTTTTGAGGTTACAGGACAGAGCTATGCACCCCCCCACCACTACCAACACATGCACAATCTCCCCCAACACGCATGTTTTCCGCCGCTCCTCTTCCTCATCATGCGCTCCCCGTTTTAATTCATGTGCCTCTCCTCCTCCTGTCCCCTCCCCCACTGCCTCCCCCGACTCATGCACCCTCCTCCCCCTCCCCTCCTCCTCTTTCTCTCTCCACCGACCAGAGGAATGCAAGAACCACATCTGGAACTTATTAGAGAGGCAAGAGAGAGAGAGAGAGAGAGAGGGGTAGATGGAAAGAAGAAGGAGTAATGGTGGTGGTGGTGGTTGAGAAGGAGAGGAGGAAGGGGGGGAGTCAAACTGAAAGAAGTCCAGGAGACGAGGGATGGGGGCTTGGGGGGGGGGCAGAAAAAAAAGAGAGAAGGAATGAACTTTGGTAAGCAAAAGGATCGCACAACGTCGGGAGGGGAAAGGAGCAACAAGGGTGATTAATGGCAATTAACCTCGGCGGAGGCGGGGGGGCGCTCGGCTGGCACCTCAGATGTGGGTTCAATCACTTTTTTTCTATTTTTTTTTTTGCGATTCCAACGCGAATGTAGTCTTTGAACCGAACATATTCTGTCTGAATGAGCGGCTTCACTGTCCCCACTGAGGGAGCAGTCAGGCCTGAGTAATAGTCCCTTTCTCTCTGCCGCTGGCCTCCCGACCACTCCTCCTCCTCCCTCCTTCGTCTCCTCTTGCTTTTCATTTTCATCCGGCACAACTACAACACCCCCCCCCTCACTCTAAAACAAACACCAGAAAACACACTCTAATCACCCTCGATCGCCCACCTGCCCACGAGACTCTTTGTCCCCCATCTCCTTCTCCTCCGCTGCATAACTTTTTTCCCCCTCCCCTCCCTCACTCCCTCCATCACCCCAAATTGTTCCTCTCTCGCTGCAGAAATGTGGCCGCGCAGTTTTGGGAAAACAAGGCCAATAGATTCAGTCAGATGTGATAAAGTGTTCCTCTCTTGCTCGGGGGACTTTGCATAAAGAAACATTTTTAAGGGGAAGTTTTTTTTATTTGCGTGCGTGTGTGTGTGTTGTTTTTTTTTTTTTCGATTTCTTTTTATAACTTCCATGCCCCCGGCCTGTCAAACACAATCAGATTACGGGGCAGGCCTTTAAATCCTGGGGCTTCACTCGAGAAACATCCACGTATAGCTGCTGAGGATGCGCCGAGGAAGTGTGGATTGGATTTATATCTGACCGCAAGTTTGACGATGAATTATCCAAATCAAAACTTTTCCTTTTTTTTTTTTTACCCGATCATCTGAAAGTCTTCACCACAACTTCAAAAAGCATTATGGGACACTTGTGACCAGAGGATTGGCCCTTAAACAAACACATCAACCGAGGAAAACCCAATCAACATGTCACACATTGACAAACCCACAGCAGGACAGAAATACCAAGAATCTCTTGATTGAATGGAGCCAAATGGGGAACAACAGCCGTGGATGTATGTTATAGCGTTACAGACTCCATGCCCAGGTTGAGCTTTAACAGCTGGCTCAGTGATTGCTTTCAGTGGCTAATGTCAATTAGAGATGCTTTTCAGTAAATAGGCTTCATTTAAAATCCCGTAAAAGCATGACCTGAATTCGCTCATTAACGGTAGGATGCCGCGGAGCTTATATCTCGCTCGCCGGGATCGAAATTAAAAACAGACTTCTGCCTCGCTACATATGTCACTCCACATCTACACTCTGAGCCGGTAAGGGTTCAGTAAGGCACCGCGGAATGGTTCGTTAGCCTCGAAACCACGGCGGGGAGCTTCAGGCCGCCGCGTATATGATCTCACGTCGATCTTAATGCGGCGTATGAGGAATCGTACATCATTAAATAAATAACTAACAGCGGCGTTCAAACTTTCAGAGAGGCACAAACAAGATTGTTTGTGACACAATTAGATCTATGCTCGCTGGACTCTGAGATTTTTTAGTTATATTGTAAACAGAGGGCGGAATGGCGGATGGAGAATGGCAGATCCTAAAAGAAGGAGAGATTTTGATGATTTTGAGAATGAAATCAGAGCGGAAACAGGATGCACTTGTGAACTGAAGCGACAGGTAACCATACACACCACAGATCACGATACCCTAACAATACCAATAGTTCTAGAAGTAGTAATCCGTTTGGAAGATCTTGACAAGTTTCTGGAGGTGTTTCTTCATCTTTATCAGCCACAGTAGCTAGTACCGCTCACGTTTCATCTCATATAGCCTTGATCTAAGAAGAAATAAGTTCTCCCAAGTTCGTTTTTAGTGATTGGTAACTACATGCACCACAGATCATGATACCCCAACAATACTAATAGTTCTAGAAGTAGTAATCCATTTGGAAGATGTTGACAGGTTTCTGGAGGTGTTTCTTTGTCTTTATCAGCCACAGTAGCTATTACCGCTCAGGTTTCATCTCATATAGCCTTGATGTAAGAAGAAATAAGTTCTCCCATGTGCACTTTTAGTGGATATTAGAGTCCACTGTGTCCAATTATGCTCTACCTCAAGTTAGTTCTTGGATTCCTTCTGATCTACATGAGTTTAATGAGTCAGAGGGTTGGCGATGTGAGATCTGAGAATTGAAGTGACAAGTAACCATGTGCACCACGGATCACGAATTTTACTAAATATGTCACCAGTTTGCCCAACAATACTAATAGTTCTAAAAGTAGTAATCCATTTGGAGGATCTTCACAAGTTTCTGGAGGTGTTTCTTCATCTTTATCAGCCACAGTAGCTAGTACCGCTCACGTTTCATCTCTTATAGCCTTGATCTAAGAAGAAATAGGTTCTCCCGTGTGCACTTTTGGTGGTTATTAGTGTCCACTGTGTCCAATTATGCTCTACCTAAAGTTAGTTCTTGGATTCCTTCTGATCTACATGAGTTTAATGAGTCGGACGGTTGGCTATGTGAGATTAGCTCAAGCTAACTGCTCAGATGTTCTTCTGGTCATGGTGAAAGGATTCTAATATGCAGTGCAAAAGGATCCATGCACCAACCACATCTCCACTTACTGCATGTGAATCTGAAGCAAAATGCAAAAAATATTGGAGTTTATATAAAGAAAAATGCTACAGATTACTGGCAAGAACGCATGAGATGTCGTAAATCAGCCGTTTTAACAGAGTGTTTTTAGTGCCGCTCCGGATTCTTTATGAGCCTTCCCTAATTCTTCATTTTTATTTGAACCATTACAGCCCACTTTGAGTCATTAACATTACACATAGAGCCGTTGAACCACCGCTTCCCTGATCAAACAACCCCCAAGGAACCCTTCTTTCTCTGGGTGGAAAGAAAGAAAGAAAGAAAGAAAGAAAAGAAAGAAAAAGAGCCCCCCGAAAGTGTCTGACTCTTCCAACGTCGGAATATTTTTCTTTGCTGAGCACAACGCAGGAATCCGTCTGAGGTCTGTGATTCACCGGGTGATTCAGAGCGTACAGTAACGGCAGCTCGTGGCCTGGATCCGCACAAAAGAACAGAAGCTGACAAATGGCACACCTGCACCGGAGCCCTTTGTCCGAGTCAGCACTTCAGGCCGGGGTTCTGGCCACGTCGTTGCAGTGCTGCAAGTCCAACCGACACTCATTAGTAAGTTAAAGGTGGTAGAGTTTGCGGTGATTGATTGTGCAGTAACATTTAACAGCTGCGTTCATGCCGGGGCCTGCTTGGGACTTATTACCAGCTTGGTATATATACACAAGGCCCGAGACGCTCAATCAATCACTCCCGTTGTGCTGCCGATGGAGACAGTTGGCGTATTATTGACATTAAATAAAACATCCTGATACACCGAAGCTTTAATTAGCAGCTCCACTAATAACCGTCCAATCATTAGCACTGGTAGGCAATTACATGTGTGCAAATTGCAGGCTATGAAATACTGTTTTACTGGCCTAATGAAGAGATAAGGATGCTCTGATTGGGGGAAGAAAAAAAACACTCAAGTAAGTGTATTCTCCCCTTCATTTTAAATCTCACAGAGCAAAAATAAAAACCACAGCCTGTTAATCTTGTCTCGGGGAAAGCCTCTGAGAGCAAATATCTTTGTGTGCGTGCGACGTGGAGTGATAATGGATTTGTAACAGACAATGGGACGCATGTAAATAGGCTGTGTGTGAATGGGGAGAAGAAGAAGGTGATGGTGTTTCGACGATTGCCATATTTTTGTCATACGTGAATCCACGACAAAAAAATGGAACCTGTGCCGGCGTGGACCCCTCGCGGCTGCACTCGCTGGGTGGAAGGAGAGTGATACAAAAGCCTGGCAGACACGGTGACATCATCCCTTTTTCTATACCTTCTCCCGGAACACGCCCCCTACCTATGATGAAGTGGCCAGCCGTGCACGCTCCCGGTCAGCCAAGGTAGACAATAGAGGGAGGAGGAGGAGGTGAAGAAAGAAAGAAACTAAAAAAAATAAACAGATACGCCCCAATCAAATCAAACAGGTAGCTTCTTTTAGAGGGGAATTACAAACCTCCCCTCTTCATCATCCATCCGTCCTGTCTCCTAGCAACTCGGCTGTGATTATCATACCTGGCTACTACCCCACAGGTATGGAGGGAGGGCAAGGAGGGAGGAAAAAGGGGGACAGATGCGTGGATGATGCTGCACTCAGAGGAGAGATTTTTTTTGTGGGGTTTATTTTTTGGAAGTGGGAGACAGGGGTGAGGAAAGGGGTGAGGAGGAGGCTAGAGGATGATGGTGGCGGTGGCCCCCGTGCACTGACAGGAGCATTGAGATGCGATAGGGAGCCGCTGCTGGCATGTAGAGCAGCGCCGGTCAATCACTGTCATTCCCGTCACGTCCTCAGCACCATCACAGTCTGAATGCAGGGGGAGGAGGGGGTGAGGCTGGGGGGGTGAGGCTTAGGTGGTGGGGGAGAGAGGTTGTCATACGCCAAAAAAAAGGTCATTTAGGCCACCAGTCAAGTTGGACGCGCGCACCAGCTTCTATATAAAGGCGCGCGACAGTCATTTTTATTATCATTAGAATAAAAAATAAAATTCAAAACTGATCCGTTGCTGCGGTGCGCGTTCACACGTGCACACACGCGCGCGCGCACACGCCTAAGGTGATCCATCGCTGCGGTTTCGTCTGCTGTGAGATCCCCCCCCCCCCGACAATCCAACCAACACACACTTACATTCACACACATTTCAGAATAAAACCGTTCATTCCTGATCTAATTCGCTCAGAGGTGATGATAAGAACAGAGGGTAAAGAGGATAAAAAAAAAAAAGATTCCGTCCTACCAGTTTGGAAACTCAGCAGCAAACTCAGGAGCAGCAGCCTCTGCATGGTTCAGCCGACCAATAAGTCCGTTATTGGCTCAGACCTCCGTGAGGACAGCATCAAAAAGCGGGAGTTGACGGACTTTACCAACACGGAGACAAAGAAGAATAAATCCTCCTGCGTCGTCCCTCTTCCTCTGCTCCCCTCAGTCGGCCTGGACTCGCTCTGCTTTTACACCATTTCACTGCTTTTCTTTTTATCCCCTCTCTCCTCTTCTTTCGCTCTCCAGCGACAGTCCGTTTTCTACTTCGAGGAGGGAAAGCTCGCGGCAGGAAGGCGTGGATATACCGGTCGTGGCTTTCAAAATAAAATACAAATGGAAAGAAACCCAAAAATGTTGCTCCGTTTTTGAGTAACGTTTCACACAGACAGACAGACAGACAGACAGATTCACAGACAAACGTACACTGATCGTCACATAACTCCGCCGTTCTTGGTGGAGTAATAATAACCTTACTTGTATAGCATCTTTATCAAACAAAGTTAAAAAATGCTTTCCAACAAAGCAAATTAGACAAATATTGAACCAAATTCAAACATTAACTATAATAAGATCCCAAACATACAATATAAAGCAAGGTAAAAATAATGAAGTCAAGTCAGTGTTTCCTAAACTAAAGAGCCAGTGAAACAGAATAATGATTGGTTTCACGAAAGTAACCAAACAAGTGTAAATATCGGAGTTTAAATACTGTAATGTTATTTATGGTGTGATTTTCCCCATGTAATTTACATTTTAGGGATTAAACCCCTACAAAAAAAATCACATAAAAACTACTTAGCATGTTTTATTTGTTGTTGTTTTATTTTTTAATAAAAACAAACTCCACCCTGGTATCTCAGTGTCCTTAATCAGCAATTTTTTAAAAAATCAAATAATGAAAAAAAAGAAGCAATTTGCTCTTTTTGATATCCCCCTGACTACTAAAAAATGCTGTGAAATGTGACAAAGAAAGTAAAAGTCTCACCCAGTGTGACCAGGCTCTACTTCCGGTCTGCAATCTCTTCAGCTGGACGTCTTTTTCTCATTAGCGGCACATTCCTCTCTCTCTCTGACGTCACCGCAGCACTGCCCCCTTTTCCCTCTCTCTGTCCCTCTGGATCAGGCTAACACCGGCACAAAAACACACTCAGAGAGAAAAAAAATATATTATGAAATAAAAATAATAAACCAGCTTAGGGAGGCAGAATCCTTTTGACACATTTGCTGTAGTAGGAGCTGCTGGTGTGGGGTTTTTTTTTTTTGTAGTGAAACCAGTTTTTCTGGATACTTTAACTTCCCCCTTGTGTCCTTCTGATGTCATGAATTCACATCATGTCACTGCATAGGTATAAATATCTAGAAGAGCATCGTGTGGATCAGTTAAATATAGTCACAGTGACTTCAGAACAGCGGGAGAAGCGCAGCACTGGAGGTGAGCAGTGACGCCAGAGCGGTGATGTCACTGTGATGAAACAGCCCCAAACGCCACGTCCTCATTCCCGTCACATAATGTGGGCTGCAGGGCTTTTTTTCGTTTTGTTTTGTTTTTTTGGTGACGGATCCCTGAGATACCGGAGCAGTCGGTGCCCGGTGGGTCTGTACGGTGAGGCAGAAGGAGGGAGGCCTTCCAGTGATGCTGCAGCGCCCCCCTGCGTCCTCGACCCGGAGCGACCCCGCAGCTCCGAGCGCAACTGGAACAGGCGGCCCGAAATATCCGCTGCGCACGCACACGCACACGCACGCACTCTGCCGGTTGTACCGTTGTCGGGACTGAGATGTAATCCCGGTGAGAGACGTGAATGTGACACCTTCTAATTCACAAACACCTGCAGTAGTTGGGAAAAAACAACAACAATAAATAATAATGATAGTAATAGTAATAATAATTGGCTGTGAATAATGTGCACTGTAAAAGAAAAAAATAGTGGAATATTGTGTGAGTAAATAAATAAACATCTTCGTGATCATCAAATAAAAAGTAAAATACAATCAAAACATAAAGTGATATTTTAACCCTCCTGTTGTCTTCATTTACGGACACCAAAAAATATTGTTTCCTTGTCTGAAAAAAAAAACAAAAAATCAGCAAAAAAAAATTCCACAAATTTCTGAAAATTTGCAAAACCTTCAGGAAGAAAATTCAAATAATTCCTTAAAAGTTTCCTTTAAAAGTTTTATTTTAAAAAAAATCCCCCAAATTTGGCAATTTGGGGGACCTGCAAAACCTGCAAAATACTGACATTTTTAGCAGAATTATCTGCAGAATTGACCAGGCCACTAAACAAAGACAGCAAACTGTCGCTTCATTGAAAATATTAACCAGATCCTGGATGTGGAAGCTGTTTTTGTTGACCTCAAAAAGGCGTTTGATTCTGTCAATCATACTTTGTTTTCATCCAAATTAATTTCTTTCGCTTTTTCCTCTGACACAATAAAACATAATATTTCATATGTGGCTCATGTCCAAGAGTGGTTAGTTCAAAATCACCTCATATAAAACCTGGAAAATAACAGGGTCTATGTGTTTCTCAGTTAGGAAATGAAACCAACAAAACCAAGAAATCAGTTCAGTGACAGTATTCAAGTGTCATGGGGTTTAAATTTAATAAGACATCAGATGTTTTCTGTGTTAATTGCGTGGTCCCTGATCAAATAAATAAAACAATTATAAGTAAAATTATATATGGCGAAGTAGCGACATTTTACAGTGATACTGTAAAGAAAAAAACTGTATATTGTTGTAAAATTATAGATCTTTCTTATGTATAGTTGTGGTCTGTTTTTGTTTGTTTGTTCATTTGTTTGTTTGTGTTTCGTAAGAGTCTATGTGTGAATTAATGATTGCAAATATCTGCCAATAAGTGATATTGTTGCTGATTTAAATACAGTAACATAGTGTCATTTTATGTATTTTGTCATATTAGGTTAAAAAAATCATATTACTGTTTGTAAACACCTAGATCTTTAAATGTGAACATTATGTACAGCTATGGTCTGTTTATGTTTGTTTATGTCTCTTTACAGTCTACATGTAAATTAATACCTTTATTTTTTAATTAATTATGATCTGTATTTTAACAAAACAGGGACAATATTTAAAACAACCATTTAAAAATGCATTTACAGTTTTTCTGTCCTTAACATACACAATTTTTCTTTCCAGTGATTGCAAATATCTGTCTGTTTGGCTGTTTGTTTCTACTTGTAATACATTTTGTTTTTGCAATTTATTATCTGTAATCTAACAAACAACAGAAAATACATAAAATAAGAGTTAGAAAATATACATTTAGTGTATTTTAACCGATAATATCTATCATTTTTCTTTTCAATATCTGTAAAATAATGTGTGTTCTTTGACAGTTTAAATCCATTGTTAAAGAAGTGTGTTTTTACAGTCAAAATTACAAAAGAAAAAAAATTATTCATAATAATACAGTTTTTTTTAATGTGGATTTACAGTTTTAGCATGACTTTTTAAAATGATTAACATGAAAATTAATGTGTTGGCTGTAATTTTATTTGTTATTTATCCAAATTCAGTAAATTTGTTTTTAAAAAATTATAATGAAACTTAAAACTGTTGACAAATGTAAATTTTTTTATTATATAATAATAGAAAAACTGCATGAATAATACGTTTTTGAACAACCTAGAGGGAAAACAGACTACAAGCTTAAATGTTACATGAAGGCTGTTACTGTTCTTATCACAGATTACTAAAAATACATTTACCAAACTGTCAGGTTGAATATTTTTTGCACACAGGAAATGTGCTAAAGGAGGTTTTAACTGTCTAACATCCACGTATAATCCAGTTTTAAAGGCTTTGTCTTTCTTTTCTTCATCATTATTTCAGGGAAAATGCCATTTTAAATCTCTGTTCAGGCTGCAAACGTGCAACTGAGGGAAATTTAAGCTGAGATTTATCATTTGTTCATGTTAAACCATCACCAAACCAGTCAAAGCAAACATGAGAAAAAAAGTGCTGCAGCTTCTTAAACGTTCACTGATGTTCCTCTCTAACAGAAACAACAATCTGCCGTCTAAACATCCTCGGCTGATAAAAAAACGACCGCAGGTCTGCCGTGTGGCTGCAGAGTGACTCATCTCTGCCGGGACTCGAACCCGGAGCCTCTGGATTAGAAGTCCAGCGCGCTATTCCATTGCGCCACAGAGACTGCGCCAGGACAACCCGGGCCTGGCACGGTTTACATTCCTCCCATCCTCCCCTACCGCCGCCGTCTGCATCCCCGCAGCATCAGGACCACTCAGAGCAGACATGTTGGCTGTTCCCGCCACCCACCACCAGAGGCCGCTGTTGCTGCGCGCATAGAGGGGGAGTGCGTCAAGTTGGCTGGAGAGCAACAGGAAGTTAAGAGTTGGAGTGTAAAAAGATAAAAGCCTCTACTACTATAAACAGTCTGGATGTTAAATATTAAATATTGAGGCTTTTTAAATCCCAGCTGTCAGTGCTGCTTTGTCCAGGTGCACTTAGAAAGCATAAATAATGCAATAATGCTGCACAATGAGTCTCCTCTCTGCCAGGACATGAGACTTTGCACACAAGTTTACCTCAGAATCAGAATCAGCTTTTGTACACAACAAGTATGTACACAACATAGCAAAAAAAAAATTTCGGCTGTTGTTGTCACCCTAAGAATATGGCAAGAGAATAATAATAATAAAAGAAACTACAGAAAGAAGAACAGGGAAAAAATAGTAGTAATAAAAGTAAATATAACATGATATGTGCAGGTATTTACAAGCCAGAAATGAATATATAAACACAGTAGTGCAAAATGATAACTGCTACATGATGAAATACAGTGCAAAAAGCAGAGAATGCTCTTACAGTGCAAAAAGTACTGTACATATCTACTGGTGTACTGGTATTTTTTTCACATTTAACTTAAATATTATTCAAAATTCGCTTTTTAATTCTAGCCTGTTTTGATTTTTCTTCATAAAGTGCATCTAGGATATTTTTATAGTGTTTTTTTTTTTTAAATACTGTTTTTGTGATATGCAAACTGCTGCTGCAACGCTGCAATTTCCTTTCAATTATCACTAAAGTAATCTATCTATCTATCTATCTATCTATCTATCTATCTATCTATCTATCTATCTATCTATCTATCTATCTATCTATCTATCTATCTATCTATCTATCTATCTATCTATCTATCTATCTATCTATCTATCTATCTATCTATCTATCTATCTATCTATCTATCTATCTAGGTCAGTCAGCATTAGAGCCTAAATTACAAACAACTGTCATCTCTCAATCACAACAGATTTGTTTTCTTGTAACATTTTTTTCCTTTTAAGGCTCAATTCTTCATCATGTACAAAGAAGGCTGCTTACGTTTTGTCTCCTCCTCTGTGGTTTGCATCGTTTTCCTTAAAAGACAAAGAAGCATAATATCATTTATCTTCAGGGACACACAGCAAGTTCTGATTCTGAATCGATCTTTCAAGCGACAAAGGACAAAGGAGTCTCTGAGATGTTTTAATTCTCAAACAATGGTGGGAAATCTTTTGCTGTTTAGGTTTTGATTCTTTAAAAAGTTGATGTCATGAGCTGTTTAAACTCTCGGCTGTAGGTTAAGTTCTAGAAGATCTGAAAATAAAAATTATTAAAATATTTTAGGCTGAATTAACTCACATAGCGTCAGTATTTATATTAAACTAACACAAAATTAAATTAAAATGCTGTAAAATGTTACACAGGGTACTAAGAGTAACTCAAATATAAAAATGAAGTTTGAATATTTTGGAATTTGGATCAATGAGATGCTGACATTTAAATATAATGTGTTCAAACTGGGGCTAATTTATGATAAAGAACTGCTGTCTGTCATAAGAATAACTCTAGAATTACACTGATTATGTTCACTTTTCATATATGCATGTTTTAAAGTTTTAAATACTTTAAAAAATATTTTTTAAAGTATTTTAGTGACTTTTCCTTTAAATATTTCTATAGCCAGTGTTACAAAGGTTTCTTATTTGTGTAGCTGTATCTTCTGACTACATTGCTGCATTATAAATGAGGCTACCTCAGTGTGTTCTGAGCTTAAAGAAAAGTTGCTTTGTTTAACGTAACGGAGGCTTTAATTTTGAAAGTCCGCCAACTGGAAGTGCGTTTAACTCATGGAAACTTGTCGCTCTGAAGAGCCAAAATGGTTTCTGCCGGAGCTTAAGGTTTCTCGTTTTCGCTTTAGAATATTATATTATCAAGCTATTATATTCACGAAACTGTTTGTCTGTTTTATTTATTTATAAATAAAATGATTATAGATTAAATATAAAGCTTCACGGAAATTAAACGTGTTTTCTAGTTAACAGCGGACCGGAAAGGGATTAATATCCCTATAAAAACGGCTCAGCAAGAAGGATTGCAGGTGTATTATGTGATATAGATTTATAGTCATTTTTACTCTTTGTATTCACGGACTGATCGTGTTTCATTTCACGCGTCGGAAGTCCTTCGTGGAAATGTTGCTCCTCTCCCCACCACCTGTATGGAATAATACTGGGATTACACCAGGGTTGCATCAGAAACCAATTTACACACCTCCTTCCTCACACCCTTCACCACACTGTGACAACTTCATTAATTTCCTGTCATAGACACTGTGTGGACTTTTCAAGGACATCCAGGCAGAATTAGATCCAGGTTTTTATCCTGTGGAGCCTGACGGTGGGGAGAGAGTCCATTTATCCTGAATATCCCACAATTAGAAGAAAAGAGCCTCAGTCTGGGCTATTCCACTGCACAATGTCAGCTTGAAATAGACAGTTTTTTAAAAAGAGATCCTTCCACACTGAATCACAAAGTAGTTTCGCTTCTCCAGCTCATTCTGTAGAAGATAAGAATCACAAAGAAAGGATTAGAGCTGTTTGGAAATTTACATCACAGTGAGTTGTACGGTATAATAGTACAGCAGAAGTGAATATACCATTGAAATGGCAAATGATTCAAGTAGAGAAGTAGAGTATTTCCTCTTACGGACAGCAAAACTGTTTTTCCTGAACTGCTAATCTATGCTAACATTATCATAGATTAGCAACCCTGTTGCTGTGATTAGAGTAGGGTTAGCAAACAACAAATAGAACATGGAATAAAAATGGTACCATTGATGTGTAAGCTGAGCCAGTCAAGCCTTTGATAGTTTATTACCTGTTATTGATAAATATGGAGCAGAAAATTGTAAAAGAGAAGGTGTTGGAGCCATTTTTAACGGTCACCTGTGGGATGAGTGGAGTACGCTTTTAAGGAGCCACTAATTAGTTCAGGTGTGGAGAGGAGTGTGCATATAAGGAGCCACTGATTAATTCAGGTGTGGAGAGGAGTGTGCATATAAGGAGCCACTGATTAATTCAGGTGTGGCGCACAAGAGATGCATTGTTTTTGATTGCAGGCTGGCGCAGGCTAGCGCATTCTTTGAGTTGGAGTTTGGACATTTGATTGTTGTTTTTATTAACTAAATAAATGGATTGGCATACCCAACCAAAGTAAGTGACTTTCTGTATTGTTTGTCGATGCAAAAAACGAAGAAGCACGCCAACAGAGCCGCGAGTACAAAACCGAGAACAGTGCGTCACCAGAAGGTTTATTTTTCAAAAATTTCTAAGCCCAAATGTCCTTCGATTCTGGAATGACCAGAGTATCTGTGATCATCTGTCACGACTAAGTTAGAAAAGCTGTGATTATACAAACAAAACTGACTACATTTATGATTTCCAATTAGCCTAAACACATGAACACCGTTATAAAAGAACATGAACAACACAACCTTCTCAGTTTTGGACCAATGAACTATGGCTATCTGCATGTCTGCATCATGGCTCCACATAGGTAACAATTGCCAGAGAAAGTTAATAATTTGATTGTGACAGGACACAAGAAGATCAGTGAACAACTAAAAAATAAGAGATTAGAGTAGAGCTGCAGCAGTAATCAGGAGGTATAGAAGACGCCATAGAAACAGTAATCAGAGCTACTGTGGAAAACAGATTGGCAAGTGCCTCAGGCGATATCAATGACAGTAGGTGTTTCCTCTATGGAAAGCTTCCAAGACACTTAGCACAAAACTGCAAGATGAAGCTTGTGGAACAAATAAGAAGTCTGATGAAGACTGAGAGGAAATTCATTGATCTGATGATGGTCGAGACAAATTTGTTCTACTCAGGTGGACACCACAGTGATTTCATAGTCCTCACATTGAAGTTTGAAGGCAGCAGTGTGGCGATATGGGCCTCCGTGAAGGCAAATGACTCCCATTCTGCAAAAGCTTGGCAGAAGAGGAATATGTTAGCGTGACAATGATCTAAAGCACACTGCCACAATCACACAAGAGTTTCTAAAGCAGAAAACAGTGAGAACTAAGACCTGCCTAGAAAAATGTGTTGCTGGACTTAAAGCATCTTTGGGTGTTTTAAAGCAAAGAGCAGCTGAAAAAAATGTCTAAATGATGGCAGAACAGCTCTCAATAAATTTGGTATGCTGCATACTGAGGAGGAGGAGTCTGTCAAAATAAATGCTGACAAGTAAAGCACTCATAGCACCAAAATGAGCTATTTCACAGAAAAGGCCCATTTGGTCAGTTTTGGACATGCAGTTTTTCAGTTTCTGTCACAAAAACCACAAAATTCAGCAAGTTTAAACCAATTTCGCAACTTCCCTGTGAGGCTAAAGTTACTGAAGAAATATTTGTTCTCTGTAGTCAGGAAATCTGAAACTTCTCTGAAATAAAGTGGTTTTGTTCTGAACCCAGACGCAGCGCAATCATGAGACCTCACGTTTGCTTTCTTATCTGTTCAACATGCTAAGTCTTGAACTGAATCAGTTTGCTGTACAACTGCTGTCAGGAAGTCCAGTAAGACCAGTTTGCAGAAGTGGCCTTGTGAAATGTTCCACTATGAAGTTCAATTTTGTGAAATCCATCGTTCAGCTGATTCTGTGTTGATAATGGAAATCCTGTAATTACCACTGAGTCTCTCACATCGATCTATATCCTCTAATTATACAGTCATGGAAAAAAAATATTAGACCACCCTTGTTCTCTTCAATTTCTTGTTCATTTTAATGCCTGGTACTACTAAAGGTATATTACCTGAAAAATACAATGAACACGACCAAAAATGCAGCTGATTTCATAATACTTTATGTCCTATTTGACATGCTTCAGCTTCATTGTATTCCAGGGTCTATAAGAGGACATTTCATCTCATCATCAGCAGCACTGCACATGCAAAGGCCTAGAATGGTTTCCTGCTGACATTCAAGCTGTAGCACAACTCACAAGTTGTCAGCTCTCACATAATGCCTAAAACTAAAGAATTATGTGAAGCCATAAAGGCAGCCATCTTGCCACTGATGGAAATTGTCATGAGTGAGAGACAGGTAGCGAAAAAATGGAAGATCTCCAAGACAGCCGTTCGTTACACCAAGAATAAACAACATGGTACTACCAAGTTGCTAGCTGGTCGCAGCAGGAAACATCTTTCTACTCACCAGATGACCGTCACTCATCCGTTCCTGTGTCAGGAATCGTCATCAGACCTCCAGGGACCTTAAAAATGACTGGGCACTGTGGAGAAATAGGACTTGTTCAGCAAGGACAATTCAAAACCAACTTTTTGAAGCTGGACTGAAGTCACACAGGGCAGGAAGAAGCCCTTCATCAAGGAAAAGCAGAGGAAAGCTGGTTACTCTTTACTGGGATCACAAGGATTGGACTGTTGAGGATTGGGCTAAGGTTCTCTTCAGGGATGAATCCAGTTTTCAGTTGATGTCCACTCCAGCCAACTTACTGGTTAGGAGGAAGCCTGGAGAAGCTACAAACCAGACTGTCTGCCCCTACAGTAAAACATGGGGGTGGATCAGTGACCATCTGGGGTAGTTTCAGTCTGGGTGGAACAGGGCAAATGAATCAGGTCATGTTTGGGGCTACTCTTGAAAACAGTCTTCTTCCATCAGCTGGAAAACTCTTTCCTGTCTCCAATGACTGGATTTTCCAACAAGACAATGCCCCTTGTCACACGGCAAGGTCAGTTAAAGCCTGGATGGAGAACCAGAACATTGGAACCATGTCTTGGCTGCTCAATCACCAGATCTAAATCCAATTTAAAACCTGTGTAAAGTCATCAAACCTGAAATGGAGAACCAAGAGCCCCAAAACCAAGCAAATTAGTCTGAATTTGTGCAACAGGAATGGGCTGCTGTGACAGCAGAACAATGTCAGAAGCTGGTGGAGAGCAGCCAAGACACATGGATGCAGTCTTTAGAAACAATGGTTATGAATCAGTACTAATTCCTGTGTGTATCATGTGACTAAAACAGACAGAAAAGAAAACACGGAACGCCTAAAAGTACTGTTTTAGGAAGTACAATGCCATAGCTATTGATGGAAGAACTGGTTATTATCAAGAAAACCATGGAAAAAGGCTAGATCTATTCTAAGCTGTTTTTGTTATTATATTTGTCCAAACAAATGTACCTTTAACTGTATCAGGCATTAAAATGAACATGAAATTGATGAAAACAAGGGTGTTGCTTCGAGAGAGATTCAACAAGAAACTTGTTACATTCAGCTTGCAAACTACTGACCTTACTATTCTCTGAAGTACTGCGTCTCTCATCAGGATTTGGCCTAAAGGTATTTCAAGAATACGGAAAATGGCTATTATGACAGATGGAATGAATTCATTACAGAAACAAAAGAGTTGTGCTTTTTGTCGAAACTATTCAAGAAGTGACAAACAACACAGAAACATGAAGCAAATCTTTAATGCAGAAAATACTTAGGAAACCTTTGTGATTTATATACTCGTTATAATGTACGATACATTTACAAAACTACATAAAACACAATTTATTTTTAAAAAGCAGATTGTACATTTTTTATTTACATAGAGTAAAAAAGAACTATTGCGTGAACATCATGTGTAATATACTTCCACTTCTTTGTTGAGAGTTTATGCATCAGCAGGCAGTTAGTTAACAATGAGAGGTGAGTTTTTGCAAAGATTTAGCAGTAGAGACTTGTACACATCAATTAAAGGGCTTTAGAGATGCTGCTAGGGAGACTTTTCGACATTTAGCTGTGGCTCTGATCACAAGGTTGGGGGTACAAGCCTCTGTTGGGGGGTACAAGCCTCCGTTGGGGGGTACAAGCCTCTGTTGGGGGGTACAAGCCTCTGTTGCGGGGTACAAGCCTCTGTTGGGGGGTACAAGCCTCTGTTGGGGGGTACAAGCCTCTGTTGGGGGGTACAAGCCTCTGTTGGGCCCTTGAGCAAGTCTGCTGACCTGCGCTTCACCAGAAAACTGGGTTATGCAAAGAAGAAAAAAATTGACTCTGCTGCAATGTGGCAGTGAAAAATACAAACTTCTTCTTCTTCCGTTTGACTATTTCCAATCTTCATGCAAGAATACTAACCAATGTTTTTCTGCACAGAAATGACATCTGCAAATTTACATAGAAAAAATTAGCATAGAGCAGCCATTCATGAGTAGCATCCAGCGTTAACCACCAGAAGCACAAACTGGAAACTATTTCATGCACTACGGTATCAATATAGATACATCTGTGTTTTTAGAGAAGTGCAGGAATTCTTCTTACATTCACAGCCTTCAGCAGCCTTTTTGTTAAAGAGGCTTCAGTTTGGGATATCCGCTAAACAGGATGTCCTCAAACTCTGTACATTCATTCGAGCTGTCTTTTTATGTGCTATTAAGAGAGCAAATGTAATGTTGAGCCCTTCAAACTTCTCAGGGCTGCTCCAGAAGCAGGAATAAAAAGAAATCAGTGGAGAATTTCAACCATAAATGTGGGTTTAAGCTTGAGTTTGCACAACAAAAATCAGTGAATTAAGCAGTGCATTCCAGCGCAGTTTTTGTCAAAATTTGCTGTTCTTGAGCCAAAAAGTGTCCATTTCGGCTGCATTTTGCTGGAAGATGTACGGAGAATCATATTTCTATTAGGCCTTGAGCTGCTTCAGACAATGAACTACGTAAAGTACATACTTCGAGTCACAATTGTGGGATATAGTCTCCCAAGCTTAGCATCCTTGTAAGCTTGTTAGTAGGTTTTTGGTGGTCTAGCAGGTAAAAAATGATGGAAAACCAGAGAAGATAAGCATCCATGTAAAATATCTTCACCTGGTCACCATTTAAAGCATTCTGGGTCAGAACATGACCAGCACCATAAGCTTATCAAGGTGGCTGAATGCTCAGTCTTTGTATTTTTAATCCTTCTTTTATCTTCACAGACAAGATCTAGTTAGTGAAAGACCAGTAAGATGTTTCTCAATCCTGTAATCCATGAAGTGCACCAATATTGACTTTCTAGTGGAGGTTGACATTATCAGTCTTTCTAAATCCCTACTGAACAAATAGAGCGTGATTAAAAGCTAAATAATTAGTCTCTGCCACTGCTGCAGTCTACCTGTATCAGTGTAATCCTTCAGGGCAGCTCTGTTTTTCATGCCAAAGTGCAATTATTCCATTGTCCAACAATGGACAATGTCGCCTAACAACTCTTCGGTGAATTTTTCATAGACCAGGGGGCTTTTCAGAGGAGGAGTAGGTTCATACTGGCCTTCAGTCCTCTCTAAGCTGCCAGATTTTTACGACTTGACACGAAATGTCTGACAATGAACTTGATGGCAATAAGAAACACAATAGCTTTAACAATATGTACACACCAACAGGGATAATGCTCGCTGAAATATGTAAACTTCCTTGGCAGATATCAAACAGGCAAACTAATGCCTGAATAAAAAATACATATATTTCTAAAAAAATAACTTTTTTGCACTGGCAGTGACATCTTTGGGATCATAGGTGACAGACATGTGCAGGACAGGGATAAAATACTACAGATTATGACAATTAACAGTCATATAAAACACATTAAAGTATAAAAATGTCCATTAAACTGGGACCAGCCAATGTTGAGCATTTAACGCCTGGTAAATGCTTTAAAAAGGGCAACCATATTGCTTCAACAACTCCAGAGATACATGGTTGTTTAGATGATGCAGTTCTGCCCTAATTCAACAGTACTGCTCAGCCTAAGGTTGTCCATTTCCATTCAGGCTCTACTGTCCAAAAGGTCTCACCAAAGTAGCACCTGGTGCAAAACAGTGCAATGCAAGTTCAAGTAAAATGTGTTCTTTCAGAGCAATGGATGCACTTGTTCAACAACTGGCTGAATGCAGTTCGCTGCTGTGTATGAAAATAACACGGTGATAACAAATGGAAATTATTCAGAAATGCTGGTGTGAATATGAAGCCGACTTAATGCACTGACTTCTCCTTTCGAGGAATTTTCATTCAGTGTAACTTACCCTGTCTACAGTGAACAGCAGCGACTAAGACTTGTGAAACTCGTACAGTGGTGGAGAAAACTTTGCAGACACCCTTAAAATTTTACACGATCTCAAATATTGTTGTGAAATATCGGTGGAAAAATCTTTTTTTTGTTTCAAAAGGTGTGGCTGCATTAGACAGACACAAACAAATACAAAACACTAAATTCTACCAAAATGACCCAATACTCAAAATTTCCTATTTTTATGGAACCAATCAATTTTAAGTTTTTAATGGCTTTTTGGGGGGATTTTGTTTAGTATTATGGCTGTGATTGTACTACAAGAGATTGCACCTGAAGAATGCACCTAAGTGATTCTTGATGCAATATTTCACAAAAGTATGGGGTGTCCGAAAACTTTTTTCCACCACTGTATTTTAGCTGCACCGGTGTGTGCACAGTTTGTACAAATACAGCAGCTGCCTACGTTAGCTAGCATCAGAAACATCAGCAATCCAGTCTGATGATTTCAGGATCTAAAACAGTGATTTCACAGGTCTGTTCTTCCTCTGATGGGGCTTGCAAGTTGTAAAGATTGCTCTGGGAAAACAAAGAAAGAAGAAAGCACGTTAGTGACCGAGAGAAAACAAACCGCTGAGCGACTTTTAAAAAGAAAGCCGATATTTTAAAATTGCTGAGATTCCCAGCAAACATTGTTTCAGGAAGGCGAGGGCAGCTTCACTGACCTACCTTCTTTTTTTACTTTGGATTCTGAGACTTTATTGTACAGACAAGACCGATAATTCAATCTTCCGTATGTGTGGGCAAAGACAGCAAATGAGTGGACATTCCTAATAAAATGTCATATTCTTCCTGCAAGAATTTAAACCTGTAATTATGTGTTGATGCCAGAGTCTAAACTTTCTTCACATGCAAAATAAGCTGCCTCATTATTTAGAACTAGAGACTGAATCACAGTCTCAGCAATGTTCCATTATTGACCTGAATTTTGGCACAGTTGTGGAAAAGAAGCGCAGGAATCTAGAAATGTCAAAATTTTGAAAAGGTTTGAGAATTCATATTTTAGTACTGTAGATTCATTGTAAAAGAAACATTCAGGGAAACTGTAAAGGCAATTAAGAAATTTCTGTTGTCAAACTGCTGTCAATGCAAACAAGTTTAAGAGTCTCTTTTATTAAAGATGTCACAGTGAAGTTGTGGAATTTTACCACAATTAGCACATGAATTCTTGAGTCATGACTGAAAATGAGTTTGATGTGTTTTCAAGTGAATGTTTGTGCCAAATTTGAAGAAATTCTCATTCATGTGAATGGGCAGAATGGAAGCATAAAGATAGTCACCTTGTTGTTGTTGTCAATATCGGTGATGAAGTCCACGGGTGTTATTATTCTGGGGAAGAACTTGTCCTTATTCCTGCACAGTGAGAGATTCATATCAGAGGCAAACAGGAAAAAGACTAGAATCCAAAGATCCAAGTCGAAAGAAGAGGTCTATACATACCTCCGACAACAGACAAACATCAAGGCTGCCAGAATAGCGACCACACATGGGATGATAAAGGCAACGAACACCAACGCATCCAGATCTTCCTCTGCATACAAACAAACATAAACGTTTGTGTTCTTGCAACAACGACTAAACGGGAATTTTTCTAATCTTCTGATATGACTTTACAAAACAACCCTTCAAGATAAGACCGAGACAAAGACCATACCAAAACACTGGTCAGCACTCCATGGTGTCGCTCCGTTGCCTCTGGTTTCTACTACTGCCTGAATAGCTATGCAGTACTGCCACTGAGAGTCCCGTTCCAGCCGATATGATGTTTTCTCTTCTTTGGGTAAGCCGATAATCTGTGAAAAGTTTTGGAAAAAATGCATTTTAACTTTGATGGTGGTGTTAGTCATGTGACAAGTTACTTCACTGGATAAGCAGCACTGATGGCCAGCTGATGGCTCTACAGGAAAAGTCAGGGAATCACCAGAGTCCCCACAGCTAACCCACTGGGGACATTGTATATTTGTACCAAATTCCATGACAACTTATGCAATAGCTAAAGGGATACTTGAATAAATGTGAAGAGAGGCAACCTGTTTCTGGTGGTACAAGAGAAGTACAAGGGGAAGTAAGGAAGATCGTCTGAGCATCATCAATGTTAAGATCTCAGTCAATCCAATTACATTTCCATCCCTAGAGCCATGATGCTTTCCCAGCCAAGAAGGGTTATTTAATCCCTCCAATGCAACCAAGGGCAATGCAAAAGTGCATAGTTTCTAGACTGGGCTCTGTCCCAATGTCTGTGGCTGCCTCTATCTGCAATCCTGCTCTTTTAGCCACTACCTCATGGCCACAGGTGACAGTAGGAGCTTGGATGAAATGGTAAATTGAGAGTTTTACTTCAATGCTGAGTTCTCTCTTCATTAACCGGGTATAGCGTCCATATCACGTAGATTGAGCTTCGATTCTCCTGTAAATCTGCAATGGTCAATCCACTGTTTTCCAACAGAGCACCCTGACCTCAGATTTGGACAACAAGCAACAAGCAGAGATGCAATCAAACTGGTTATACCCCAACCTTCGGGTTGGCCTTGAAATTCTGTGGAGAAGAGCTAACACACACAAGAAGTGCCAACAGGGAGCAGACTGCACATTGATACATCGTGGTCCCGCAGCAACCCACACAAAATATTATTAGAGACATGCTAAAGAGCCCTCTACAGGTTTATGTAACAGACACACTCACCTGACACAACATCTAAACCACCTATTGTATAGGTCCTCTGTGCACCAAAACAGCTCTGACTCTTTAAAGAATCGACTTTACCAGAACTCAAAAGGCATCCTGGAGGAGCAGGGCCCCAATACGTTATTAGCAGGTTCATTTATTTCTGGACGTTCAGAAGTAGGACCTCTGACGAATTTGAAGGCCAAGTCAATAATTTGAACTCTGTCATGTTCCTACAACCCCTCCTGGACAATTTTTGCACTTTAGCAGGCCACTGCCATCAGGAAATACCACTGTCATGACGGTGCGTATGTAGTCAAAATGACATCCACATGAATGCCAGGACCCAAAGTTTTTTTGCAGAACATTGCCAAGGCATCACAATGGTGGCGACTTGTCTTCCTCCCTACATGCTTCAGTAAGCCATGAGCATATCACCCTGTCTCCAGCTCACAGATTCCTTGGACTAGTTTTGGTAGGTACTAACCACTGTCAAGTCAAGTCAAGAACTTGAATCCATATGTTCACGGACACACAATTCGGGTAGAGAGGAATTTTTTGTGCAGAATTCAAAGATGGGGAGATGGGGAGGGGCATGGGTGTCTATGTACAGGAGTAACATTTATATAGAAATAAGTGATGAAGTAAAGTAAAAAAAAAAATCTATTCAAATCTGTGTAAAATAAAATTTAAAAACTGTCTCTTTTTCCTGTGTTTGTGCCTGAGAAGAGAGTGAGCTGGGCGATATGTGTCTGCACTGCATACTGGTGCTTGTTATTCACTAAACCTGCCAGGGGTTTGATCGTTGTGTAGACTGGATAGACAAATTACCATGACCCAGCAGCACCAACACAAAGCTGAACAGTTCAGAGTTACGAGACAGAATCCTAAGGTTCGACAGCTGGGCAGACTCTCCTTACCTATACGCTGGCATAGGTCATCCCAGGGAGACTAAGCAGAGTCGTTCCCCAATATTTGGAACACTCTTACAACTACCACCTGATGTCCAGTGTCCTCATAACACTCTCTGTCCCTAAGGTTCCCACTGTCTTTGGGCGGAATTCCTTTCGCTTTGCTGCAGCAATCGATTGGAATTGCCTCCAAGGTCTTCCCTTTAAAATATGGAAAATACCACCCCAGTCTGCCAATCTTTTGGCACTATCCTCCATTAAATAGGCTTATCAACCAAGACAACCCTACAGCATCCAAAACACTAAGCGACTCAGGGAGAATCTCTTCAGCTTCTGGCACTTTGCTACCACATTGTTCTGTAACCACCTCGGTGACCTCCAAGGAAATGCACAGGAAAAGCTCCCATACTCTGGCCCCAGACACTGACTGTAAAGTAAGACTTATGCTGGGAATCAAAAAGGCAAAAGATGAATTTTGAAATACATACATTCATATACATGATTTTCAAAGCAAAGTATTTTGTGTACTGCTGTGCTTCATTTGATTCTTAATTAATGTCAATTGAATTATAGAAAACAGACTAAACAAGAAATGACTTTAATTAAGACTTCAGAGACAGACATCCTAATCCTAATATAGTATTCTTGTGAGTCTTACCTCCGGCTTATTGCACGCCGTCTTATTACACACGGTATATCTGAGATTGTATTTCCAGTTTGAAGGTTGGAAGATGTCAGGGGCAATCCAACTGATACTGAAAGCATCCTTACTTTTTACGACTGTCCATTTAAGAGCAGGTGGTCTCACTGTATGGAGACAGACAGCACAGTAATTAGAGTTACTCTGAAGACACTGTGTGGTCTCTTGAACACACACATAAGCATGTTTTTGCGCTCCAAAGAATCTATTTTTAATTGTGTCGTACCACAGAATACACAAATATATGCGCACAAACACATACTCACACACAGACACACACATCTTAATGCTATGATAACTGATAAAAAAGTTCCAAGAAAGGACAAGAAAAACAGCTTTTCTTAAACCCCTTAGACTGAATGGGGAAGCGACACATATTTCAACAGCCCTTCCTTAAAAGGACTTATGATCTAAATCTGTTCTGGTGAATTCAGTACATACCGTGATCTTTAAGCAGTTTAATGAAAGTGTTTCGGGCAGGTTTGTCGTTCACTGTTCCATTAAACAAGATGTTGATCTCGTGGCGTTCGGATGCCTGCAGTTCACAACCAGTCCTCACACCTGTAGTACTGTAGCTGTACGATGGGCATTCTTGTAATTCTGAACTTTCATCGCTGCTGCTACCAACCTGATTAATTAACCTTGGAAATACAAAGAAAACGCTGGCTTACTATAATGCGTATAATGTGTTCCAGAAATAAGTAAAGAATTGATAAAATGAATCCAGAATTGTGTTACATGTTAGTCAGGCCTGGGGGAGGAAAAAAGGCATAAAACACACAAAAAAAATGTTGCTCAGCAAAGTTAAGGGAACAGTTCTGCATTTAGATGAGTAAATCAGCACTACTTCTGTGTCTCCCTGGTAAATATGGAACTACAACCAGCAGGTGAAGAAAGAAGAAGTAAAAAGCTATCCTCACTCTGTACAGCTATTTCTTAGAAGCACGTAGTGACAGCATCATGCTGATTAACCACGCTCCAGGAAGTTACTGCACCCAGCCAGCAAACGATTACAGAATTTGCAGAAAGCTGAAATACTTCTTCAGCCTAATAGATGTGCACTTACAGAGTTTTACAATGTTTCTCAATCACCTGTTCGCACACACATTACACAAGGTTGCTCGTCTGCAATCAGGTTCAGTGTCTTGCAAGGTCTTAAAGGGTTAGTTATGGCGGTTTTGTATTAACAATAATGTGTACAGTACGGTCGGCGGGCGAGACATGTGGGCTACAACTTGCAAAATAAACAAAAAAACCCTATTGATGTACAACATTGATTTATGATAGGGGCAGAGCGTGATTAACTTGTATTTCATAAACAAAAACTGATTTTGACAATGAAATATGCAGCTACACTATGAATGATATAACAACACTGTTTTCTGATGGAGCAGCACTTTCCATTAACTTACTGTCATCTTACTCCCTGTGTGTGCTTTGGCCACTCTTTCCTTCACACATCCACATCCTGTACAGACCGAACAAGATGCCAATGCTAAATGCACCAAATGTGTACTTACTGCACTACAACAGCTGTAATTCTAAAGAATGAATTATGTTATTTAGGTTTGCATCTCTTTTTTAACACTGCAAAGTACAAAAACATGTCTTTCCCATGGGGCAGGAGAGGACACAAAACCAACGCAACTCCATATTGTGTGGATGTAAATGATCAGAATACCTGCACACTGCAGGTAACTAAGGACAGAAATCAAGTGAGAATGAACAGGAGCCATATTTTTTATAAAAGTCCTGCGTAGGGAACTAGTGCAGTGTTTGCTCTTACTCAATGCTCATCTTTTCGTTACTGATCGAGTCAGATGACCACCCACCCTGAGCCTGGTTCTGTTAAAAGTTTCTTCCAGTAAACCGGGAGTTTGTCCTCCCCACTGTCATTTTGTCCTCATAATTTATGTTTATGTTGCCAAATATGGCTTGAGTTTCAAAATATAAGCCTCCCACAGTAAACAAACAGTGACAAAATCCAGACTTAAACTGGTCTGCAGCTGAAACACAAAAAAGGAAAAAAGAAAAGAAAAACAAACTGAGCTATTATCTCAAGGAATTTAGCACTGGTTGAACCTTAGCTCAGAACTTTAACTTTAGTTTGGTCTGGTTCTTATGTGATGAGACCAAACACAGTGTCTCAGGAAGCACTGCAAAACAGCAACCCTTCTCACGCAATGTAAAGATGAATTTTCCTGTAATTACTCTGTGTCAGCTTGACAAACAAAGCATTTCTTCCTAATAAAAAAACTAAATGCTTAAGAAAGACTGTCATTAAACTACAGGCCATCAAAGTAGAAACTCAATGCAGCAAAAGTGAATACATCTGTGACCATTGAAGTTAGAAAAAGTCTAGCATGTTTGGCTCCCACAGCGGATGCTTGGTCCTGACAGTGAAGCACAGATGTGGGAGTGTGATGAATGCCTGTGGATATATCAAAATACTGGCTGACAAGATGGCTCCAAATCTCCTGAATCTTAGCAGGAAAGGAATATTCCAGCGTGATAGTGATCCAAAGCACACTGCAAAAGAGTCTCGAAAGAAGGAAAAAGTGAAAACCGTGATGCGGCCAAGTATTTCACCTTAAATCTAATAGAACACCTCTGAGGAATTTTAAAGAGAGGGGAAAAGGAACACAATTTTTGCGTTTTTTTTTTTTTTTAATTTTTTTACAGCAAATGTATATTGGTATCAACTGTGGGAAAAAAATCAAGGATAGAGTTTAAAATCCTTTTTAATTAGGCTCAAAACATTCCTATTTCGTAAAGCTTACAGTTGGTTCAGGTGACACTGAATCTTGTAATACTAATGTAAATTGGTCCTTAATACTTTGAATCTCCCCAAAAGAAAAACGGATAAAAACATACTTATAGAAAAACCGAAGATCTGGAGCATCACTTGCTGGGTTCCACTGACAGTGAGTTTTTCTGGGGGCATAGTTGTAGCAGTCCAATTGTTTCACCAGCTCTGGGATGAAAAGACACGCAAATATGCAACTTAAACAACAGACAAATAATTAATCTAGTTCTAAAAGACCACTTTTTGTTGACAGAGAATGACAGATTTTGGGTGATAACAATCAACATTTGCTACCTGGGTAAGAGATGCTATGAACAGCCGGTTCACTACTGTCGTCACTGCAATCAGTTGTGACAGAAAAATTCAGAGATCTTCCACCCAATATTGTGAAATCACTCCACTTAGATGTAAAAACCTGAAACCACCAAAGAGAGAATGAGAAAATACTCACTGACACACAGTACTAACAGCATGGATTCTACATGTGCTGTGTTGTAGGATGAACACAATGCATACATGAGCTTTTAGACAAAACAATGTTTTTCTAAATACACACTTGTATACATACTTACTGTAACTCTGTTAGGTGCACCCTCCTGGGGGATTATTGTCACTGTATAGTTGCAATTTCTCACTGAATCTTGTGGTATCCAGGACAACTCTGGTGTAAAATCATCAATCCACCGCAGTGCAAAATTTTGTGGTGGTGAGATTTTGCCTTAGACGGAGAAGGAGAAAAGACAGAAATCAGGTAATTTTCTTTTTTTAACTTTCAGTCTATGTGCTTGTGACAAAAAGGCCGGTGTTGTCTCTTCCTGCAGCAGCGCAGTGAGAGTGTGATTATCCTAAATCCTTCTAGGAAATGCCCGAGAACAGCTGGACGCATCTGTTTTGTTTGAGTCCGTCACTATTTTCAGGCCTCACAGACACAGATCATGCTGTGTCATGTCGGAGGCGAAGGGAAGCAACTCACGTCTGCTCGTTAACTTGTACTTAAGTGCAAACTCCCTTCCTGTGTTTTTAAAAGAAGCAATATTGAATGCTTGTGACACACTGAAGGACACAGTGCTACTTTCCGAATAGGAAAAACTCCTCTACTTCTTCAGCTAAATATACTATTCGACAACGCTTTCCAATCAGCCCGGAAAACTGCTGTTTTTCTGTTGATTTTTAAAAAAAAGAAAAAATAAGAATCTTAATAATCCAGACAGGGAAATCTTTTGGTACAGTTGCAAAAATGATGGCATGACTAAATAAGACATTAAAGCAAAACAGAAAGAGGAACTATGCAACGTCTGACCACAGCAAAGAAGCACTTCTTGGGGTTTCTCGGGTTCTCAAGTACGCCACAGCATTAAAAAAAACTGACCTCCACAGACTCATAAAACATCCACAACTTCAGAACCAGACAACTTTTCACAACACCAATCTTAATGGTCAACTTAGGCCCATAATGGTGTATGTTATCCAACAGGAAACCTTATTGTAAAAGAACTTGGGTCAATATATAATTGCGTGACTTTTTGTAAAGTTGACACAGTTGACAGGTATCATAGTTGACATTTTTGCTGTTTTCAGGCCTAAAATCAACATGACCATGTATAACCAAACACCACGTGGCATTTTTACAGAAAGATTCTGCATGACTTTTACTTGTAATGGAGTACTTTTACTTCAGTAAAGAACCTGGACACTTCTTCCACCGAATGCACATTTGGTTGTAAGATACCAGCATTTAAAAAAATATTCACTCCATCTCTGCTTTGTCTCACACCGAAACTTAAACTAAACTGAACCACCCATCCAGCTGTACACAGGCGCTCCGGGGTTTTACATATCCTGAGGTAAGAAGTTCCAATGAACGCCTTTTTCGTCACATTCCCACCCTTTATGAGGTTGCTCCAGGGTGATGGATGCACACCAGATGTGACGTCACTACTGGGAACCCGTTCCGTGTGCTGTGGCAAAGTGGGAAAAGTCTCCGAAAGAAGCTGAAAATAACAACAACGTGCGTAAAGAGCGTTACCTGTGCGTAAACGGTCTTACCTGTTTCGGATATCACTGTTAGAAAAAGACAACTTAAAACTAACAAGTCCAGACTCCGAAACATCCCGGTCATCCTGTTTTTTTGTTTTGTTTTGTTTTGTTTTTTGGGAGTCCTTTTCCTTAAAATTTTCCTCAGTTGTTGGCATGAAGAGAAAAAGTCTCCGGCGAGGCGACTCGTCTGGTGCCAAGCTTGTTTCTCAACGCGAAGAAATACAAATCCACCCGTCCGTCTCTGTCTCGACTTCAGTTTCGCTTGCTGCTTCTTTTGAGGAAGGCATGAAAAGTGTTGGGAGGCTGGAAGTGGGCGGTGAACTTCCTTCTCCTGATTGGGATACGCTGCAGCACGGACGCAAACGTACAAACACAAATAAACTGGAACCCAAGATTACACGCCAAGGACGGTGGAGGAATTAGGACGTTATCGAGAACTGGGGCGAGGTTGCTTTTCTTCAAGGTTCTTTGGTAAACGAAACTTCCAAACGACACTTGTAACATGTCCAACTTTTTGTTTCTACATCTGTCATTTGGAGAGATATATGCCACTGGCCACTGGCCTCAGTGCGCTTTTACACACAAAAAAACCAAAACTAAATACCACAGGTGAATAAGGTGAAACAGATATCACCTTGAAACTTCTGCAGTTTAATCCAATTGGACGCTGGAAGAAGTCAGGTTCAAAACTTTGATTTTTTTTCCCTTTTACTAAGAGGGTTTTGGATGTCTCTTTTAAACACTCCATAAATTAAAAAATATGGTAAGAAAAAATATTGTCGCCATGTTTCAAGGAGTGAAATATTCTGTAAATCTGGCTGCCAATGAAATACAAGCAAACTACAAAGTTTTGTGAATTTCTGAAATTTCCACCTTAAAGTATGATATAAAAACAATAACTTACCTTGTAATATTTCCTACATGTATATTTTGGATGTTTTTCCCCACAGTAGGTGGAAAGAAAACATGTCATGGAAGCACAATAACACAAAATCTCAAAACGGACCAGTGCAAGAAAAAAAAGACTAAAGCCATGTAGATTCAACTTTGATCAAAATGTTTTTGATGGCTCTGTCTATTAAGTAAAAATTTCACCCTAGTCACCCGATTGGCTCCCCTTAATGTCAGTCTGCTCTTTTTTGTCGTTCCTCCACTGCAGCTAACACAAAAAAGGGGATTTTACAGGAAAAAGAAAACTTGATTCCCGTATTCAGCGGTTGAATCCTCCTATCAGCTTTAGATAAATATTTGAAGTTATTCCTGAATGAGACCGAATGAGGTGTAAAGATTGTGGTTTCGTGATTACATAGCGATCCGGTGGCTCAGCGGTTAAGACTGTGAGCTACTTGATGAGAATGTTGGTGTTTTAAGCCCCAAGCATCACCGATCTGCCTCTGTTTGACCCCTGAAAAAAGGCCCTTACCCCTCGTATTGTCCTGCGGGTCAAAAGTTACCCATTTTAAAGTCTGAAAATGTGGAGAAAAAAAATATATTTTCACAGTGAAACTTCTGATGTCCACATTTTCAACATTTTTGGGAAATCTTTGAACATTTTTTGGTGGGAAAAAAATGTTAAAATGTTTCTGAAGAACATTCACAAAAAAATCAACGAAAATCCAGCAAATTTCGCTGGATTTTGGTTGATTTTTTTTGTGAATGTTCTTAAAGAAAATATTAGAAGTTTTACTGATATGTATGTAATCACTTTAGATATTTTTAGGATTTTCCTGGAAGATTTTTACTCATTTTTTGAAAATGTTTACAAGAATTTTCTTGCCAAATGTGGGGAATTTTTTTTTTTTAAATAATACTTTTAAGGGAAACTTTTAAGGAATTATTGGACTTTTCTTCCTGAAGGTTTTGCAAATTTTCAGAAATTTGGGGAATTTTTTGCTGATTTTTTGGATTTTTTTCAGACAAGGAAACAATATTTTTTTGGTGCCCGTAAATGAGGACAACGGGAAGGTTAATGTAACCTCCTAGACTGCATTTTCTTCTGCTCACCCTGGGAACCCAGATATTACTTTTATTACTGCTCTGTAAAGTGAATGATTCATAAAAACATTAGTTACGGCTCCTACATCCACTGTTCTCTTCTGAGAGGATTTGGAGTGGCAATATTAAAAAATAACAGCATCAAGATGTGTGCCTGAAGCTGTGACCCACCCACTGACAGTAAATCTGACATCCACAAGCTGAGACAAGCTCATTACCTTCTTCTACACATACCATATAATCATACCCACACAACACACACACATTTGTTTTACCAGTCTTATTATTGTCAATTAGATCAGTAAAAAAACAAACAAACAAACAAACAAAAAAAACGCAAAAGGTAACAGACATGCCCGTCATTTTTAAGGAAGGAAGAGCGTATTAATAATAGTAATGTGGCATTCTGGGTATGGGTGTGTTGGTGAATGACAAAAGTAAACAGAGGATTACACAAAAATCAACTGATCAGTTTAATATATGCTCAGTTGTGTGCACAATTCTCATCACTGCTCCCTTTCCAAAAAGTTGAAAGGTTGAAAACGCTTCCGGTCAGGTTTTCATTAAACATCGAAAGAAAACTCTTCCAAAATATGCTAGACGTGGTGTTCATGCAGGTCAGTGTGTGTCCAGACTGACAGCGAGGTGGAATCCATTTCGACATGCATAGTAGCTTAACAGGGTAAACAAAGGGAGGTTGTTTCAGGACTTTGCCGCAGAAAAGAACACTCAGCCCTTAATGAAGCGCACTGGTCACCTTGGAGACACCCATGTTTTCCTCATTTGGAGGTGAGTAAATATGCGGAGGTCAGTGGAGGTGAAGCAGCAGCAGCAGCCCTTGGCTTCCTGTACAGTCACAGGATCGCTGTTAGCGCTATGAAGTGTTCGCTGGGATTATTGCTTCCTGTCTTTTGTGTAGCTGCCAGGATGTCGGTCACACTGGCGTTTGCTTGTCAAACACACAAACAAGGCTCACGCTGTGCCAAAACATAAGTCTCTTTTTTTTTAAATTCCTCTTTTGTTAGATTCGTTCAAGCGTCAACCTCCGGGGCTTAAAATGAAGTGCGACTTGCTCTAGTGTATCCTCATAGACCCACATGTCCAAACTTTACAGCAGAAAGAAACATGATTGTAACCTCTGTGGTTTCGTGACGACTGCACGAGGGTTGAACTTTTCTTAAAATCACCTGTATTTTGTATTAAACTTATACATAATTAAGAGTGGTCCATAACTCCTGTATGTTTTCATGGTCCATCCCATCTCCACTCCTGCTCTTTATGCATTTTTGCATCTTCCAGGAGTCAGGAGGAGTCCGGCACCGCAACGATACTGACCATAGTGAGCTTCAAAACCGCTGTTCAGAAAACCTGATCATGATACGGGTCGGTCCATCGTTACATACAGTCCCTTTTCCTGTTTAAATCACACAGCAGATGCGTGGGAACCCACCAGCTCCTGCTACTGGTAGAACAGTTTCCAGTAAATACAGCATCAGCCGGTCCAATCTATCCATAGATTCGGTGCTTCATCACCGGCAACTCTTGTGTTTGATATCTAGTGTGTCGGTACAAAAGACTTGAAACTTTCAACTGGGAGAGGACAATGAAACGAAGCTTTTCAGTGACTGTAAATGTTCCAGATGCCCAGAATAGAAGCCCGTTGCCCTGAAGGCGTTACTGTGTAGTTACACATCAGGACTTTTGCTGGAAGATGCTGTTTTCAGATACAGGGGTAATTGTGATGGGTTCGATGGGTTCTGGCACCGGCGTATACAGACTCTCTGATATGGTCTAAAGAATTAAAAAAAAGAACAGCGTAGTAAGTGGAAGTGTAGGCAGAAAGAGCAGACATTTTTTGCATTTTCTTCAAATATACCTTCTGTTCTTTGTTTCCGTTCATCATCTCCTTGAATATGGTTGAGGGGTCGGGCATGGTGGGACAAAGTATGGCTCTGTGCCTACAAACAAAACAACAGCATAGCAAGTCAATGACAAGAGAGCTACAAAAAAGAAAGACACAAGCAAAAACGTATGTGTGATGTGGAAACATCTTGTGCCCAGATGGTAAACTTACATCATTTTATATCAACGGATTGAGAAGAAGAAGGAAAATGGGAGAACCACAGCGGATTTGGGGGATTTTTTAACCAACTATTGAACTTTTAACAGGAAGCAACACTAGGAAATGATGTGTCTACGTGATGGTGCACAAAACACATTCCTTTCCTATGACAGCTGCAGCTCTACTTGAACTGACAGGAAGTTTCAGGTGTTTTATGCCCCTGTAATACCTGTGTCTGAATGTCAGAATGTATCAAGTGTTTCATGTATTGGCCATGGGGCACCTTACAGGGTGCATTAACCTTACAATGCAGGTGTTTTTCTAGTGACTAAACAAAACTCGACCAACTAGTTCATGCAGAAGGATAAAACCACATGAGAGCTATAACAAGCTGCAGCCGAATATACAGGTTTGTATAATCGACAATAAGCTCCCATGGGAAAATATGCGTCAGTTAGTCATAACCCACACTGCTTGAAGCTAACCAGTGGCACAGCACTCATGCGATTTTGTTTAATGGATGTATACGACATTCAGAACCACTAGATGTCGCCAGAGTGCCAGCAGCTCAGACAGAAACAGTGGCTAAATGCTGGACTGCACTTTTACAATGCAGTCATGTTCAGTGTGTTTATAAGCTTGAGGAAGGCCAATAGTTTCAAAGGGAGGGTCTCACATGCACTAATAAAAATTTGCAGGTGGACCAGTTTCCAAAACATCAAACAGAAAAGCTTGACTTCCAATACGCACACAAGAAGCTTGACTTTAGTCACAGGACACCAATAATTTACAAGATTTTCAACATAGCAGACAGTTGTTTGATGCTACAGTAACACTATATTTATGTTCAAAATCTTGCATATTTCATCTCTAAAGTAGTATTTCTTCTGTTTATATGACTGAAAGCTAGTAGGGTAGCATAAAAACCAAGAAGGTAGAAGAGGAGAGAGCTTTCGTTATGCCAGACTTGTGAGATGGGTTATTTCCTGGAGGCAGTTCCAACGTAATGTCGGCCAACCCTACCAAGTTATTTGCGCCTTCAGGTATTGCAGGTTTGTGAATCACACCACCTCACTTCCCCCATTTCATGATTTAACATCACTCCACTTAAAGCGGCGCTTTGTGCAACTTTGTGAGGCGTTTCAGTATTTGTCTGTGGCTGGAATGCCCACATTTTCTCATGTAAAAGAGCATTTATGCCCCCAAAAATTCTTGAAAATGTAGTTGGAAGTTGTTGAGAAATGGCATTCAGTCGAGTTTTATGCAAGGTTGAGGCTCTGCAATAGGCCCCGACCGATTTATCGGCCAGTCGATTAAATTGGTCAATTATAGCCGTTTTCAAAATAATCGTCATCGGCCGGAGTTTTGCCGATTAAACGCTGACATATTCTTAATTTCTCATGAAACAGTAAATGCTGTTAATTTTCAGAGTCGCGCAGAATGATGTCCTTGCACCGTTTGTCCAATACATGGAGATATGACTTCAATCAATCCTCAGTAACATACAGGAGTAAACTACAGGCAACATTACAGGAGTGGGCTGAGCCGACAGCTAAGTTGATAAAGACGTTGTGAAATGAACAATGACTCAACATGTCTCCTGTTTCAGTTTAACTATCTTTGCCATGTGTCATGACGATTGACGTGTGATTCGTTGTGTCAGTCATGCTTTTCATTAATGCCAAAGTTGTGCTAACCTAGCTTAAGTTACTCCCTGTCTGTTCATGTTAGCAAGAACTTCACTGTAGTTATGCCAACCTAGCATAGCATTAGCTAACAGCTTAAAAGTCAGTAAGTAACTGCAGAAATAACGCAAGTGTACAAAATGTAGTACAGAATGACCGTTCATCACTCCGTCAGCTGCATGTTGAGGAGGAGCGATGTGAACGCAAAGGGGAGGAGGTTTATTCAGTTTAAATGATGAACATCACTGTCTGTCTGCAGCAACCGTCATGATGTCACTCTTAAGTTTTACTTTGTCAGAAAATACTAGAATGTGACTGTTACGGCCAGCGCCTCCTACCCCGGGTGTGTGTGTTAACTAAATATTGTGGCTTATGCAAATAGGGCTGTGTGATCCCCACTCCCTGGTTGGACCACGACGACGGAGGCGTGGCTGCGGCCGGGAGTCCCAGTGATTGGTGCGGCGCTTACCAGGCTGTCCAACCGAAAACTGCCAACTCCTTTAAAAGAGTTGGCAGTTCCACTGAACGGGGCAGCTGACTCCCAGCGTGCCGTTTTGTGTTACTGTGTGGTCGAGGCAAGATTGTCTGTGTGTGCTAGGAATTGGGACAGGCCTAGAATTAAAAACTGATACAGCCTCACTTCATTCCAGGTAGTTCCTTCTGTTTAGATTTCACCAGGATTAGGGGTGCTGACTCCTGTGTAAGTTTTGTTTTGCCAGTTCCTCTTTAGTGAGCCTTTTTGTTCCGTTTTTCTTTTGTCCACCGCGATGGTAGCGTTAAGTTCTCCTTATGAGAACTCTTTTTGTGTTTTGATGTTTTCTTTGATTTGAGCAGCACCCACCAGCCCTCTTCCTCAGTTCCGCCTCAGTTTGTATAGTATTTTGCACATTTTCTGTTCAACCTTTTCTGTAATAAATAATTTGATTTTTCCACCAACAACTGTTTATGTTGCTTCCCTTCCCCCCCGAGCCGGGGTTGTAACAGTGACCCAGGCTGGAACAGCAACTCACTGTGCTGTTATGGAGGTACATCAGTGTCAGACTATTTGTGACCATTATATATTTAAAATGCAACTCTGTCAAAGAAGACATGTTTTGACATCTGAGAAAGGCGTCTCTGGTTTTAGTTTTGGTTCATATGTGTCCTAACTTCATGAAAAGAAAATAATGGAGTAGAGAAAATGTGATTTAACGTTAAAGGGCATCAGAGGGCTGCAGAAATAAGGTTTTACCAGTAACTTCACTCATTATATTGCTTATATACAGCATATAATCTACCTCTAATTTGCAGCAACAAGAAGCACAAGACAAGATTTATTTCATAACTCATTTATAGACTGACTCTTTTTTAAGGTTATATAATTTCCCAGAGGTTTAATGCTTTGTTGCATGTTTTTGTACTTGAAAATTCCTCTCTGTTGTAAAGGTAGACAAATACTCAAGGAAAGTATTGTAAAACAGTAAAATGTTCTGCCTGTAATTCATACCTTTGTTGTTGTAAGCGTTAAGGGACCAAAAATAAGTTATTTTCATTATATATATTTCAAATTAATTGGACGATTAAGCAGTTATCGGTAATTTTTTCTGCCAAATATCGGAATCACCATCAGCCTCAAAAAATCCATATCGGTCGGGCCCTACCTTGCAATCTTCTTAGTGACGTGTATTTGTTGCTGTAAATCTCAAATACTGCTCCTCAGGGATCTAGTTTACAACATCGGCCCTTAAAATAGTTTACAAGATTTGGCACAGAAACACTTGGAGACACAGAGTTTCGCTTTGTCATGGTTATATTTGGGTAAAACTCTTTTCAAAACATACCTCCTGAAGCAGTAGCAGGACAGAATGACGCCGACAGACAGAATAACAGGGATGACGATGGCGACCACAGTCAGCGTTCCATCGGACGGCTGAATACTGTCTGTGTTATTACCTGTGATGAATACAAGACACATTTTTATCAGATTTTCCAGATAATTTCAAGCTTTTTGCTCAAATCTGCACTTCCAAAAGTATTTAAACACACATTATTCTTCTGCCTAAATATGTGTATTTGCGCTTAAGCAAACATTAAATTAATATTAGTGTATTAGTAGTGTTAAAGTGTTCATTACAATCCTACCAAAGGACAGTGCCAAAGCTTCCATATTATACACACAGTAGCCATTAATGATAGGGAGTGTGCTGACACGAGGTAATAGAAGGCAGCTACAAGGAGGTGGCTGTATTGCAAACAGAGAATCTGTAAAATTCTGCAGAAATCTTAGTTGTAAGTCGTGACTTGATATTCATCTTGTAAAGATAAAGACAAAGCAACAACAACCCCCAGGTTAAGTCTATTCTGAAAACCTCTGTATGCAGCCTGCACCGACTTAGTGGTGGGTAAAAACATCCATTACATGCACATTTGCAGTTTTTGCCTTTTTCATTTGTTCCCATGGGGCAGTCAGATTCAAAAGTTTGTCAACAGTGATGAAAATGTCATTATTTTGCCGTACATAAGGACTAAACAAGCCTCTTGGGCATAAAACTGCTTATCAATCATCCAGGCTGAAAATGGAGGGACAGTAAAAAAAAATTGGCAGTAATTTCTAAATAATGAATGCAATATTTTTTGTTTAACTTCTGTTTGCAACATCCAACACATACAGCCACTGAATGACTAACAAACAGGTCCATCCTGTCCATCAGTCACACCGCCAACCTACTTTAACTTTTATTTACAACCATAAAGGTTGTGTGCACAAGAGTCAACAAACAACTGTAAAACACACTAAATGGCCATAACCAGTTGTTGTCAGCTTCAGTCTCTCCACTCATTCTGCTCTGAGTGTGTCTGTTTTCATGAACCGGAGCAGAACCATGCGAGGAAACAGACACACAAACACCGGAGCTGAAGAGACGCTAGCAAAGAAGGAATAACAGGATAGAGACTCTCACACTGAGCTGAAAAGAAGGGAGTGTACATAAATTGGGCAAATAACATAAATAAAATACTTTGTTTTTACATTTTCTGGGTTATTTTAGGGCACGGGCTGAATGCTGGACTGCTCCTTTGCTTTTCCAGTGAGGCATGTGAGGTTGCTTTCTGTTCATAAGTGCGGGGATGGCCAACAGTTTCAATAGGAGGGACTCACATGCAACTACATGCACACTGTTGTTCAGGTCACCCAAACATAACAGAAATGCTTGGATTACTATTCTATTTATTTTCAAAATATCGCATCTTCAAAGGTGAAAGCCTACACTTCAATCACATGTTGACTGCTTCATTTCAAATTCACTTCAAAAATTCTGAAAATTGCAACTGCAGCTTCAATATCTGATAAATGTTAGCCAACTAAGGCGCAATGAAACCTTTAAATAACGTGAAAAGTGCCAGACAATAACATACAACAATGAAGTACACAAATCATGGGATTATATGACAAAAATCGTGTTGTTTAAATAAGTAATTAAAGGAAAACTGAGTGAACCTCATTGCAGTGCACCTGATAAAGACATGAATAAAGCAGTGAAAGTAAAATTGGTTGGATAATTACCGTAACATTCAACTGCAATGCCGTCACTGGGTATTGTCGGGCAATATTTCTCCAGCGTGGCATTGAATTTAAACTCGTAACGGCAGTTTTTATTGTAGAGAATCGGCAAAGGCCCATGTTTTAGGGTGTTTAAGACTGAACGGTATTCCAAGCAGCCCTGAAAAGTGGCAAGAAAAAAAGCACAGTGTTCTGTCAGTGTAGAGAAATGCTGTAGCATGGATGGATTAAATGTGTGGATGTGAGACAGATATTGGTGAAAACAGCACACATTTGTGGTATTTGAAATATGAACAACATGTCAACACCAACACCTCATTATATAACAGAAGAAGGATGTTGCATTTGACAACTTACTTTGTCCCTGTTGCATTCGCTGTAGCAGACCACATACTTCAACTGACAAGCTTTCCCAATATCTGGAGATGTCCATTCCAGGTTGAGATAGTCTTCATCTTTTCTGATGTTCAGCTTTGGCAAAGGAATCACTGAAAGAGATTACAAAACAACAAAAAATATCCAGTAAATTTGAGCTTGTACTTGACAGCAGACCGTTAAAAATTACTAAAAAGTCACTGATTAAATCTATTTAAACAACAGGTATTTAGTATTTATGTCCAAAGTTTTTAAGGATACCAGTAATGAGATATTAGAGGTATTACTAACCACGTTTAGCTTGAAAGGTTTGCAGTCCAGCTGCATTCTCAGCAAGCACACAGATGTTGTTTTCCTGACCATCATTTTGCAGCAAACATCCAGTCCTTATTCCATCCCTGTAGAACTGATGACACTTTTTTAAGCTGTTTTCTTCCCTTATTCCACAAATCCTGCAAAGACAAGAGGAAGAAGTGATAAGAATCAAAGTATTTCCCCTTCGCCCGATTAGAGATCCTGAAGTTACCTTAGTTGCCACTTGAGGGCGATAAAGCTTACAAATTAATAGTCATGTGGCCGTAAACGTTCCTAATACCTACCGGTGTATAGATAATGGATGGATGGATATTTGATTCGAACCAATTCAAACTTTATTTATACAGCACTTCTCATACAATTAAAATGCAACACAAAGTTCTTTACAACATTTAAAAACAATAAAAACAAGAAAACACATCCTATATATACATATACGCACACACACACACACACACACACACACACACACACACACACACACTCTCACCACTGACAGTAGGAAGACATGGCATGGCACTGAGGATCGTGGAAAACGCCTCCATAGTGGGAGCGCCGGCACCTTAATTTTGTCTGTAGCCTCTAATTCTCACCTATAGGAGATCTTCAGGTCAACAGATGGACTCACGGGCTCCCAGGAGCAGTTTGTCTGACTGGACGCAATGGAGCATTTGAAGTCTTTCACCACCTCAACTGTATAGCAACAAAACAAAGGTGTCACACACAAAGCAAAACTGACTCTATAGCATCTATAACACGGCGAGACAGAAACTGACTCACAGTATTATTGTCATTTCACCTGTCTGGTTCTTACCGATTGGCTTTTGTGTACCGATGGATATATTCTCAGATTCGCTCTTTTTCCAACCAGCGCAGGACTCTGCCAATAACTCTGTCAATGCATGAATGCTAAAGTTTCCCTCATTCGACTCCAGTTGTTCCGTTAGAAAAGAGATTTCGTAATGATGATTAGGTGTGCGTACCTGCCGCTTAAAGGAAAACAGCATGAGTTTAATAACTATTCTAACACATAATTCAATTTTAACAAAATTTTCCAGAGTTTTCTTGAAAAGGAAAAAACTCTACAACAGTAGTTTAGACATTTGATTGATAAAAACTGACCAATTTATAGCAAGGAGATTGCCTTTTTTTAAAAAATAGCATTTTCATTCAATTGCTTCTTCAAAATATATTAATTAACATCTGGGCTTCATGCATAACATAAACTACTTCCTTCCTGTAGATTTGATTTCTGAACAAAATAACAAATGACTGAATGTGTTTTGTGTTCGTAGACTGTACCATTGAATCCATTTGTTTTCAGAATGCAAAAGTTCAAACTAAATTTGAAATTAAAACCTGAAAATATTTAAGAGAGGAGTAGTTGGAGTGAAGTAGGGCAACTGTGATATCTGACGAATGAAATACTGACACCGTGTTAACAAAACACATACAATAATATTACAAATAATAGTATTTGGCTTTACACTCTTATTTTGGGTGTAATTCATTTGCCAAAAAGGAACTTTGCCTTTCAAACCGGAGATAGATGTTATTGTGTGAATACTGGAAGTCAGGTCAGTGAAAGTCAAGTGAGGTACAAGTGTAGTCATGAGTCACTGGTGATTGAGCAAAATGAAGTTTCAAGATTTTATCAACTCGAGTCTAAAATTTGAAGATTCATAACCAGATTCTGACTGGATGTCAAGTGGCGATCACCTCCCTTCCTCTGGGTTTGTATGTGCACAGCATAGCTGCATACAAAATGATTCAACCCCCTGACATTTTTAACATTCTGGCAACATTACAACTGCAGGCGATTACTAAATCATAGAAGAGGTGAACAGTTAGTTTACTGAAATATAATACCAAAGCAAAAATCAAGATATAATTCATAATCCATCCAAAATTTTGACTTCTTTACAAAAAGCAGGTTGCAAAATGATTCAACCCCCTATAAACAATGTTAGGTAAATACACATAATTGATGTACAACTCAAATGCCATACACCTGTATGTAGACATTTTGAGGGGAATTCAACGGTGACACATGTTAAACACTGAGTAATACTCATGTCTATAAAATGGGTGCACTTGGTGTCGATACTCCCCATACGCCTCTTGCAAGCGTCATGGTTAAGACCAGAGAGATGTCCCTGAAGTTTAGAGAGGAGATAGTTGATTTCATTTCATCAAGATTCCTGCGGAGACAGATGTACAACAACCCTAGGCTTACTGCCATGGACCTGCAGAAAGATCAGGCTGAAAGAGGAACTGATGTTTCAGTGGACACAGTACACCACACACTCCATACTGAAGGGCTTAATGACAGATCCCCTAGACGGACACCGCTTCTGAAGCCACACCACAAGAAAAATGGTCTCCAGTCTGCTAAAACCAACCTATCAAAGGCCAGAAGTTCTACCAGACTGTTCTTTGGACTGATGAGACCAAACTAGAGCTCTTTAGTCCTATGGATCAGAGGTATGTCTGGGAGGAAGAACGAGGCATACGAGGAGAAGCACACCCTGCCTACTGTGAAGCATGGTGGTGGATCTGGGATGCTGTGGGGCTGTTCTGCTTCTAATGGAACCGGGTATCTCCACCGTGTTGAAGGCACCCTGGATTCAAACAAATATCAGGATATTCTGGCCAAGAATGTCACTCAGTCCGTGAAAAAGTCGAAGCTTGGGCGTAATCGGACATTCCAGCAAGACAATGAAGCCAAACACACATCAAAATCAACAAAGGCTTGGTTAGAGAAAAAAACCTGGAAGGTTCTTGAGTGGCCATCACAATTTCCAGACTTAAACCCAATCGAGAACCTGTGGTGGGATCTGAAGAAAGCTGTTGCAGCATGTAGACTGAAGAACATTGCTGAGCTAGACACCATTGCCCACAAGGAATGGGCTAAAATTCCCCAAGGAGCTGCCAGAAGCTTGTTAGAGACTAAAACCTCCCATCTACAGCAGGTCATTGCAGCTAAAGGATGCTGAAGATACAGCCTCATAGGGGGTTGAATAATTTTGCAACCTGCTTTTTGTTTAAAAAAAAAAAAAAGTTGAAATTTTGGATGGATTATGAATTAAATCTTGATTTTTGCTTTGCTATTATATTTCAATAAACTAACTGTTCACCTCTTATATGATTTAGAAATCAGCTGTAATGTTGCTAATTTTGCCAGAATTTCAAAAACGTCAGGAAGGGTTGAATAATTTTGCATGCAACTGTAATTCTTTTACTATCTTAGAATTTTTTTTTCAATTCTTAACAATCAGAATTATTGTTCTTATTAATGTTCTCATTAGCTGACTGTACACCACCACCTTAAATATGTGACTAAGGCTGATTTTTCATATTATTCTTGCTGAGAGAATGAATAAAACAAAGAAAAGCATTAATTAAATGAACACGCACTTTTCACAATGCGCCTCCATTAGAAGTGGCACATTTACTTCTGCTAATTAAGACAGAATTATCACACTAGAGTTGCATATCCTTACTTGTAGTCACTAATTCCCATAACGCAAACTTGATAGTACCTTTCATGTTGCAATCTCAATATCTAGTGCGGTGGTTCCCAAATTAGGGCTTGGGACCCTTTGGAGGTTGTAAGAGGTTCCAAAACATCAAATACAAATTAGAAACGATTGAAAACAGTGTATTCTAGCCATAACTGCGACTAAAGGTAAAAAATTGTGCTAACTCAACCTCTAATTCATCCTGATTGGTGTACCTGATAAGCCATGTGTTAACAGAGGACAACACTTATCAGGTACTTAGAAGACAGTCTTGAGATCCTTCCTCAGACAGCGTAACTACAATGAACACTTTGAGTCATCCGTCATCTTGCAGTTTCACAATCGAGACATGATCCATTAGCCATGGGATCACCCAGACACATTTTCTGTTTTCTGCTATTTGCCTCGACTAAATTAACCCTGCACTTCTGAATGTTGTGTTTGTTTCTGTTGTCTGCATGCCCATGCTTGGATTGGCCCCATTAGTGCATTCAACACTGGGAAAAATTGTTATTCCCCATCCTTGTTTGTTGAAGTACTCATGAGGTGTTTATCAAAACAGATGTGCAAAAGTGGCAGCATCCCTTTAAGTGAAAACAATGAGTTGTAATCAGTCTGAGGAAATGTGCTGGTGACGCCATTTAGTACAGCACTAATTATCTGTAACATCCTACATGAATCAGTTCTCAAGAGATGTTGCTAAACCCACAACCCAGATCCCCAACAAGACCCAGTCTCACCACTTCACTTTTGTCTGGATAGTGTATTTCATAATTGATTGTACAGCTGTCCGGCAGATGCTTGGGCTTGTCCCAGGACCAGGACAGGTTTAAGGTAAACGGGTCGACCCACGTGTACGACAGGTTTTTGAGTGCTGGAAGGCGATGATCTGTAACAAACCATGACAAAACATTACATACGTCACCTTGTCAGAGCTAAGAATGGAAACAGTCACAGTGAGTAGCTGTCTAGTTGCATGTTAAAATGGATTATTTTAATCCCATTCCAAACAAAAACCTGCAAACCCCGACAACTCTTGCTGCTGATTTGAGCCCAGACCTTCACATTAGCCCCTCAGGAGGTTATAAGAAGTTTGAAACGGAAAGTGAGACTTCCTGTAACATTTCCTACATTCATCTGAGAGCTATAAATCTGTAGCAGTGCGGTGTGGCTGTATAAACACGAGCTGTTCACTGTTAGGTGGTGCATCTTTTCAGCAATCGTGGTAGTTGCCAGGCTACACACCAAGAGCAGCTATTAATCTCTCATAAACACTCCCCCTATTTCATTATATGACCACATTAAAAGTGAAATCAACTCTGTTGTAGGTAGAAACACCTGTAAAATCACAATTATTGATCCCCTAAAAGGTCAAAATTCTATTGAATCTAAAAGTTCTGATCCAAACCAATGTGGGAATGTTTAGGAGAATGTTTTTATTTTGAGGCTGTACATAGAAGGACAGCAGGAATTTATAGATTTTTTTTAAAAACATGGAGTCAAAATTGATATTGAGCATTTGATTTTCAACAGAAAAAGGTGTGTCTTGATATTTACTGAGCAAAGTAAGATAAAAAAAAAAAAAAAATTTAAGTGCCAAAAATGTGCAGCAAGTTAAATGGTCGTGTGTCTCATTACACTTCCAAGACTGTTGGTTGCGCTCAGCACCTGCTACAAACCGAACATGCGTCAAAGTGCTGCTGGCAAAACTGAAGAAATCTCATTACTGAGCAATGAAACTGTTATTTTTCATGCAAATGAGACAAAAAATGCATTTGGAAGTCTTTTTAAATTACATTAGTCCACATCTTTGTAGTACAAAATACATTTTTTTAATTAAATACTGGTAGTTAAGATTATTAATACAGAATCGCAGTGGCATGTTAATTTGTTTAATAGCAAATCATTTGAAGAAATAGTCCTACTTGATTCAACTAGTATTTTTCATCCAGCTGTGGCCATGCCTGAGTGTCAATAATAGAAATGTGCCAGTAAAGCACGCGAAGTGAACTTTGCTCAGGGTGGATCCAGGTGCAAGATTTTTATGGCTCAAGAAAAACAAGAATAAAATTGTTGATATTTTCTGTATTTTTGTTTCCCAGCAAGAAACTATTGAAAGCTGGGCAAGAGTAAGATATGAAGAGAAATGGAAAAGCAGAAAGAAAAGGGCAAGAGAGACTGAGAAGATCAAGGGAGGAAGAAAGGAGGAAAGGGAATGTATTAATGTAAAGAAGCAGAATTTATGTTTTCATACAGAAACCCTCTATGTGCCAAAACGTCTTGCAATACTTAAATTGTCCAGACCCACCACTGGACTTTAGTATGACAGAGCAGCCACTTAAACTGATCAAAGCTGATAGTAACAAACTTATCATCAGAATCTGGATGATGCTTAATTAAAAAGTCTGCTTTACCAGCTTCGCTGTGGAATACCATTAACATGGCAGTGCCAAAAAAGCCCCAAAACACCGCATTAACAGTCATCTTGTCCTCGAGCGTCTGCGCGTTTATTCCAGCTGGAAGCGCGTCAAACTCCTTCAATTGCCCTGAGAGAGTCAGTGGGAAAACAAAATCGGCACGCTGTCTGGGATCAAAAAGCGGAAAAAGGTGTGGGGGGAAAAAAATAATAATCCAAACACAGTGGAAACAAGGAAGAGGAGATCAAAAAACAGCCACCAAAAGGACCTTCACACTGTCGGTGGATCCGAGGAGTCTACCGGGAACAGCGGGGAGAGGCCGGTGCGGGCGTGGGAGGGAGGGAGGCTGTGACTGTCCTTCCTGAGTGGGAACCAGTCCTCCAGACACTGTGTGAGCACCAGCCTGTATGTGTTGACAGAGTCTTAGAAATAACGAAACTGCAAGCGTGGCTCTGTAAACCAGGTCATGTTTACGCATGCGTGCGTCAACCCAAGTCTCCATCCATTCCTCCAGGAAGTCGTCAGGCTCCAAATGAGTCTGTGAATCATTAAGCCTCATAATGTGTTTGGTAATGGATTTTGTACAGCAACAAACAACAGAGTGGGCGATGTGATGGTACAGCATTTGACAAAAGTGGGACTATTTAAATGCCAGATGATCCCTCGCTTGTCAATAAACTGCATTATTTCCGAGTTTACCTGTGATCACTGACACATAAGATAGAAAATGTGGGATCAGTGAAGATAAATAGGTGCGATTTCCAGCTAGTTTCAGCCTAATTGCATGAAAGTGGTTATAAATTAGCAGTGAACATAAGAACTTTCTCAGTTTTGGACCTATGGGCTGCAATGTCTGCATCATGGCTCCACACAGCTGCAGCAGTAATCAGGAGGTTTAGAGTCATAGAACAACTAATCAGAGCTGCAGTTTTAACTAAAATATGTCACGGACAGTACAGAAGGGATTGAAAATATTCGATTGGGAGATTTCACAAAGCTGGAAAAGAAAACAACAGCTAAAAATGAGTGGAAATACAGTTGCAGCAGTAAACAGAGGGGACAGAATGAGCCATAGTAGCACTAATCAGGGCCGCAGTGGTTGTCCTCCTAAAATGAAACCACAGACAATGTCCTGTCAAAACTGCAAGATGAAACTCGTGCTAAAGAACATGAAAAGAATGCCGACAAATATCGGAAGTACATTCTTTGGTCGAGATAAGGTTGTTCAGCTCAGATGGGGGCATGGACCTGACTAGAATTACCACAGTGAATACATAGACCCAACAGTGAAGCACATAGATGAGAGTGTGATGATACGAGGCTACATGAGTACAAAAGGTGATGATGAGCTGGTATTTATAGATGGCACCATGAATACCTGTGGCTGTGCCTAAATACTAGCTGACAAGTCAACTCCCAGTCTGTAAAAGCTGGGCAATGATCCAAAGCATGCTAGCAAAATCGCACAAGAGTTTCTCAAGAAGGATAAAGTGAAATGGACTTTCAGTGCAGTCGTATGAGTCAAGCTCCAAAAGATGCTGCATCCTACATTTCCCAAAATGCAACTCAGTGGCATATTTCATCAATACCTTCATTTTTTTGCCCCGGCTTTGGTAACTTTCATCTACAAGCCCTAAAGTGAAATAATCCTTGTGAGAGTGCTGTCAAAACCTAAAAGGACATATTTGTTTTTGTTGATAGTACTATTTGTGACAAATTAACCAAACCTTAATGCAGCATTGTTGTTTTAAGGCAACGCTATGCTCGCAACTTTGGGTTTCAACGTGCACAAATCCAGGTTCAGAGCCACGGCTTTAATTCCATCCAACACCTGCAACAAGCTACAATGAAACCCGAAATACGTGCACGGTTTCACAGATGGTGTAGCAGAACAAATCCCCGCGATCAGGTTTCAAAACATTGTGGAGAGCTTGAAAAGCAAAAGAGTGGAAAGCACAGGTCTGTGACACAAGGCAATATGATCTAAACACAAGCTCCATTTGCAATCGTGTAAAGGATTCCCTGTTTATGCTGCCGAGAGCTTAAGAACAGCTACTAAGTGCTGTCTTCAAGCACAAGAATGACCTGTCAGTTTCAATGTTTTGTCCAGGTTTTATTGGAAAAAGGTTTTACAAAGTAAGTTTGACAAGCAGCTGCACCTCGGTACACAATGCAATAAAAACGAGAAAAAAAAAAAGGGAAATCTCTCTGCTAGGACATATTTTGGACTGAATACGAGTCCAAAAAGTAACAAATATAATACATACATACAATACATACAAACATACATGGATACAGACTTCAATTTACAGCATGTCAACAAACTATGTACATCTACTTAAATATTATTCATCTATTTGCTCATTTCAGTGTAGCACTTGTGAAATACTGTGAATAACCAGCATGTGATGCTTCTTATTACTTGAGATAAGGGAGTTTTTTTTTCAGAAGGCAGAGCACGAAGGCACTGGATCTAAACCCAGATGAGAGGAACTCTTCTTGTACTGAAGTGAATATTATGTGATTACTGTGTTCAGTCTTCAGGTCCTGTTTCTGATTTCTAATCTCCAAAATATTGCAGTTTCAATGATTGTTTAAAGCTTTGATAGAATTTGTAATCACATTATCTGTTTTCTATTTTGACACTATTCATAACCTCTAGTACAATCTAGGACATTTGCTTTTTTTTCCTTTACTTTTAAAATGTATTTGAGCTACAAAAAAACACTCATAAAAGCAGCAATATCAGCTTTACCAGCTTTAATAGAAGCCTGAGGTCTAGTTTTTCTTTTCTGTACCTTTGGAACAGCAGGAGGAGGCCTGTTGTTGAACAAACAAGGAAGTAATTTTGGCCCAATGCTCATAATAAGCTGCTGCTCCAGTGCGAGTTATCCATTTATCACAATCTAGTCACCTATAAACACCTACACTTGGCTTTACAGAGTATCTCAATGCTTTTGTTGAGGGCGCCTGTTACAACAGAACTGGTTGAGTCAGTATATTACTCACCCTATAAGCCCCACGCACAAAAGGCCACGCCAAGCAAAACGCTGTGGCGCAATGAAAGAAATGCTACTGTCATAAAGAGTTGACTCAGGTTCATTCTGGAGAGAGTGTGGTGTCCTGCATAGATGTGAAAGGCAACGGTGCAGAGAGAAAGAGGATGGGGGGAAAAAAATTGCTTTACATTAACAGTCGATCCTGCAGTTTGTCGCCAAGGCAGAAAAAAGTGCAATGCAGCCTAGCGTGACTCAGCATGACACCTAAACCTGACATGCAGACATTTAGTTGGTGTCGCTGTAATACATTCTCAGAAATACTGCTGCTGTGGTTTGATTATATCCACGTGTTACTCTGCGATCTTTTACCATCCACTGCACATCCAACAAAGATGCTTCACTGGAGAGGGTAGGGGAGAGTGTTTTGGCAAGCACAGAAACTGAGGGCTGCCCTGTTATCACCCAGTTCTGGTCCTTAAAGGGGAAGTAAAAGGATATACAAAGGAGCGGGCGGTTCAAACAGAGAGAGGCCGGTGGGTAAAGAAGGTCAGCCCAGGTCGGTGGACGTCCCGCTGATGGCACGAAACACATGGAGCGAGTTCTGTAACAGCGAACGCATCATATCCTCCTGGTAGATCTGGGGTTGAAAAGAAAACGTACACAGGGTGAGAGTGAGCTGTAATGTAAAGGCAGAGACACACACACTCATCGGCTATATCTTTATTCACATACACTGAAATTCATGAGTCAATGAGATGTGACACAGATATGGTTCAGCACAGGAAAAAATTGTTGTTTATGCCATGAAATATATGAAATAAAGCTATAAAAGTGTATGCCTCACCTTATTTTGCTTTTCAAAAATCTTATTAGTATTTCTCTGATGACTTTTCCAGTTTGCACAAGCGGTTTCTTTGCATGTTCGACCACTGACGCAATCATTTTGTTATTATTTAAGCCGAACAAACCGATTATACAAGCGGCTATTTAGAGGTCTGACACTATTCTTTAACTCTGGAAAGTTATGTTCAGACTGCTAGCCACTTAACAGTTGGATTTATCCAAAGCAAACAATGGTTGCTGCAGCCGAAACACAAAACCAAATGTGGTCGTGCAGCAGATTAGAAACTGCTGCCAAACACATAAAAGCAAAGGTCCACGAGGTGAATCAAGGAATTTTGGTCCAGGTAATAAATACAGGTCATCGTTAACCAGGATGTTCTTGATAAAGACCACATGACTCAATCTCACAATAAAGCACTGGACCTTTTCCTGTGTCCTTGTACTCTGAAAGCAGGTGAAGTGGTGCCAGACATGCACCCTGCTCACTGTAAGTCATAAGCAACAGCACTGTCTAAATAGATGCAATGAGCTTTAATTGATTTGCAACAGCATCACATAGTTTCAAGACATTAGGGATTTGTTCGTGCAGTGCTTGAGCTTAAACAAATATTTGCAAGTCTGCTAAAATGTCTCACAGGGGGCATGTACTGGAACTCGTGCCCGCACAGTAAACAAACCTCAAGCAAATACTTGATGGGACATTTACAGTAAAAGCAGAAAAGACAAAACAGCACGTAACAATACAAGGAACTCTAATGAATCTAACAGATGACAAAGAAAAAACTATTGACTCTTATGTGGGCTTTGAATTTTGAATATTTACAATACAACTCCAACATTACTTAAATATCAGTTGATTTAAAACTGTTGAAAAGTTGAACAGTCAGGCATGTACTCTGATGTCAATTTAAAAGCTTATATTAAAAATACAGGTTCCACAGTAGAAACCTAAGACCAGTGACCTATTTTTTCAGCTTCCCTTTGCTGAAGGTGTTGCGTTGTTGTGCCTTGCTCTCTTTAAAATGCCCTAAAAGTGTGCTATTTGACTCCAGTCTAGCAACATACTTAGACAGGTGTCAGTTTTCACTCTCTACCTTCTTTAGAAACTCTTCGGTGACGCTGACAGTGTGGTTTGGAAGGTTATCATGCTGGTACATACCACTTCTGCCAAGTTTCAGAAGACTGGGAGTCACCTTACAATATTTTAGTATCCACAAACATTTATGAAGCCATATATGAATGTTTTCTCCATGACATCTTGTGCATTTTTCACTATATTCCCACCTCTGTGCTTCACTGTTGGGACTATGCATTCACTGTGGCAGTCCTGGTTAAGTTCAAACAGATGCTCAGATCCTGGACACCATCTAAGCTCATCAAATTTATCACGTGCTTCCAGTATTTATTAGGCTTTTGTTCTTGTAATTTGACAGGTTTGCTCTTGGAGTTTGGTTCAAATCAGCAAACAAGAAGTTCTTCTTGGATGCCAACCATAAAAGTTGACATTGTGCAATGAATTTACACTGTCTGAAGTCTCCCATAAACTGATTTCCATTGATAAACCCTGGGCCAGATCTGCAGCACTTCATTGTCTTTTACAGCTAGACTGTGCAAACAGTGCTCTGTCTGTGGAATAAGTTTACATGAACGACCACTGCAGCTCTTATTAGTGGTACTATGGCTCAGTCTATACCTCCTGAGAACTGCTGTAACTGTATTTTGACTGATTTTAGCTTATTACTTATTTTCCTGTCTCCCTTTGAATATTTGTAAAGTTTCATAATCAGATTTTTTCAATTCCTATATAGAATTTCCTTCCCATGTGGAGTCTCCATGCAGATAGATTGACATGGACTTTAGGTCTAAAATTCTTAAGGTTCTGGTGTTCAGGTCATTTTATAACCATGTTCATGGTGTTAACTTAAGGTTTCCAACTTGTATCAGTGGTGACAGGTATATGACATTTTTGTTTCACTGAGTTTCTACTTTGGTTCCTGTATTTTCAGTGTAGTCTTTCCAAAGTATTCATTTCTGAGTGTACACAGATATTTAATCAACTTTTGTTGTCTTATTTTATGCATAACTCATCTAGGAGTTGATGATTTGGATTGTATTTCTTCTGTGCTTGTGAGGAGACAGGTTTTGTCACTTCTGCCACAACTATGTGACTATGTGACATGTTTACCAGTATAGTTTTGGTACGAAATAATGGAGGTAGTATTTGGTCTTTTATCAGGATGCAGTTTTTACACATGTAGACATGCAAATGTTCAAACCTGAATATAAGCACAATTTGACTAAGAGCATCTCTCATTTGCATTGCTTTCAACACCATCAGTACCATCCTACATTGTAAATATTTTTAGTGTATCCAAGAGCAACAGTGAGTCCTAAATGTCTGACACACCTGTCCAAAACACTGAACTCTCCAGTGCTTTGCAAAGACTTGAATTTCCTTCGGTATTAATAAAGTATCTATCTATCTATCTATCTATCTATCTATCTATCTATCTATCTATCTATCTGACTATTAGACACTATTGCATCAAAGAAATTAACTAAGGAGGTGCAAAATCAAACTTAATGTCTATCAAATAAAAAGGACAAAACTGACAACTTCAACACACTTAAAGATCACATTACCTGTTTTTCCTTAAAGCTAAAGGTCAGCACAATGGAGAGAAAAAGTCAGACCAGTTAGTTTGTTAAACTCAGAACAACTAAAGCAGTATGAAATACAAACAGAACCTACAGTAGTTGTGGTGCAGTGCAGCTATGACACATTCCACTGATGGGAATGAAATGTCTTATGAGCAAAAGTGAGACATAGCTTTTCCTGGACATAAAATCAATCGACATGAGGTTGCAGCACATAGTCCACATGATGCGGCTTTTGAACCAGTAAAGCCAAACTTACTATTTATTCAACCTATCCTCAAGGGAATCAGCCTATTTTTAATGAAAGGATGACAGAACAAGGACCAGTATGTGTGAGAGCTGCTTTCTGTGATACTGGGAATCATTACTCCAGGAAATGTAGAAGAGGAAATTCAGTTTTTAATGATTCCTAGGCTTGAAATGAACATAGCTTCCTGTAGCAACTCATTATGACTCACTTCACGTCTGATGGTGATCAATGTCAATCATTAAGGATCAAGAAGTGAATCACGAATGAGGTTTTTCTATTTCTAAAAGCCGCAACTCCGTGATGGAGACTGCTGTGTGTCACCTGAAGACATGTGACACATGACCAGCGTTTTTACGAAATCAGACTATATATGTATGAAACCTAACCAGCAGGGTTAATGCTGCGATAGGGCTCTTAATGTTCTCTAATCTCAGCTTTTATAGTCCTGACACCCCATTCTGGTCATTTGTACAGTGAGCTGCAGATAAAAATAACAAAAATAACAGCATAATAAGCCTGCAAGACAATTATGAGTGCAAGAAAGAAAACATGTCCACAGATGTCAGAATTTAAAACTGTTACTATTATTTTTGAGGTTGTGCAGTATATGTTGATTTAGCTCAGTTTGCATTGTTTGTGCATGACTGATTCCAGTAATACGAATATTAATAGAGTAGTTTTACAGTATTTGAACAGTCATAGGTGAGGTAATGTGCTCAAGCTGCAGCATGTGGGGAGTAGTGGGTGGAGAGAGAGTCATACCTGAATTATTTTATTATTTTCATCAAAAATCTTCTAAACACCCAACTATGATACACAGAAAATAGTTTTTAACAAGAGAGACCTGCTAAATGAAGTCCATTCATCTTGTTACTGAATTCCTAGAAGCCATTTTTGATGCTGTGATCGGGTCCAACAAAACCCTGCTTATGTTTCTTGTAAAAGGGTCTAGATACTGAGGAAACCACAGCTATCACAAAAGCGACGCTACATCCAGGAAACGGCTCTTGGGGCCCTATGGAGATGCTTTTTTCAGGGACAGAGTTACTATTTTTATACTGAAACAGATACACATTTGCAGCAAAAATGAAAATCTTCAGTGTCAAAATTTAGAATAACACAAATTTGAATAACAAATGTGGTTGAACGGCCTTTGTCGATTCATGCTTTACATGTGCTTAATTGAAAGAGAACATTTCAACATACATCCTGTTGAAAGGCTACTACTCATGATGTGGAGCCACATTTCTCGAGACCACAGAGTGATGACTAGATAGAGAAAAATGCTGGACATAATGTCCAATAATCTGCTTGTCTCTACACGATCCCACTAACAGTTAATTGAGAAAATAGATCTGATTAATGTAACTTTGGGAAATTGATTTGTTCTGCCACACAGGAGGCCCACAGGAGGTTCAATTTCCAGGCCCCTTTCGTAACTTCTCTGACTAAAAGCTCAAAACATTGTTGTCATTGTGGAAAAATGCGTTAATGGGTTTGAAGACATCTCCTCTGCTGGGCCCAATGAAGAACATCTCATTGCACTGGAATACTCTATTGTTATTTGGCTCACAAAAGTAAGATTACCTGTTCGTGGATGATGTCTGACAGCTCCTTCACCATTTCCTTAAAGTTGGCCTTCAGGCCTTCGTGGTACTCAAACTGGTCCTCCTTGATCAGACGTTCATTTATGTTCAGAGCCATGCTGCAAGCCTCGACAAAACGTCTGCGATCATTACAAATGAAAAGACAAAAACTTAAAGGATTATGATCACTTATAAAGCCCAAGGTGACAGCTATTTATCAGTATTATTTTTACTAAAAAATCCTAAGAAAACCTGAAGGGGAATACCACAGAGCAACTCAACTGAAAACCGACAAGCAGCCTTGTCGTTTTATCTGTAATGAAACAGCATACCTGAAAATATCCTTGAGCTCTTTTACTTTCTTGCTGCCAGACTGGTTGGATTTACTGTCATCCAGGAATGCTCGGGCATACGCCATGGGACCTGCATTCACCTGGAACCAAACGTGTCTGAAATTGTTAAGCATTCTCGTTCCAATCAGATTAAGCTTCCACCAGATGCACAACAACAACAAGCCTGATCCACTGAGGGCTCGACCCGCAACCCACACAGGCCCCCATGGGTCCCAAAAAATGGTCCGACTGGTCCGAGCTGTTTTGTTGGCATGAGGAGGACCTTCACAATACAGGGCACGTGGTTTTGATCGGCTAAAATAAACCCAGCGGTAACATGAACCTCTTATCAACGATGTTTTTGTTCCTGAAAACTGTAGACTTTCATATAGTACTTAATTATAAATAATGTGGTTAAGTGAAAGACGTGTAGAACTGGACAATGGCACAGTAAGAACATGCAGCATCTTCCACAGCAGAAGAAACGACCCCCGGCTGAAAGCTGATTAGAAATAACATCTTACACTGCAAAAACTCAAAATCTTACCAAGTCTGTTTGTCTTATTTTTAGTCAAAATGTCTCATCCCACTTGATTTAAGATAAATTCACTTAACAAGAGACATTTCAGCAAGATGGAGGGACTTGTTTAAAGACAACGCATCTTAAATTTCTTGTTAAGTCAAACGATCTTGAAATTATCTTGTTTTGAGTTGCATTTTACAAGAAAACTCAAAATAAGTTTAATACATCTGAAATTTGGAGGTTACGTGAAATCTATTTTTGAGTGGTAAACTGCTTTTTAAAAAAAAATTTTTTTTTAGCATGTCTGGCTTATTTTAAGACACCTAAGCTTGACAATCCTGGTAAAATATAGCTTAAAATCAATTTTCTCAGCTAATTTTAGGATCTCAATATTCTAAATATCATAGCCATTTTTCACTTGTTCTACTGGCAGATTTTTTCACTCATTTCAAGGTAAAAGTTCATTGGAATAAGTTTTTGTCTTGTTTTGAGAGGGGCATTTTTTCTAGTGTAGTCCCGTGAGTGGAAAAGAGGATTTTATTTACCCTTAAAAGTGTATGACTTGCCAGCGACTCCAACCGTTACCTGCACGGAGACGCAGCCCTGCAGTTTGAGCTGCAGCTGGATCATGTCCACCTCCTGGTTGGAGCAAAGCTTGGTCAGCTCCACCGTCCGTGCCTTCATCTCATCTATGGCCACGTCCACCGGCTTCAGCTCCACCTGCTTCTCCCCTACCACCTCCACGCGCTTCTTCACATACGGAAACGTGTTGGCAGCTGGAGATGAGAGGGCAGGAAAAACTGGTCAGTTTGCACAAAAATATAACAACCAAAGCAAGATGGCGTGAACTCAGGTGATCTCTGTGTTGTTTATCACGTGTAAGCAACCGAAAGTGACGAAAAAAGCCCGCAACAAGTTTTTTTGCATGGCGACACAGTGTTTGTTTTGAAGTTATTCAACCATTCAAGCAGCAGAATAAACATAAGCTTTTGTTCTGCTTATTGGTCTCTAATCATCAACTGTATGTATTGGGTTAACAAAAAAGAATCACATTACTTGAGGGTGCTTTTCAATGACATGAAATTATCTAGAGATGCTTAAATAAGTTGTTGCTGGGGGGATTGTAACATCCAGCTGCCACATGTTACAGTAACCATCTGTTGATGTTTCAAGTGTAGGTCACGGCTCACATGCACAGTCCAATGAGTGTGCGGTCAAAATGTATTAAGAAGACAGAACAGAGGCCATGTGCTCTATAATGAAAGCTTCATGCTTTGCACACAACAATTAGGATTTCAAATGAATTGAGGGTTTTGCTTTCATGTCACACATGTGCATTATTAATATGATCTGTTATAAGCAGCTGTGTGTCATATTGCAGGCAAAAATGAGACATTTAAAAAAAAAAAAAAGACATGCGTTCCTATCAGTGTTGACTCCGGATGTCAAACACTACAGCAAAGTGTTTGTATGCCAGGTGTGTTTCACGTACTTATGAGGACAGTCCTCCTCTTGCACTGCTCCTCCACCCCGCCGTGCTTCTTCCCCGACAGCGTGTACGGCGTCTCAAACACGAAACGGCTGATGTTGTGGCACTTCTCAAAGTCGGTCTTCTTCTCCGGCGCCTCCTTCTCTTCAAAGTACGGCTTGACAAACGTCACCTGGACGTAGGCGAACTTGGCGTCCAGCTCTTTGGGGTTCACCTGTGAGCGAGCAGTCAACTTCATATACCACCGTTAACTTTATATCTATAAAGTCCTTAATAGAAAGCCACCATGATACCGTCTTGAATTGTTTCGTTAGGTCTGAACCTAATTAATTTTAGTGAGTCTCACTCATGAAACAAATACAACACCTCCTTGAAATTAATACACTTACATTTGTTGGACATTTTTAGAAATTTGATTTTCAATCTCCCAAGCACTACTTGTAACTGCTTCACAAAATAATTGCATTTTTTTTATATTTTATTACTTAACTTATCTCGTAAATATTTATCTTGTTCACAAGTTTTAGGGTGTTTCTATATCCATGTATTATAATTTATATTCTAATTATTTTATTATAACAAACTATCTTCCTTAAACAGGAAATTTCTATATTTTTATTCAACCAATACTGGTAACACCTTTTTTTCTATTGCCATATATCTTTGTTATTTGTTTTAATGTCATATTGTCCTATAACCTTTAAAAAATAGTCAGTTCAATTTGTATGATAGAAAATATTGAAGGGTCTGCTACATTTTTAGAGTAAAAAATATTGTAGAATCTCAAAATAAGATTTAATATAGCCTGATAAATGTGTATAATGTACAATATTATGGGGTCTAGGTAGTTAAATTAGTCAAGTAAATTTATAACATTAAAAAATTACAGCATCTTAAATTTAAAATATAAATAAGTCAAATAATTGTATATAATAAAATATATTCCAGGGGTTGTAACCATACTATATAAATCAGTCAGGAAAATGTAAATAATACTGTAGAGTTTCAACCTTAAAATTTATACTTGTCCATTTAGATCAGGAAATCTCACTATCTATCGAAAATGTCAGTTTAAATGTGTTCTATAAATAACTGTTACTTGACTAATTTTCCTTTGTTTTGCTTCTGGCTTGATATCACTGAAAAAGAGGGTCACCTTCAATAATGTCTCTAATATAAATAGGTGTTGAATGACTGAATAGAAAAGTATACTGTAGAAGTGAAGCTGAAGATTGATGAGGCTTGAATGAGATGAGCCTTGACAAGTCGAAAGTGAGCTGCTGAAGAATAACGAACTTTTGTAATATCGCCAAAGTGAAAATTTTCCCAGCTTTTAACACTTGGCTCCTACATCACACACTGCCTCATCCCCTCAGCAGACTCGTCAACAGACCACTAAGCTTAAACTTCTGAAGCAACACAATAAGAGCAGTCAAAGAAACAACTTTTGGATCCATCAACTGGGACTCCACGGAGCCGACATGGGGTTGAAAGTGAACATTTTCCACATTAGGCTGGACAAATGATATTTTACAAGTAAACAGAAGAGTAGGCTGCAAAGCCAACATAATTATTTTCCTTCTGACTTAATTTCAGCTAATATAACAGCTTGCCATGAAAAGTCAGAAAGGTCACATCATAAATAGTTATTGCAAATGTCTCCCATCCTTTCCTTCCTCCATTAACCCACCGCACCTTGTTTGAGTCCTGAATTATCTTGACATTTTCTGGCCCAAACTTTTCCCCGTAGAGCGTCAGCAGCCGCTGAGAGATTTCAGACAGACCAGTGAGTTTGGGCTCTTTGTAAATGTACTCCTTCCCATCCTCTTCCTCGAAGAAGCCCTGTTCAAAAAACAAAAGAGAGGCTGTTCATTTTAAATCTGCTGCAAGAAACATTACAAATCTGCTTTGCTTCCTATTTGCTTAATTTCCACAACATCTGAGCCTCCATGCTGCTGTGTTATCGAAGAGATAATCTTTAAACAACAATTTTCACTCTACTTATTTTATTTTGACAAACATTTCACCAATGTCCATATTATATTAAACATTAATTTTGGTGCCTGTGCAATCACTAAAAAGAGACTAAACATGTGACAGCCATGGTTTACATGAAGGAACAGCAAAATCCAACAAACAACTGGTGCAGACTGAACTACATTTCATTTGGTAAATATTCTGTTACTTTATTAGGTAAACACTGAAAAACCAGTTTTGCATTTGAACCGTTGCAAATGCATCACTGGAGCACCCACTAAAACAACACAGAGCACAATAATGCAGTAGTTTTGAGTACATTTGTTCAGACATAAAGTGAAAGTCCAGACTGGGACGGGCCAAGAGTCATCGGAACTGAAGAAAACAAACACAAATGCTGGATTAAGGAGTCTATGGAGATCAGGAGACGTGCAGAGAGGGCCATGAATAGGGACGAGGGGGGCTTTATGTTCTGCCACACTTAGGACACCATACTCCAGAGGAAATAGGACGGTGGGGGTCGCTGCATGCTTAGCGAGGCGGTCGGGTCCGTTGGGCTCGCTACGACATGCCATTACGGCGTGGGCGTGGTCGTTCCAGTGGCTCTGGCGGCTCTACTGGGCATGGCGCTTGTGCCAGCTGTCAAAATTTCACACGCTGTCAGTGAGACGCTTCTGAAGAAGGCGAGAGCTGCTCGTCAAAACTATCAAAAAGCAATATCTATAATTTCACCTTATGTCTGAACAAAAGAACTCAAAACGACTGCATTAGTAAGAAGACATGATGAACGCTTTTGAGCTCGAGCACAATAATGTCCATTTGTATTTTTTAAAATATTTTTAATAGAAGCACTCAGTAACCCTCACAATGTGCTTGATATTACACAGTTCCCCTGTTTTCTCTCAGTTTGTAAATTCCTTTCACACTGCAGTTGTTGTTTAGATGCTGCCTCTAAGACATTGTAGATATATGTCAGAAATGTGCAGCCTCTAAAATTGCTGCAGTGGTGCAGACGCATGATGATCCACTGCGATTAGTTTGACTAAACAAAGCAAATTAATCACGGCTTCTTGGGCAAACTTGTTTGTTATAACTTGTGGTCAGCTCACTCCATTCGTCTAACAATAAACATCTAGTTTTGCTTCAGTCTTTTCAAAGCTTTCTGGAAAAGATAGGAGTTAATTTTTCTTCCTGATTGTAATTTTTTTGCCGATATATCGTGACACAGTAGATATTGTTATTTTAAATGCAATCAAGTACTTGACTGCTTAGGGAAATAATGAATCACCACACCCCTTTTATTTACATTCCACTTCACTCAGCTTTTTTGACCTGCCTTCCTTGTTTGTGCAAACCAAACCAGCGCTGCATGCTGGGCAATAACCCACTTACGTTGCCTGTTGACCTCACCTGACCATAAAAGGCCACTCTGAAGTAGGTCCCAAGCAGCCTTCGGCCTGATTGTATCACTTCCATTATCTTATTGTAGGCTCTGTGTAGCGTGTCATACAGCCGGCTTAGTTTCTGGAAAGAGAAGACAGGCGCTATCAGAGCTGGGATGTAATTGTTTGTTTGTTTGAGCAGCTGGGCAGAGCAAGAACAAGAATTTCAGTTATGCAGTTTATTAAAAAATTAAGGATTAAAGTCTGTTTGTAGCTTGTACTTGATAGCGCAGTACACAGTTGGCTGAAAGGAGCAAAACAGCATATCAAGGTTTACTATAATGAGCTAAAATATTATGACCAGTCCTGCCAAATCTGCTGTTGGTCCTTTGCATGCTGCAGAGGCGTGGACTCCACAAGAGCTCTAAAAGTGCCCCTTACTTCCAAACACCAAGATGTTAATGGCAAATCCTTTAAGTCAGGGGTGTCAAACTCATTTTAGTTCAGGGGCCACATTCAACCCAACTGGATCTCAAGTGGGCCGGACCAGTAAAATAACAGCACAATAACCACAACTCCAAATTATTCCTTTGTTTTAGTGCAAAAAAGTACATTCTGAAAGTAAGTGGTGGAAGTGAATGGTATAGTATTTCACTTTATGATCAAAACGACAAAAAAAAGACAGAAAAGGACAAAAATGAGACAAAATATTTCAAAAACAAGACACAAAGCAACAAAAAAATGGACGAACGACACAAGCAAGACAAAAAAAGACACAAAACAACAAAAACGAGACAAAAAGCAATGAACAATGCAAACACAAAATGACGAAAATAAGACAAAAAACAGAAGCGAGACAAAAAGGAAATATAAAACTACAAAAACGAGACACAAAACAACAAAAATATGAGACAAACGACAAAAGTCGGACAAAAAAAAGACAAAAAACAACAAAAACAAGACAAAACATTACAAAAATGAGACACAAAATGACATAAGAAAAATAAGCAATATAGTATTTTACTTTATGATCAAAACAACTTGTCATGGTCTGGACATTGTTTTAAATTTATAGTTTTAGAAGTTTACAATTTGCAGTTAAGATCTTCTCTGTAATTTTTACATTTTACAAAGTCATCCCCGCGGGCCAGACTGGGCCCTCTGGCGGGCTGGTTTTGGCCCGTGGGCCGCATATTTGACACCTCTGTTGTATGAGTCATGAGTTGAAGCAGATTAGACTTGTTCCAGCACGTCCCACTACAGACTGTCACTGGCTCACGGTTTGTCCCACCAACACCCAATACTCACCACTGCTGGAGAGAAGCACTACACAAGCCTTGACATTACTGAGATTCTGATCTGATCTGGCCTTTGTCAAAGTCACTCAGGTCTCTACACCTGCCTCGTTCTCCTACTTCCAACACACTGACTAAAAGAGTTGACAATTCACTACCATTTCAACACATTTGTGACAGAGGAGATCAACATTGTGGGATTCCTCTGTGAAGGGTCATCATGTTTTGGCTCATCAGTGTAAAATCATGCTATCTTAGAGAGTCAGTCTAATCCAGTTTGTAAAGGCAGACTCAAGGTCTCTAGGACTCTGAACCAGTTTAGCAGGTAAAAATAAAAATAGAAAACGGTTGAATGAATGGAATAACGCTCTAACTCCCTTGAAACGGTGTCGTGTTGTGTAAGCGCAGCGGCTGCTTTTCTGTCAGGTCAAGCAAACAATAGAAAATATGGAGCTGACAATCCAGTGAGTTTGTCGATGAGTGGATAAACTTATGTTGGTGATACGTCTGGACCATCAGAGATACTTCAAAGCTCAGGAGACAGCGTGTATGTGTGTGTACTGATCTGACAGTAAGGATGATAGTAAAGTACCTCATACTCGTGGCGCTTCTCATAAATGGGGATGATGAGTTTGGCGATGTGTGTGATGAGCTCATAGCGTTCAGCTTTCCACAGGGCCTCCACACACACCTCGAGATGTTCAACCAATACTTCCTGAAAATGGAAAAGTGTATCTCTTTTTAACAGATATCCACATTTATACAACTACACTATACACTAATACCCAACTTAGAGAGGATATCAAAAACATTATCGATGAGAAATATAAACAAAGTCCTCAACTGTTAAATGAAAGTAGAAACAGCTGTACAAAAGGTGGAATTTGTTTGTCTGAGGTCAGATCAGAGTCTCTGGATCGTACAATTAACTCGTGTATTTTTGGTGCTTCACAACTCATGTTTAAGAAAGTCAATTCTGTGCCAAAGGCCACACCTCAGTGTAATAAACATCCTGCATTCCAGTGTCTTCCTTCATGGCAGCTTCTTCGTCAATGTTGAATGTGATCTTCTTAAAAGCTGCAAGGCCGCTGGGAAACAGCTCTGACAAATGAACACCACAGACAAGAGAGAAAAACTGGTTCACATAAATGCCCAAAAGAACATTTTTATACCAAATATTGCATTTTTTAAGGTAAATTTTAAGCCTACAACACGCAACTGGCTCCAAAAAACAACAAAAATGGGAAGATCTATGCTCACATCTACGGAACTTTGAGGAACTTACTTTGTACAAACATGTGTCACAGAAGAGATAAAATATTTTCCACTCCTGTGTCTTGTGACTACCTAATAATAAAATACATGATGAAAGGAGACGCAGTGTCTACATTCTGCTGCCTGTGGTTTAGACATCGAACACATGTTTTAAGAGATAACAGTTGGCGTCAACCAACTGCTGTACCTCACAAACCATCTTTGTCTTTTGGCATTCCTCAAAGGTATCAGCTCACATTTGTTTAGAGGATTATAAGATAGGAAGTTTTGCATAGACAAAAATGGCCACAGAAAAAGAGAACAGCGTTATGAGGCTTTGTCTTTGAGAGATGTTGCTGTGCTAGTACAATAGTTGCAGTCTGTGGAGATTTTGCATGTTGTATCTGTAAACAAGCATGCAAATCTTTAATCACAAGTGCAGGAAATCTTCTAGGACAGTAATACTGTATAAAGAACATGCATAGTTCCCAGTGAAAGTTAGCTGCATTGTATCGTTGTGTCCAGTCACGTGCACATAATTTCAGTTAAATACGTAATTTAAATCTTTGTTTATTTGTTTGATGGTTCAATCAGCAGTGCCTTCATTAATCCTGAACACAATGCGTGGTGTCCATTTTAATTATACAGTGGTGGAGAAAGTTTTTGGACTCTTATATTTGTGGAAAAAAACGTTTTTGTGTTTCGAAAGGTATGGCTGCATCAGACAGACACAAACGCATACTAATGATATTTTTTGTTTACTGTTTACATGAAAAACTAACAAAACTAAATTCTTGACAGTTTCAATGTGTCAATTCTCAACATTGTCGGTATCAAAGTCAACAAATAACAGAGAATGCGTTCAGAACTGAACAAAAAATAAATAAACCATCACATCCTCAAATTAATATTTAGGAGTCCTGCCATTAGCAGCAGCAGAGTTCTAATCCTGGCTGGATGTTCCCCACAAGTCTTTCACACTGTTGAGGGCTAATCTTGTCCCATTCTTCTTGAATTACTGCTTCTAATTCTTCTAAATTCTTTGGTATAAACTTTAAAACAGACCTTTTGATAATCCACCACAGATTTTCAGTGGGTCTTGTGTCCAGGGATTGAGCTGGACACTCTCAGACCTGGATACTGTGCTCCTGCAGCCAAGTTCTGCTGGTCCTGGATGTGTTCAAGAGGCATTTGTGCTATAACCTGGCATAATGCATCTCTCTCCACGGGGTTAATGTTGTTTGTGCGCTGTCCCATGGATCAAATAAATAAATAAATAAATGAAATGAAATGAAATGAAAATGCATTATCTCGTTGAAGCATTCCAGTTTTGGCCTCAACGGAACAGAGCACGTGCAGAAGGGAGCATGTGGGTTTGGAGAATGCCACAATGCTTGGCAGAGTTCACTGAGATGACCAACACCAGCAGCACTCATGCATCCTCAAACCATGATACTGCCTCCACCATGCTTGACAGTAGGTACTGTACATGCTGGACATAATGCTTCGCCTGGAGTTCTGCGTACTCTCACATTAGCAGGAGGGAGAAAAAGCTGGAAACTAGACTCATCTGACCACAGAATCTTCTTCCAGTTCCTGGCTGTCCAGTTCTTGTGTGCTTGGACCCATCGACACCGGGCTAACCTCTGTCTCTCATTGATCTGGGGCTTCTTGACAGCCTTGTAGGACCTTAAGGCATCATCTAAAAGTCGGCTACGTACAGTGTGGGTGGAACACGAGACACCAGTTTGGTTTGACCACTGCTGCTGAAGCTCCTGTGATATCATTCGGTGGTTTTCCTGCACATGTGGGTCAGGATCCGATCATTTCTTGCTGAAGAAACCCTTGGACACCCAGATCTTGGTTTGTCTTCCAAGCTGTTGGTTCGTCTGTATTTCTGCAGAGTGTATCCAACTGCTGAAGGACTGCATCTGCACTTCCTGGCTGAGAATCTTTATCTTCAGGCATTTTTCCTGCATTAGGTTCCTTGTTTTAGCCATTTTTGTCTCTGAAGAACTTTCAAATACGCTGGCTTTATATAAGCATGAAGCACGGCAACAAAAATTGTGTCTTTTAATAAAAAGCACAACCTTCATTAGTGGATCATTGGCACCAAAATGACCCAATACTCAACATTTCTTATGTATTTTTACAGAACCAATCAATTTTAAGTTTTTAAGGGCTTTTTTAGGGTTTGTTTAGTATTATGGCTGTGACTGGACTAAAAGAAATTGCACTTGAAGATCGAAGAGTGATCGTTGATGCAATATTTCACAAATTCATGGGGTGTCAAAAAACTTTTTTCCACCACTGTACTCTACGTGTAAGCTTCGAATAAAGGTGAAAGTAATGTGTGTGAAATGGAGGATGGCCTTACTTTTCCTGTGCAGGTATTCTGCAACCAGTGCAGCCACATGCACATAACACATGGCAGCCTGTGGAGACAAAAAACAATAGATTTAGTGAACATTGCTACATAAAAACCCAGAAAAACAAAACATGCAGTTTTATATGAATGCAAAGTTTAAAGTGCAATCTTAATCAACCCCAACAGTGATATGTAATATTGCAGCCACGACACACAATTACAGTGACCGATTGCTCTTGTCATTGTGATTTATTGCTTTTTGCGTTTAACTGCTCAGGTCGTAATTTACCACACTGTGAGCCACATCTACCATCTAAGCTGGTACTTTATTACCTGTTAATCAACATACAAAGAAGGCCTGAAAGCTGCCAAGTGAAACTGTTTTGTTCTTGCAGTTATTTTAGAGTTTTCTTTCATCTCTGCTGAAATGTGTTTTTACAGATACAGTGTGTGACATGATTTTGCTTCACAGTTTGATCAATGTGCTTCAAAAAGTGACATAAAGTTTGCAACTTCTTCTCGGTTCAGAGAGAGGAACTTATTTTTTTTTAAAAAATTGTATTTTATTGCGCGACAAAAAACTAAGAAAAAATGTAATAAATTTTTTTTTAAATCATATATTAAAAGCACTATGAAGTTATTAAATAAATCAGTAAGATTAAATAATAAAAGTAAAAGCAAAAAAATTAACAAAAGTGAAATATATGAATACAAAAATGTTAATCTGAAAAAAAAAACTGAGAAAATCAAATATAATTAAATAAAAACAATGTTAAAAAGCAGTACATAATAAAGCAATAAAATGAAAAATCGCATAAAATTGCAGACTAATTTAATGTATTATATTATCTGGGTTTGATGCATTGTGGTTTTGTCTTTCCTGTTTGTGAAAAGTCCTCTTAGCCTTGCTGTCAACATGAACTGCAATCAAAATAAATAAATGAATGCTCTTGATCAGAACAAGTGTATCAGCTGGACCTCCCCGGATGAACTCAATCTTGATCTCTGATTCTTGATCTTCCTGTTCCATTATGTGATGTTACCCAGAACTTCTTTCTGACCGAGCACTGCGACTGGACAAAGTGTTGCTATCACTGCTGTTATATAATGTAAACCTCAAAATCCTGGAAAGCCTTTCCTGTTTACTTGTAACAGGAAAAATAAGACATTGTTTATTTCTCAGTAACCTTAAATGAACTTATGTTGAAGCTTTATCACAATAAAACAATAAAAGAACAAACTTTGACCTGACTTTCTAATACAGTACAACACTACATTGGTCATGTTATTACAGTTAATTTTTTTCTGTTTGAATACTGTGCCGGTTATTTTTTGAATTACAGAGCACCTTTTTTATTTGTCAAATCAACACTTTCCACTCAGCAGTGGAGAAACAAACCTTAGAGCTAAAGGACAGAGTCTGAATGTGGGTCAGATATTCTGCAGGCTTTCAGTGTGGCAAGTAAAAAACTCCTCCCATGAGGCATCACTCGTTACTGTGTGCAAATGAAAAGCAGGAGCTGCCTTTCCACATCATTTTCATAGCAAAAGTTAATAGACAAAGAAAATTTCAAAAGATAAAGAGATAGGTGTGTGATGTGAAACTGTTTCTTCAAAGTCTTCCTGTTGATACCTCAGAAAGATCTCCATTCTTGAGGTGTGCTCTGGCCATGCTGTCCAACCAGGTGCGCCTCAGTTCAGGGGTGCTGGCGTAGGATCTTGCCAAGCTGTACTGGAGGTCCAGCAGCATCTCTGGGTCTTTCTCATGCTCCCGCATTTGGGCCGTGGCCATCAGCACTGTACGTATCCGCTTGGTCAGACCCTTCACCTCTGAGGGGAACGCTGTGGACTGCATCGTACAGACATGAGCAATCACACACAGGCTTGTGAAAACATGGTCAAATCTCAAAGAAAACACACGTAAGGCCATGTTTTCATATGTGGCTTACACGTAGAAGCCAAGCTAAAATTATCCTGTTAAATCTAGTCCAGCTAATTCCAATTGTTCAGTTGCTGGTCTTTGAAAGTGCTTTTATTTTGAAACAGAGAGAATCGAATTCATGATCAGCACTCAGGCAGCACATTGGATGACTTGTTTTATTTGTGTGTCTGCGTTGTTATTACAGACAGTTAGGTATTACAGACTGATCTAAAGAAAGGATAAACACAGACTTGGATCACAGACAGATATTCTTAAATTTATGGGTTGAATCCTGTCCTGGCTTTGATACAGCAGGTATTTTATTCTCCTATTTTGCAGCTAAATTATATTACTTTAATAGCTACACTGGTTCTCCTGTGCTGGTCTTGCTGACTTCTACTATACCTTCATGGCCTTGTCACTGTTTGCAAAGTTGTTGATGATGGAGAGAGACTCCTGGAAGCGTGAGCTGCCAGACAGCGCCACGTCGGAGATCAGCTGGCTCACTGCGATGATGATCTGCACACACGGACGGTTAGAAAAGAAAACAAAGACAAGCAGAGAGGGGCAGGGGAGGAAATAGAGTGGGAGAGGAGAAAGAGAAAATTAAACACGAACAAATCAAATGCTTGAAATGATTTATGTATTGACAGAGTCCCGTTAGAGCTACTGGAGAGTTGGACTGCCTTCTGCTAATTTGTTAGTAGAGAAGCCAGAAACTCAGCATGTCATCTGTGTTTAAACTGTATAAACCACCTCTTCACATTCTTTCCCGCCTTTATAAAAGCAAAAGAAGTACTCAAAGGAGTGTGTTTCAAATAAAAGCTTCAGGCCAAAGGTGAAATTTCAATGCAGACAGTATCACTTTGATCACTGAGCATGTAAAAGTAAATATTCTGCTTCACCTGCAGGTGTGTGCGTAGGAAGGTCTTCCTCTTGGTGTACTCGTAGTTGTTTCTCATCAGGAGGTAGAGCAAGGCAGATGCCTCGGCCCTCAGAGAGCCCAACTTGGAGACGCAACACTTCAGCACCTCGCAGCACAGAGCCTCGCACAGCGTCACGCGGCCTTTAAACAGCACCGACGGGAACTGATGGGACAACGTTTTACAATATAAAATGAGATTCTGTGCAGCGCTGGGTTTCGATACATTGCGCAAAGCATAATAAATAAGTACAGAAAACGGCAGTGGGTCATTAGAAATAAGTAGGGGCTATGTGACCGAAAAAGCTCTAATGGAAACTGTAATGTAATATCACATATCAGGGTTCACAGTTTAATGTCAGAGCTCTTTTTACAGGACCCAGTAGCTGCTTGTCAGGCTTGATTCCCAGCTGGCCCAAACCTAAAGAGCATTTTATCTCCTGTCACTGTTTAATGAAGACAAACTGGAAAAAGAAATAAAAACAAAAAAAACCCATCAGCTACATTTTTGATATTCTGCCCGATACCTCAAAGAGTGGGATTATCTTGCTTTTGAACAAGCACGTTCTTTATCCAAGAGACTACAACAGCTAAGGTAAAACCATCTTTTCTTTGATTTGTTGGTGTAAAAAATAACGTTATCCTAGAACAGAGTCTCCCTTTCAGCTCCTTTCTGACTCAGTTTGGATTTTGCAATAATCTTGGAATTGCCAAATTTCCATGACATGAAACTCACAGTGGCCTTTGAACTTGCCACTGTGATCAAAGATCTAAAAAATGTTCTGGAAAGCCTGAGCCTCATCTGACTGGCTCAGTCTTGCAAACAACACTTTGAGTAAGAAGGTATTGCTGCAGCTCATTGAGCGTCTGTCTGACATTTAATTATTGCAAGACTTCAGGAGATCATATGTCTGAGCATATGAGTTATTTCCACTCTTGAATCTCCAACTATCAAAAGCCAACTATCTGACGCCTCAGAGCTGGATTGTTTGCATTTTGATACCGATGTTATTTACCGGGGAGACATTTACCGTCAGTGACTTTCATGCTCTTACTGTAACACCAAAAACATGCCAGAACAGAGGCTCCCCTTTTGCTTTTCTCTGACTCACCACACAAGCAGCCAGCACTGATACTTCTGATGCTATCACAGAAATAACACTGGAAAGTGGGTGGCCCCCTCTCTTGGGAACTATGTGTGCTCCCTCACTAGTCTGGCAGCAAACCGTTTGTTTCTACTGCTCAAGTAAATGACGTAAATAGGAAAGCTAAAAATACATCACCTCAAGAGAACTTAGGCTAATATGCGAATTTGAAAACCTGGCAGCAGTGACGCCAGCAAACACAGGAAGCAAAGAATATTAATCATTTATGGAGTCACTTCACGTCAACAGAACAGTGTGTCCTTGCAGATTGTTTTGAACAGTAGTAGTTGTGTAGTGAGAGTCTGTTAATGACATAACAACATAGGTCCCTTTGGTTTCATTTCTAGTGGTAGTAAATGTTCTGGGCAGTGTGCAAAAATACACCGGAAAAAGCATCATTCAAAAAAACACTATCTTGTCTTCATCAGTTGTTATCTTAGTCATGCTGATTTCACTACTGCCACAATACTTCATGCTGCATTTGTGTGTATGAATGTGCAGACACACCTTGTTGATGAAAGCCCTGAGCGCGGCAAAGACGTGTCTGAGGGCAGCTTCTGACTGGCCGACTTTAAGGAAGGTCAGGTAAACATCAAACACTTTCTTCATCAGGGGGTTGTGACCGTCGCTGTCCAGCAGCTGGGTCTGATTCACAGAACAGAACAGAACATTGACTCACATGAATTTGGCTTCTGACACCAAGTGCTCACGTCGAACCTTAACCAAAACCAGATTCAGTCCAGACAGCATGAGTAACACCATACAAATGTAAATGTATCTTTTCCACAATTTAAAACACATGCTAAATTGCACATGAACACACTTTTTGCCATTGTTCAAAGTTTTGAGTCACTTCAGGTGTATTTATTTTACGTCAGTGTGGTCTGTGTGCTGACCTTAAAACACTGAGTGAATTGAGAAAGGACATCCAAGACGCTAAGGCAGACTTCGGTGGAGATGTTGCCCTCCAGCAGAGCCTGATGATGGATTTCTGCTTCTGATGGCCCCGTCCCTAAAACATGCACACCGAGAAAAACACATTATGGTACAGTGAATACTAATAGTGCTAATACCAGCAAAGTCATTATTCACTTAAGGCCACATTTCCTGTTTCAATTTAATGAGCAAATAAAAACAATAATCTTTAGAAGAAAACAAAAATGGACATAATATCATGTCCTCTGAAATGTTATTTTTGATATTCAGCCCGACACCTCACGTAGCAGGATTATTGTACATTTGAACGGTCATCTCTACCTTTTTCCCACACTGACTAAAGACTAAAGAACTATGCTGTGGGTCCTCAGGGAAAAGCCCAGACCTGTTCCAACCCCTGAAGATCCACGGTCTGTCTGTGGAGCAGGTGGGGACTTTTAAATATCCTGGGACAGAGATCGACACCTGCCTGTCCTTTGGCCAACAGGTGGACTCTGTCTACAGAAAGGCACAGCAGCGTCTCCATCTGCTCAGGAAGCTTAGTTCTTTTAACATCAGCAAAGACATCTTAACCCTCGTTTATACATCACTCATCGAATCCATCCTCACCTAGAACATCTCAACCTGGTTCAACTTCCTCACCATCAAACACAAAACAAAACTCTCCCGAATAATAAATCAGGCCAGTAAAATCCCTCAAACAGCCCCCGCTGTGTGAACTGCATGGACGCTCAGTGATGAGGAAGCCTCCCTCATCACTGAAGACCCCTCACATCCCCTCCACCACTCCTTCATGCTGCTGCCATCAGCCAGACACTACAGAACCCCACTGGCCAGGAAAAACATCTACAAAAAATCTTTCATCCCCTCTGCAATAGCTGCTCTTAATAACACAAAATAGACTGCTCTGTGTTTTTAGCGATTTTATGTGCTTTACTTGTCTTTATTTATTGTACTGTGCTTTTAATGTGTGAGGGTACTTTCAATGTTTGAGTGTGTTTTTGTTTTAAATTCTGTCTTCCAGCTGTGACAAAAGATGAATTTCTGTTTTTACTTGGAACAGACAATAAAGTTATCTATTCTGTTCTATTTATTATTAGACATCTGCTGCCTGTGACCAGAGACCAGCCTCTCAAAACTTTACCAAAAACAGATTTTGTCCTTACAACATGATTATTAACAGTATACACACAAACAAATATAACTAAACCTACTTTCACAAACACATGCTCTAGTGCACATCCACACACTCTGGCTCTGAGATCTGAGTCACTTTAACTGCACTTTTGTTAGTGTTGCTTGTGTGTCTGTGTGTGGTTCACGTGGCAATGAGGAACAAATTCACGACTCACTTAAGGCTGTAGTCTGCAGGGCAGCTGGATGACTGCTTGGACAACAAGCTCACATTCAAACAAATTCTAGTGCTACATGAACAGGCTTCCAATTTAAAGTTAATCCAATATTTTGGGTGGAAGGAAGAACAAAGTGGCTGTAATCACCCATATGGTTTTATAACTTTAAACTCACTCAAAGCAATCAAACCAGCTCGGTCTGACTTGTTTAATATTTGCTGAAGGTTTACTCAGAGTCATTGTCTTTTAAAGAAGGTGCTGGTGTGGCTGCATTTTTCTAAAAGTCACATGCACACACACAGCTCTGCAACCAGCATGACAGATCATGGTAAAACAATAAGCTAATTTGTATGTGGTATACTCTTCAGTAGTTCTTGTAGTGGAATCATGACCTCATAGGCAGGTGCACACTGGTCTGCTCGGAGTTGGTTGTTATCATTTCAGCATAAAACAAGCAGGTTAAAATAATTTTCAATATGCTGCAAAGACTAGCTTTATATATTTATGTACTCAGTGTGGAGTGGCTCATTTAGTTTGACTAAGATTTTCTTTTTTTAACTACAGTCCTAGACTCACTTTTGTGTAAGAAAAAGCTGATGTTGACAAAGTTACATTGTCCGTTTGATCTGCAAACGCATTCATGGATTTATTTAAAGAAACAAGTGTGATTGTACTTGTTGAACAAAGTTGGTGAACTTAACGTCTAGCACAACTTTTTGATAAAGTTTATCAGTAGCACGTATCTCATCTGAAACATCAGCATCTTGTTTCTCATCAAACTGCGAAACAGCGAGGTCAGACACGTGCAACACTGCAATCTATGGGGGCATGTAGATCATTTTTGTTGTGTTATCGTTTCACAGGCAAGTTGAGCAACAAGTGAAGCACATAAAAGAGCCAACAAGTAACTCTTCAAAATAAAACAAGTTCAATGCACAATGCCATTCAAGCGTTACACAGTTTAATCCTGTGTTTACATGCACAGGTTTCTCTAGCTTTAATGCATATTTGGGACATTGTTCCGTAGCAACCAACTTAAAGCGTGTGTAGCACGTCTATGCAGCATTGTCGATATGCAGGTGAACACATTGCTTCATTCTTTTCAAGACACCGCACAGTTCCAGTGTGGATTCAACAGCATTAGTTTGGAATAACAACAGATCCAATACATGAAGCTCACGGAAGCCTTTCAGCTTGACAGGATGTGCTCAGTGACATAAAGTATGCTTAGGAAAGCCTGAGGCTCAATTGGCTGGTTCAAACCAACAGCAGGTGCCTCCATAAGCGGTATTGTGGTTTAGTTTCTACTCAGATAAAAAGTTAGTGTTTATCCTTGGCGTAGGATTATTTGTTTAAGGTATTACAACAGCTCACTGTGTGTGCCTCTAACAACATTTGTGTTTGATTATCACAGACCTTTGTAAAGTATAAGCCAGCTTTGTGAGATCAACTTTCCTGAAACGACTCGTGTGGCTGTCACCTCACCTAATCTCTCCAAATATAGCTGTCAAAGAAAACTTGGTTCCACATTTAAATAAAACCCAACAAGACTCTCTTCTGAGTTTCCACACTGAAATTGTGTTTGGCCCAGGTTCAAGTACTCGACTTCTGTACTTGAGGTTTGGAAACTGCTGCTCTGCCCTAAAGCTGGTGTCTTCTTATAGACTTTTTGTGTATTTTACAAGAACAAGATATGAACGTCGGTGGACACAAGTGTCTATGTGAAGTTTATTACCATATTCTTTGTATGAATTTACCGTCAGGCTTGTCTGTAAAATCTGGTAAAGCTTTGCATGACCTGTTGTGGTGTACAGTTACTTATCAGTTCTTTGCCAGGAACATAAACCCAAAGTTTTGCATATGAACTGGTGGGTTACCTATATTGAGAGTGAGGGAGGCTTCCATGGTGCTGAACTGGTGTATCTTAGTCTGCATTAGGCTGGCTCGGTTGCAGCGTATTGCTGGCATCGTCTGAGACTTCCTCTCTGAGGAGAACAGCTTCGACACACACACCTCCTGGCTCCTGAACAATGCATCGACCCAAAGAGAGAGTGCATTTATTTGTTTGAACACAACAGGGAAGAAAGAAAGAAAGAAAGAAAGAAAGAGACAGGGAGGAAATGAAACCCTGCTGCTGAAGTTTTCTATTATATTAACAACTGACGCCGAGTAAATGCTCAGAATTAATGAAACACAAATGGATTATTAGCAAACACATCACACTAGAATTTCTATGAAATGTGTCAAGACAGCTGTGAATTGTGCTTCCCGGTAACTGCACTAGACATAGGTGGGTTTCAGATTTCAGATGGTGACAGATAAAGCAGGTATGACGAGTTGATAAGAGCTGCCTGTTGTTTTCCAGCCTCACCTGCCAATGTTCCTCTTTCCAATATAACGAAACTGAATCAGACAGACCCTGCAGGGGGAGTGAAAAAGTAAATATATAAGTTGTCTTTTTCATGTCTACTACATGACATCTGACAGAGGACTGCTTTTAGGGAAAGGGATATGATTTTAGATGACGTTAAATAAACAGCTAACCGGTTTCAACAGGCCAATATGCTGTGAGAACAACTTTCTTTCACACACTACTCACTCGAGCAAACTGAGGAAGTTCATGATGTCTTGAGGGCTGACTTTGTTCCAGTAGGCCATCAGAGTTTCTGTGGATGAAAGGAACGTCAAACTCCAAAGTCCAAACTCTTGTTTTTTTATAAGGTGGAGGAAACTTTGAATGCATAGTTCAGCATGATTTTAAAGCAATCATAGCCAAGGCAAATTTCTGCGTGGACTATCTCAAAATAGCAGAATAGGCAGTTAGATAATAACAATAGTGTATGGCAAACGGAAGTCTGCCTGTGCAGTGCGGCTATTGATCATCACTGACCCTCTGACAAGGTCTTGACAATGTGCAGGAAGGAGAACAGGAGGCCTTTGATCTCATAATGTCCCAGTCTGCCGATGGGAGGCATCGGGCTGCTGCTCATGGTGGAGCCACGTCTCTGCAGCTGGAACACAACAAAACGCACAGAAACAGATATTTTAAACTTTATTCAGTTTGTTTTGCTCATCTCTCAGTTCTTCCTGACTTCCCATCTCAGTCTGTGGCTCTCAGACCTAAACACATTTTAATCCTACTGAAGAAGATCTTTCAAAACGGAAAGAAAAACAATGTATGGCTATTCAATAAAGAGACTAACGCTGCAATTAACTGTCATTTATATCAATGTGATTTAATTTGAGTACACTGAAGCTTTCAGGGGTTGTTTATGTTTGCCAATTGATCCACATGTACCATGTGGTTGGACTTGCATAAGCCCAGCCTCATTATCCAATAGTCACACCTCATATATAGTTTGATTATCAAGACAGATACTGCACTGAATTTACAGTATATAGCTTTATCTATCTTTGTCTGAAAAGCTTTACTATATTTTCACACATTGAAGCTGAACAACTGATGTTGGTGGATTTAATGAGTGGCTTTGCTATCAGGAATAACCTGATGTGTTCGGGATTACCTGGAAATCAAACCGCTATTACATCAGTCAAAGTGGTAGGTGTGAAAACTGTGTTTTGGCAACATTTCAACAAAATGTCACTTCAGGCAATAGAATACTGAGCCTGTAATGTGAAACTTTAGCTAATGACAGTTCTTGAATGTTGACTTTTTGGTTTTATTTTTTGCCTTTTTCAGATTTCTGCCTTCTGCAGCTTTAATGAGCAAGCTGCTCCCTACTTAGAGACATAGCTGTCCCATCTGAGTAGTGTCAGCAGCTGTAGAGTGCATTTATGACTACTTCAAAACAACTAGAAATGCCCATCTTCAAGGTGTGGAGCTTTGGCTGTGCAGAAAGCATATGTAGAGGAAGGAGACGTAAATTGTTGTCTCGTAGAAAGTGCTCATCTTAGCTTGACTACGCTGGTAATGATGTTAGCACTGGTTCAACTGCAGCACAACATTAAATGACTCCCATGAAAAAGTCAGAGTGAAGACTTGTCGTAGATTCACCACAAAAATGCTGAAAAAAAATAAAACTGTTTACATCAATAAGCTTTCAAGTGGAGACATCTGCACATTAGCTATGGCTAATATTCCGAGAACCTGATGCTGCGATCTCAAGTTCTACCAGTGAAGAATGTTTTAACCAATGTGTTTCCAGTCCCCAAAAAACCTGTGTATGTTTATATGAACATACCGTGTTTTCCAGTGCAAACCTACTCAGCACATCTGCAATTCCAATTCAGTCTCACTAAATTTGCCAAAGTTACGAAAGAGTAACAGTAAATGGTTTGTAATGTTGGCCATGTGCTCAAACACAGCAGACACTTCATGCTACAGTAACACTGCTCAAAAGCAACAGAGTCAGTGTTTTATAACATTATTTTTAGGACAGTTTGTTATGAGAAAATACAGTAGAGACTTTAGATGTGGATCCAAAACAGAATATGCCTGACCCCACTCATTATTACATAAACAGTATAAATCTTATGTCGACCCTTTAAATTGCTACAAAGCAAAGGCTAGTGCAAAGTTTTTCGGCAAATTATAGATTTTATTGATATTGGAAGTGAACCGAAGTAAATTAAAAACCTTTTTTTTAAATTGTTATTGCCCTAACCATAAAAACATCTATCATACTTGAACCCTAGTAAGTCTGTGCTGGGCAATAACCACTTTATCACAGCTTGCAGATGTTTTCTGGAGCCAGCGAAGAGACTTTCTATGCTTGATTGAAGAATTTCTTCCATATATTTCAGGCTGTCTTGCACGTACAGCATGTTAAACATCCCTCCACAAATTTTTAGTAATGATTAAGTCTACTTTAAAAATTAGTAGACAATTATGATGTCTACTTGGAATTATTGTCCTGTTATAAATGGTAGACTAGTTTCACTTTCATTTTCTTAAATGACTGCAGGAAACCAGCATCTTCAATGTTTTGATATTAACTGAAATCCAGTGTTCCCATCTGCACGTAGCATTTCCTCTGCTACTTCCTGCCATACAGTCCGAAAGCAGAAAACTTCCACCACCGTGCTTTAATTAGCACGCTGTTCTTTTCACCAATCCCTTTTACTCCAGACACACTTTTGTTTTAAGTAGCTAAAGAGCTCAGATTACCTCCATCTGTCTGTTACTTTACCCTCGCCTAATTGTTGCTTTGCAAAGTTAACTTCTGAGTGGTAGCCGTGGTTCAGCTTCACTAATCAAAATGCAGACTGAAAGCACTTTTATATCTGTCTGCATCCGTCGTCTGCTTGTTTCAATTTGCAGTTCCAGGAGCCCCAGGTTGTTGAGAGTTACCACAAGATTTGAAGGGTCAGAGAGACCACACCTCTATCCCATTTTCTTTTAATTCTGCTTCACACCAGTTTGTTTACATATGTGAAGATGACTTTCAACGGCGGATCACCCCAATGAAACACTATATGAATGATAGCAGGTCATGGCAAGGGGCTAAATCTGATGGAAGATGACACTCGGAGGATGGAGGCAGAACAGGAAGTGCTGAAAGACGGTGCTCATTGGGTGACAACACAGCTCGTGCAAGTGCAAAGAAACTCAAGAAGTGACAATGTAACATTCCAGTTAAGTTACAAAAGCACTGTGTGCAGTTGCCAAGGCACCTTGTCTTCACCTCTGTGTCACTGTCTCTTAAACACAAACACGGTGCAGATCTGGGCATCAGTAATCTGCATTCTTAAAGTCTAACTAACCAACATCTAGCCGACATCTCTGTACCAAAATTATAATTTATATTGTGTAAATTTGAGTGAACAGTAGGTGTAATGCACGTGAGGTAGAGAATTGCAATAATACACTGTTGTCTTTAACATTGCTATAATATAATCCTTCATTAGGCTCTCTCTGTGATCATTCAGTAGTGTTTCTGCTGCTCAAAATACACCCCACACCAAAGCAAAACCGAAAATATTTTCAGGGACATGACAGTTTAGCTCTCCATACAGACAGTAAAAGTTGCAACAACAAGGAAAAAGTTGTCTTATGCACTGGGTGTCTGATTTGCCACAATCTCTGCATCGCACAACTATACACAGCTTCATGCATGGAAACAAACACACACAAACAACCACTTTCTTTGGCCTCCCCACGTGCGAAATGAATCTGGTGAATCAGAAGAATTGAGCATTACTGGAATTCAGCTGTCTGAATGATAATTAGGCCTCTGTTAAAGGTGTTTACCAGTGGTTTAATGCGATATGATCTCACCTCTATGCTGTCTGGTGTTCCTGGATCCATAAACAGAGAGCCTCTGGAGTCCTCTCTCCTCACAATGTGGCCGTTCTGAACGGGCAGACCTGGAGGCAACACAGTGCAGAATTGTCAGCTGAAATTCATTAAACTCACTGATATGATTTTTAAAAGCTCACTGGTGGTAAAGCGTGCAAATTTAGTGGCAACAGTTCAAGTGCAGTTGTAAATTTAAGGGGATATTGGGTTATAAAAAATAGACAACAGACGCACTGACGTGTCAAAGTATTGTATACTTCACTGATAACACTTGTTGATAACATGAGAGCTTGAGGATAAACAGGTCTTAATAAACCATCCAGCAAAGGGAAGCTCTTGATTATACAAAGCATGATCAGACGACAGCTCCTGGGAATACTACGGAGCCAGTTGTCTAAGGTACTCTGTGATCCAGGAGGTCTGTGAAGCTTAGTTGTGTCATTCTTAGGAATGTGGAGGATTTATATGTGAGACTAAAGGTCCAAACACCTCAGCTTCTCCTGCTTTGATTGTCACAGCTGCTTGTTTTAAATGTGAGTCTTGGTAACCATTTAGAAATGCAAGACTACATGTCTGGAATACTCCCATCAACACAACACACTGAGCGGTTATAAAGTACAATGGGAGATCTTCAAGAGTTAGTCTTAGTCACACAATCTTCGCAGTTCAACAACCGTTTAATCAGCATCCACCACAGGAATTACAGATGACTGTGACCAAAGTTCATCTGAATTGTAAAATATACCCCCCAAAAAAACACAACACCCATGTGGTCTGAAAGTTAGAGCAGTTTTCTGCAACTTTATTATACGATCATCATCAAGGGAATGACACACAAATCAAAAATCAAAAAGTCTTCAGCACTGACTGCAGAAGAGTCGGGCTCGGTTAAGTAGTATGACGTCTATGCTACTAAATCCCAAGCAGTAAAAACGATAATGTACAGAGTACTCATGCCTGGCATAGAGTGGCTGCTTTCACACAGAGTGCTGCTAATGGATAAAATGGTGTGTAATACAAATATTGCTCTGTAGCCGCGGTGACGAGGGCCTCTGTTGTGATGATGATAAATAATCTGTAAACAGGAAGAGGCTAGACGCCATATGCACTGTGCCGTTATCTGTGGCTCTTAACTCACCATGGTCTTTCTCAATTGCAGTGCTGATCCTCCTGCTGTCGGTGGAACTGGTTGATATCAGGTCATCTCTGGAGCCCTGAACAGCCACAACAAGGGAGAAGTGAAAACGGTGTTGTTGTTAAGATATGAACTGACACGTGCGGAAGGCTCACTTCTCAAAAACTTTATCAGAAATAATATGTGAAAGGGTTCACATGAAAGCAAATAAAAAATTAATCTATCACAATTATATCGTCTGACAGATCTCACGAAGCTTTAGTTACAGTTTTTCTCTATTGATAAGACGCTAAATTCCATTCACTGCACACAGCCACCAACTGACTGCACACATTTCTCAAAAACAGGACTGTGTTTTGTATTTAGCAGTGCAGTGTCCTACTTTTGCTTCGTGTGTCTTGAATTTGAAAACAAAGTTCAAATTTTGACAATAAAGTGCGCTTTTGACACAAGTGTGCAGTGCTTTGTCAATTGTGTTCAAATAAAAAAAATAGTGTGTAGTGTGTTGGGAAATGTGTGCTATTTTTCAGGAATAGTGTCTTATCAGTTGAGAAAAAATTGTACAACTGAACAGTCGGGTGTTTATATGACTCATGTTTCCATAGAAGCTAAATCATTATTCCTTTGTGGTTGAAAAAAATCCTCCTGTGTTACAGATTCAAGATGCTTTTGTACATGGATCACAGTTGTTTTTTACCGGACTAATAGCCTCTTTGGAATTGAGTCTGTCTATTTATCCTAATTCAAAAATACTATTTTTAATCAAAATAGAGAGCAGCATTGCAAGTTTGTAAGTGTCTGTTAATTAACCGTCTGAACCCACTGGAAGGCACAGAGCAGACAGGAGACGGCAAGAGACACTGAGAGGAAAATAAAACATGCTTGATTGATAAAATAAATACATTATGGTTGAGTTGAAGTGCAGAGTAGTATGAAAAATATGAATATTTAAGTTTCTACAGAATGTTGATCTCCACTTTCTCAGATTTGGTAACAACTGTGGTCACCTGGAAAAATATTGCACATGTTGATACAAGTTTTTTTTTTTATTTCTATCATTTATGGCATATAACACTTGACAAACTGTACAAAAACACATGCTTGTCTTATCTCTAGAGGTGCAGGAATTTATATTACAGAGAAAAATAGGTTCTCACTGAGTACAAATGTAGCCAGATTTTTTTTCTAAATCTGAAATGGCTCGAGGCTCAGAGGCTGAAACAGTAGAAGAACAGTGAGGGTTTGCGATAGGACTCACATTGAGGCCAAGCCCAGGGCTGGAGGTGTGTGGCTGAGCAGACAGCTGCTTCAGGTTCTGGTAGAGCAGCTCATAAAGTGGCAGGTACAGCAAACAGATCCTGGCCTGCTGGTTCTGAAAAGTCAAACATGACTGGATTTGCATTTTTATAATCACTCATGTATGAAGACTGATAAATTACATGACATGAACTCACGGAGACAGATAAAATGACACATGCAAAGATAGAAGAATACTGTGGCTAATGCTACATACACACCTGCAGTCTAGATTCTAACTCGTTTGCATAACAGACACTATTATCTCATTGTTGGAGTGAACACACCAAATGCACTAATATTTATAGTATGTACAATGATGTTCTGCTCCAAAAAGACAAACTGACATGAAACAACAATCACACCTAATTTGCTAGCAGGTCTGACCTTGTAATATTTATTTTTGGGGGAGGGCTTTTTTCTGGTAATGTACACTAATATAAAAAGAATGTTTGATTAATTTTCACATTTAGACTTTATTACTGTGGGGGTTTTTTTATACACAAAAAGTCACACACTAATATTTTGTTGGACTGCCCTTAGCTTTGATTACGGCATATATTCACTGTGGCATTGTTTCAATAAGCTTCTGCAATGTCACAACATTTATTTCTGTCCAGAGATGCATTAATTTCCTGCCCAGATCTTATATTGATGATGGGAGAGTCGAACCGCTGCGCAAAGTCTTCTTCACAACATCCCAAAGATTCTCAACGGGGCTGAGGTCTGGACTCTGTGGAAGACAATCCATCTCATGCTCCCTGATCCACTCATTCTCAGTGTGAGCCCCATGAATCCTGGCATCGTCATCTTGGAACATGTCCATGCCATCAGGGAAGAAGAACTCCATTGATGGAAAGACCTGGTCATTCAGTATCTTCAGGTAGTCAGCTGACCTCATTCTTTGGGAACATAACGTTGCTGAACCTGACCAACCCCAGATCATAACTCTAACCCCCACAGGCTGGTAGGCACTAGACATGATGAATGCATCACTTCATCTGCCTCTCTTCTTACCCTCACCTTGAATGCTGTGTAGCGGTCATCCATGGCGTGTTTAATAAGGAGGTTCTTGAGAACGCTCACGGCCAGCTGCCTGACTTCAGGCCCTTGTTGCAAGGCCTCAGCCACTTCTCTCAGCAGCAGACCCACGAGGAAATGGTTACGGCAGTATTCCTCCGTCAGGCTGAACTCCAGACTCTGCTCTGTGGTTGGGTCAGACAGGAGATCTTAGTACACTAATATGGGCTGAATTTAACAAAATCTAAATAAAAATTGAGGTACTGACTGAGATAAGTGTCCTAATTGTTTGTCTTGTGATATATGTTTTTGTTAACACCCTAGCTAGCTGTGCACGTAGTTAGAAATCCAACTACATCTACTTCTTACACAATTAAGTAAAGATTTAGCATCTTTAAAAACAAAGGTGTTTCACAATAAAAATATCAAACAAGCAACAACAAAAATAAAGTCAGCATCAACAACACAATCAATTTTTACTAAACACCAAATAATTGACTATATACAGCATAATCAGTATTGTTCAGTAGTTGCAATGTAACACAGAGGCAAACAATGGCAAATTCAATCATTCAAAGTGCAACACCAATGCAACAGAATATCAACAAACCCACGTAACGCATTCATTCAGACACTAATGTTTCCACAACACACAAAACAGAGAGGAATTAAAATGATTTCGTCTATATTAGGAATTTGCAACACTAGAAATGTTCATTCTGTATATTTGGAAAAGAGCGACAAATTTAAAGGCATCGGAGATACAGGCTTCTAGAAATGAGAAGTTGTCTATTTCAACAGAAACAATGACATACAGTTTCGAAACAATGCTGTCTTAACATTGAAACACACAATGCAGCCTGGGAACTAAGTAACCATCTGCAATTATCTTCTCTAATAACAGAGACAGACAGAGAGACCAAGAGGGAAACATAGCCAGAGAAGAGACAGACTCTGACATCAGGAGAGAGAACCGCAGCTTCATGAGACAAGTTTCTGTCTAGCGCTTACAAGTATCAAGTCAATTAAGCATTAGGACAGCAGAGTCAGTTGATTCCCATAACAGCAAAGCTCCTCTCCCCTATAACACACAGGCTCAGGCCCCGGCAGGCACATGAAGGCAACAGCCCAGCATTAGCATTTTGTTCTGAGTGAGCAGGGAAGGAGGGAATGAGTGTCCTATGCGAAAAGAGGGGCTGACGGCGGGCGGGTGGGTTAGTGCAGGTCAGAACAAGGAGCGGTCATGTGCGAGGTGTTTGCGTACGGCAGCAAACGTTTGATGTACAGAATGGTACGGTGAGCATCACCTACCTACAGGGCCAAAAAGCTCCGTCGCATACGGAATAAAATCTGACCACGAGCAAAACACACACAAAAAAAAAACAAAACAGAGAGGGGGTTGAGGGGGGGCGGGTGAAAATAAACAAATCTGGGGTAAAACTGTAAACAATCCATGCAGCATTACCACAGCACACAGTTGTTTTTACTTGTGGTTGTGTAAAACATGTGAAGGGTGGATAAACTTGTTAAGCAGGTGTGGCTAATGACAGGTAATTTACTACCTGACTTGTGTATGTGAGGGCCAAACAGTCAGGCGGGTTAATAGAAGGTGTAATGGATGCAGAATCAAGGTCGGGGGTTGGGGGTCATGTGAGAGCTAGTCAGTGGTTACATGTGTGGTAGGAAGCATTCAGAGGAAGGACATGTCGCTCACCTTGTACCCTCTGCAGCTTGGTGCGCCCAAAAGCCATGGGCAGGTTAAGAGGGATGAAGTGTTCGTGGTTACACATCGTCATCAGGAAGTCAAATTTCATTTCGCTCAGCACCTGCGGCACACATGGTTTAACATGAGAGCGCGAGCTGTATATGCAAATTTCCATCAACCGCCCCAAATATCTTTACTGTTCAAATATAACAAAGAGGCCTGCTGGCTCACTGTGTTGTTTTAATTTGTTAGTCAAATATGGTGTTACACAAACAAAAGGGGAAGGGGAAGGCCAGAAGAAACAGAGCATGCTTATCTGTTATGTCCAGATAAAATACTAACACTGGAAAAATGCCCCTCTCAAAACAAGAAAAAAAAACTTATTTCAAGGAACTTTTGCCTTGAAATAAGTGAAAAAAATCTGCCAATAGAACAGGTGAAAAATCGCTTGGTAAGATTTCTTGAAATAAGATATGATATTTAGAATATTGAGATCTTAAAAATAGCTGGAAAACTTATTTTAAGCTCTATTTTACCAGGATTGTCAAGCTTAGGTGTCTTAAAATAAGCCAGACATGCTTAAAAAAAAATAAAAAATTGCAGTTTTTCACTCAAAAATAGATGTTTGCTTTCATGTAATCTTCTGATTTGAGATGTTTTAACCCTCCTGTTGTCTTCATTTACGGGCACCAAAAAAATATTATTTCCTTGTCTGAAAAAAAACAAAACAAAAAATGAGCAAAAAAATTCCACAAATTTATGAAAATTTGCAAAATCTTCAGGAAGAAAATTCCAATAATTCCTTAAAAGTTTCCCTTAAAAGTTTTATTTAAAAAAAAAAAAAAAAAACATCCCCCAAATTTGGCAAGAAAATTCTAGTAAATATTTTCAAAAAATGAGTAAAAATCTTCCAGAAAAATCCTAAAAATATCTAAAGTGATTACATATATCAGAAAAACGTCTAATATTCTCTTAAGAATCAACCAAATCAACCAAATCAACCAAAATCCAGCGAATTTCGCTGGATTTTGGTTGATTTTTGTGAATGTTCTTAAGAAACATTTTTAACATTTCTTTATTTCCACCAAAAAATGTTCAAAGATTTTCCAAAAATGTTGAAAATGTGGACATCAGAAGTTTCACTGTGAAAATATATATTTTTTTCCACATTTTCAAACTTTAAAACGGGTCAATTTTGACCCACAGGATGACACGAGGGTTAAAGTTATTTCGAGTTTTCTTATAAAATACAACTCAAGACAAGATAATTTCAAGATTGTTTGACTTAAATAGATATTTAAGATGCATTGTCTTAAAACAAGTCCCTCCATCTGCTGAAATGTCTCTTGTTAAGTGAATTTATCTTAAATCAAGTGGGATGAGATATTTTGACTAAAAATAAGACAAATAGATTTGGTAAGATTTTGAGTTTTTGCAGTGAAACTTTCCCTTTCAGATAACACAACAGATAATATGCCTCAAAGGGCTGAGTTGCATCAAAAGCTGTGAGTAAGTGTTTATGTATTGCTCTCTTCACAAAATTTAAGTACCTTATTAGCTACAAATTACACCTCCACTGCAATGCCTTTCTTTCTCTCTGAGTGTGCAGTCGGCCCTGCTCTGTCGTGCATGTACCTTGGGATCTTTGAGGCCGAAGTGACGCATGTAGTGGTTTACCAAGCCGAAACCAAAGCCCCTGTTCATGAAGGTCAGGCATCTCTGAGGAGAGAAAGTGTAGTTAGCACACAAGCAGCTGCAACATGTACAAACAGGGCTGTGGAGTCATGAGTTGGAGGTAAAAATACAAACATTTCTGCAGAAATAGTGCAGGAAGAGCCTTTCCAGTAACAGATTGGGTAGGTGCAGGTTAATTAAAAGAACCGCAGACTTATTTTTTCCCACCTACACCCTGCATTACATTGTAGATCAGTGTTTGTCTGCTGTGAGATGATTCCACACGGTCTGCCTCACAGGTGTTGTTTCTGCAGCTTGTGGCTGGTTCATAACATCGCATCGCTGCAGTTTGATGTTCTATTTTACCTTCATGATATTTTGTATTTTCACTATATTCCGTATTAGAGACAACAGTGAATTACAAAGTGTCTTTTTGGATACATGTAAACCAGGGGTGTCAAATGTGCGACCCACGGGCCAAAACCGGCCCACCAGAGGGTCCAATTTTTTTGTCTCGTTTGTGTCCATTTTTTTGGTGCTTTGAAACTTTGTCTAATTGTTTTGTCTCTTTTTTATAGTTTCATGTCGTTTGTCTCATTTTTTGTCATTTTGTTTCTCGCTTTTGTCATTATGTGTCTCAGGCGCAGTGAAAAATTTGAGTTGCACCTAAACTATGTGCTGCTGCACCTACATATAAAAACTGAGGCACACCAGGAAGTAGGAAACATGAACTCTGATAGCACAACAACGTGAAGGCGTACATGAAAAGGAATAACTGAGGAAGTTTCAAATAATTTGTTTTCAGGTGGGTGTCAGACCTTGATGAAATTTGCAAGGCTCAGGTTGATGCAGCGAGCTTCCTCTTGGATTTCCATGTGGCGGATGGTGATGTGAGGCATAATGGACAACACCAGGGACTGGAGCGCCTGGTGGAAACTGTCAGGGAAGCGCTGGGCCCGTGGCATCTAAAAAGATAAACAGGATTTAAAGCTAACAAAACATCGCTTTTAAGGATTTAAAAAGCGCAAACGTCAAACAGCCACAAACTTTATGAAGACAGACTACCAGTATATGTTGTAAATAAAGGTAAATACTTTCTCTGAACAGCTTAAAGTTTAACTTCTCCTTAACAGTGTAGAGCTATAACTCTGCTTACTGCTAAGTGTCTGGCATTGCTAGCGAAGACAGATAAAATGCAGACCCATGGCATCAGATTACGCAGCTCAACAACACACTAGGAGTTATCTGTTTATTCTTTGAGAGTGTGTTCAGTTTGTTTAGAAGTGTTGACATGTTTGTGACATCATGTGTGGTTTAAATTTGCTTGTGAGATCCATCCCAAATAAGGACATTTGAACTTTGAGTAGTGGCACAAGAGAAGACTTGCACTGACAAAGAAAGTACTGAAAAAGACTCTTAATGCCTTCTTAAAGGTCATGTAATACCAACCTTCATGCGGTTTCCCTCTTGTAGGTACTGGGCCATGGATTTAGCCATGGTCTCAAAGAAGAACCAAGAGTACTGGGGAAAGAGATAAATTGAGTCAGATTGCTGTCATACTGCTTCCTGGGAAAATGTTTCCAATGGCAAAGTGATGCTAAGGAATAGATAACCTTTGGAAGAATCAGATAAAGTACAAGAAGTGACATGTTGGAAGTGGTCAGAATAGCAGCCAGAGACATTTACTGCAATTTTTAAAGCAAAGATGCTCCCTGCTGCTCAGTGGTGGTACTACAGCTGGACTGACATACGGGAAAACTACACACCTTGAGCAGTTTATTGCTGGTGTTGAAATCAGCAGTATGCTTGAGGATGGCTGTTACAGCGGTGGCCAGCACCTCATGAGTGGTCGCTGAGTTTCCTGACGCAGGATTGTTGGTCACAAACACATACTACAAAAAGAAAAAAACACAAATTAAAACAAAGTATAAAAAGCCTGTGGAATTATTTCAATTGTTTCAACCTCTGGTACCTTAACAAAAGAGCGTAGGTAGTGTTCCAGTCCTTCCTCGTGGCATCTGGAGACTATATGTATGATCACACTGGAGGTAGAGAGCATTGAAACAACGCACTGTAAACACTTTGATTAGAAGTGAATTCTGTTTACCGAAGCCACATTTTTCCCAAGTCAACAACTGACCGCAGAGAGTTGACGGCAATCTCATGGGCTTCTTTGGTCGCTGCTGTGAGCACCTCAAACAGCTGCATCAGCACCGTTGGTAGGAAGGTGATGATGACGTGAGTCTCCATGGCATGCAGGCACTGGAGGAAAGAGGGTGAGAAGAAGTTATGGATGTGAGTCTAAAAGTACACTACAAAAACTCAAAATCTTACCAAAGTCTGTTTGTCTTATTTTTAGTCAAAATGTCTCATCCCCCTTGATTTAAGATAAATTCACTTAACAAGAGACATTTCAGCAGATAGAGGGACTTGTTTAAAGACAATGCATCTTAAATATCGTGTTAAGTCGAGCAATTTTGAAATTATCTTGTCTTGAGTTGTATTTTACAAGAAAACTCGAAATAAGTTTAACCCTCGTGTCATCAAAATTGATCCGTTTTAAAGTTTGAAAATGTGGAAAAAAGTATATTTTCACAGTGAAACTTTTGGTGTCCACATTTTCAACATTTTTGGGAAATCTTTGAACATTTTTTGGTGGGAAAAAAAGAAATGTTAAAAATGTTTCTTAAGAACATTCACAAAAAAATCCATTTTTATGTGATTTTTGATTTTTATGTGAATGTAAATAAAGTTTATTACTGTAGCGATCGAGTTTGCTGTACATGAAAGGCACTGGAAGCAGAATTCCTACACGTGTTAATCGATTACGTAACTGAATCAGCAGGGTTTGTGAACCTTTGAAAGTCAGTGAATGCATGCCGTCCAGTAGATAAAGCCATGCTAAGATGACTGAGATATAACCAGAATGCTGTTAAGGTATTTCTGCCTGCAAATGATCAATATCTGCAAGCTGTCACCAGTGCCTCTTCGGATCTCACCTTCAGGTATTTGATAAGTTCCGCTGGGTTGCCTTCTGATGTCGTCCTCATCAGCTGGCAGTGCTGGAAGAACTTGTGTAGATGGAGGTCCTATGGAAAAAGAACAGCACACGTTAAGCATCACCAACACACAATCCATCTACAGCTGCTGCTTTACTGTATGCGAGTGTGTCAAGAACAACAGAAAAAGTTGTACCTGAGGATATATTGTTGATGCCACATGGGTCCTCACTTTAAACAGTGTCTTGGCATTTTCTACCCACTTAATATCTGGCTGAGACTGTTCAAAATAGATAAAACAGACAAATTATTCATAAAAGAGTGTCAACACAGTTTCTTATTGATGTTTTGCTCACACGCTGGTACTCCGAATACACAAAAGTGCCAATAATTAAGCACATTTTTGCTATTCAAGATAAACATTAACTTCTTCATTGACTTTCATTAAAGCTCAAACACATTAATTTAGATAATTTTAAAGTTTCCAAGTGTTTCTACCTTTCTGGTGTCCTGACAAAGATATCCAGCAGGCAGAGTGGCAGCTACAGGTAGCTGCAGCTCTAATGACTGCATCCTTCCATCTTTCAGCAAAGGCATCCAGGAGTATCCCACTGAAACACATGAGAATAAGAGACTTACACCAGGCTGATCTACAAAGCCTTGAAGCTTAATATTCCCAACACTAAAGCTGCTTTACTTGACTGAAAACATTCAGCAACACCTTATAATATAAAAGCTGTATTCAGCATTGTTTCTTCTGTATAGCATACAAATAAAGAGACAATTTCCCAGCCAACTCACCCAGTGACTCCACTCCATCTCTCTTCTTGCTGCTCGCCTTGCTGCTGGACTCGCAGCTGATGTGGTAGAAGGTGAAGAGGATGTGGTGCTTCTCGTGCACGTGAACTGGCAGCTCAATCTTAACCTGCATGCAGTGGAACACGTCATGGTTTGAGCTTCATGTATTTCAACACCAAATCTTCCTCCACAGTCATAACAGTTTCAATATTATTAAATGCTGCTGGGAGATTCGTTAGACAAACCGATCAGCGAAAAATGTTGATTCCATGTTTTATTGTTCACAATAAGGCAGCTGTAGGTTGTTTTTAGGGAATTCTGAAAACCACTTTTATAAGACAGAATTGTTCTTTTCTCAACAAAAGTGCAGGAAAATGAATAAAAGTGGTACAAATTGCTTGATTTAACCCCTAAAGCTTATCTCTGTGAAGTTTTTCAAGAAAAAGAATCCCTTCCTGTCTTAAAATGGCTTAGATATAGCTATACACTCTCCTACCCTGCAAGTTGACATGGTTGGTTCCTTAGGTTTGCTTAAGAATGAAATGCATACAGTCTGAATCTAGCCATGGCATTGTCCTTTAACACACAAAAATCACCATATGGATATGGTAACAAGAATTATTCTACTCTCTGTAGACTAATAAAGCCATAAATAAAGTGAACTCCTTGATTTGCAGAGGATATTGTCACTCCATTCAACCCATAGGCCACATGTGGACAACTGTTGCTACACCAGAGGGCAGCAACAGCAAGGAAATATATTTTATCCAGTGATTTGGCTCATGCCGATAGTCAGGAAATGACACATAATGCACAGATCAGCAACAGTGATTTATCACAGATAACCAGCACCCAACACATTCCTTAGGAATGCTATGAATGACTACAAAGACTCTCCAATTTGTCATATAAGCATGAATCATTTAGCTACTGTGGTCATTTTTCTTCCTCTTGGGTAAGCCAGGCACTTATAAAACACATCCATTAGATAACCTAACAAGGCTTTCGAAAATCTCTAAATCTCTGGCACTATAATGCTAAGTAGAAATCTGTTTTATGTAGTGTTTTTGTACTTTAAGATACTTTAAAAGACAAAACTGTTTTTTTTTTTTAAAAAATCTTTTAAAAGACAAAGATCACTGTTGTTTTGTTTCCACGGAAATTCTCTGTGATGTGCCTGGAAGCTGAAGCATGAGGAGGTAAATCCCAGAGAGCATGCCCTTGTGTGTTCATGCGTGTGTGTGGGAGTATATGAGGGCACTTAAGATCTTAATCCGTTTGATTTTAGGACCATATGGACCCCCTCAGCTCTACAACTCTAACGGTATCCTGATCGTACCTCTCTCTATGGGCTTTCATGTGTGTGCGTAGTGGAGTGTGACTGTTTCAACAGTCTAGTGTGAGATCACAAGGAGTCCAACCCAGAGACAGATTTATGGGATTATCTCAGTGCTGCTGAGGAATTTTAGTACTGAACACAAAGGCTGCCGATTAAAAAGAAAAGTCCAATGTGTCTGTATGTCTAACTCATTTGTTCACCTTTATTCACAACATCAAATCAATCAAATTCCTGTGAAATCAGTCTATCTGCTGTGACACTGCAAATGAATTAAATCAAGGATGTAATCTCACCTCATCGTAGAACTCTGGGCTCTGATTGTGATGCAGGACGGCTGCGTAGGTGCTGCTGGTGAAGAGCGAGTCCCCCGGCTTGCCGTAGATGCACTAAAAGACAAGCGAGCACGTCAGTCATCAAACGCCGGCTGTTTAATGTTGGGGCACTGCAGTGAGTAACTGCTCAGAGGTCTGTGGTTACTGACAATATTTGGAGAAAAGACGGGGTGAGTGCGCATGTATGCATCACATGCATCTTTGAAGCACCAACAATTTAAACAAAGGCCTGGAGAGACTACAAAGCAGGACCTGAAATTATAAAAATCACAGGTTCTGACTAGACAGATGCCTCATTATGACAAAATATATGGGTTTTAGGCCTCGCACAGCACTTTTTAACTTATTTTAACTAAGAAACAGAGTGTTTTCCCCTCTGCTGAATTGTTGAGAAGTGATTACAGCACTCTGACACCAAATGTGATGACATAAATGTATTTTTTCTGCTCCAAACACCAATTTGAGCCAAACTACAAATTCACCCTTAAACACTATAAAGACACTGCAGAGAAAATGTGGACATTTAGCTCACTGTTGTCACTACAAGAAGGAGTTCTGTGGGAAAAACAAACCCACACTGTAAAATCAAGCTTGACCCGGTCAGGATGTTTTCTAATGAGGGGCAACAAGTGTAAAAAGAAAAATCAAACCCGTTCTGACAGCTTGATTCTGTAATTAGGATGCTAACAATTGCAGTCATCTCTAATGAGCAATAATGAGCGGTGCTGGCCAGAGGAGAGGACGGAGCGCTGGAGCCAAGTGATTGAAATTGAGACTGATAGGAGCTGGGATCAGAAAAAGAGTTGGAGCCTCTGCAGGAGGACTAGAGGAGCCTGGAGGATGGATGAGACTCCAAGAGAAAGCAGATTTCCAGCTCAATCTGGAAAGAGGCTAAAGGTATAGGAAGAAAAACAACATATCCAGACATCCTCACAGCAGCGGCAAGTAGTTCGATGGGAGTCATGATAAGCTGAGTCAGGATGAGGGTGGAGGTGTGGTTGGAAGAGCAGCCTTGGACTTTATCTGACGGTCCTGTTAGTACATGTACTGCACCACCCAGGACTAGAAGCAAGCATCCTCCACTGGTGCAAACTGATAGAGCCACATATCTTGCAGTCATTAAGAGCGCAATTCCGGGTGAAATCAACAAATAAATCAAAGTTTGACTGCTCAAACATGCAATTTATGACAAAGATAACATTAAGGAGGCCGCGGATATTATTGCACTTTTTAATTCACAACCTCTGGGAAACATTCCAGCTCCCCAAAGGTTCAAATGAACTTCCTCTCTGCCAGATTTGTGTCTTCTGTAAAACCCAGAACCTTGCTGAGCTTCCGCTACCTCTGATTAAATCTCCTGAGAGGTGTGCTGCTGGCTCCTGTTGCTGTTTGTAAACATCTTTCTGCCTCACTGTACTTTAAACACAGTTTGCTGCATACTCTGATTCGTCTCTAGATATGTGTGTGTGTGTGTGTGTGTGTGTGTGTGTGTGTGTGTGTGTGTGTGTGTGTGTGTGTGTGTGTGTGTGTGTGTGTGCGTGTGCGTGTGCGTGCGTGTGTGTGCACTCAACAAGAGATGCATGCATGACTGCTAGCTGATCTGCATGTCTAGACTGTCTTAATCAAAAGCATCAAATATCAATGTTGTGGTGGTTTGAGTCAAAGAATTTCTGTTTTCCTCCCTCCCTCTAAAAAAAGTGAAAAGAAAAACAATCCTTGGTGCTTTGATGACTATTTCCAACCACAAATATTTGGCATGTGTGGCCAGAGAGAAATATAGAGGAAGAGAGGAGAGAAAAAGAGTGACCATTCATTATCTTCTCTTGCCAGCTATAATAACCAGTTTCTGCAGGCTTTTTCTTTCTCCTTCTCTGGCCCCTCAGCTGCACTCTGACTTCCACTTTGTGAAAAGCAATAAAAAGAGGAGTTTATCATGTCTGAGCCCCGCTGCCACTGATCAAATCTCTCTCAGGACATTCCTCAAGTTTTCACTGGAGTACTATTGTCTCTGAAACAACTACACCAGGCTCCTGCTAATCTCTGTGTACCCTTCTGAACATCTATCGTTCTTTCTTCTACCTTCTGCTCAATTTCATTTCCTGAACTGCGTATTTACTATGTTATCTGACTTCTTTTCCATTTTGCCTTTATGCTTTGGTATTTTTATCCATCCATTTGATAGAACTGATTATTCTCAGGGGTGGAAACCAATCCCAGCTGACATTCACACCTAGTTGCCATTTAACCTAACTTGCTTATCTTTGGACGGTGGTGCGAAAAAGGAAACAAAAGCAACCCAAGTGAATCCACACAGGCGACAGGAGCATATGCAAGGTTAACATAGAAATGCCCCAGCTGGCAGGTTCTACCCCAGAACCTTGTTGCTGTGTCTCTTTAATTCAATAATTGTAGTTATGAAAGCATTTTATTTTCATTTTGTAAAACCTTTGACAGATTTCCCTTTCTGGGTTAAATCATTAGGGTCCAGTAAAGAGAATAAAATAGATTTTACAGTGAAAAAGCTGCAATATTTCCACCATAAAATCTAAAATCTGTACAGTCACTCAAACATGTAACAGCTCCAGGATGATCTCCAGCCACCGCTGCTGTTGGTGGTTGGAGGAACAGACTACCTGTAAACACCCCAATAACACTGGACTGACAAAAAGTTGATTGTAAACTTTGCAAAGAGCAGTCTGCAGCAGCTCAACAGCAGACATAGTAAATCATGTACAAACTGTAGGGTAACTGCATAATATTCCTTCACAGTTCTTGTGCTGGAATCACCAATTCTTATAGATGTTATCTATTTTCATATGAATATAGGTTCAGAGTCTGTCCTTGTCATTTCAGTAGAAAATAACAGAATTGGAATGACTTAATATGTTGCAAATACTAGCATTTTATTTGTATAATTAGGGTAATAAGGCTGACAGGAAGAGTGCACTTAGTGGATTATGGCAAATCTAGAGATAACCAGCACATTTTTTTCTCCTCATCAATAATCCAGTGCAGGTATGATTTCAGTTGACAACGATTTTCTTTGGTTGACTACAGTCCTAAATATGACAGTTAATATTTTCCTTTGCAAAACACTCCCAGATCCTGACACCGTTTCATATTTGGTTATTACTTTATACATTATGTAAATGGTAACATTTCATTTCCATAGCCTATATTCTTATGTAACTTTAAATCACCCATGTTTCTCATCTAGCGCTACTGTTACCTGTTTACAACAGACTATTAAAATCTTGCAATATTCTTAATTTAATCTTAAAGTATTATTCCTTGTAAATGTTTGACTTTAATCCTATTATATCTGGAACCTGGCCTAAGGTTATATTTCAGGGAAAAAGTAGTTTTAATATTTTAACATTTATCAGAGGACTTTAACTTCATTCTCAAACTTTCAGATTAGCTCTCATGATACTGATCTGCAGTAGTTCTAGGATCAGAACCTGTTGACCTCTGAGCAATTGACCTATTAGTACCGCTAACATACACAGGAGCTTAAACGCTGCATTATTTACAGAACACACTGTACAACTCACCTTTAAAGAGGCTGCACCTTCTTCATCTGAATCTCGGAACTGGATGAAGACTGCAATGTTTCTAGCCTGATGTGGAGGAAACATTACATCAGTGGATGCAGACACAGCCAGACAAACAATGTGTGAGTCACCTATTGAACCTAATCAGTCACATGTGCTTCATTCTCTGTAGACAGCAGTAACACAGAAATCAATCCTTAATTTATTGCCACATTTTTTCTTTCACTTTCATTCAGAGTCACACACCTTAGTGAAGGTCTTCTGGTTGTCGTATTTGAGCTGCAGGGGGTAGATGTACAGCTGGTTCTTATAGGTGGTGAAGGGGTAGTTGTACTTGGCTTCCTCAGGGAGGAACTCCTCGATCTCCACTGACACCCGTTCGCAGCCGTCCTCGAAAGGCTTGACGGGAATGTAAGAGGACGTCACTGTATCTGGGGCACAGATCACATGTCGAGTTAGAGAACCATATCTCTTCTGCTGAGCTCATGCCAAAGAGTCAGCCTGGGGTCATTCAGTTTTCTTTTGAGTTCTCTGTGCAAACCACCTTGTAAATATCAATCACAAAAAACTGCTGAGATCGTGTCTTTGTCTGATTTACAATCATCCTATTTCTTGGAAAGGCGTCTATGCTGTTTGCAAATGCAGCGATTGATGCAGGACACTTTGGTCTTTTAATTGTACTAAATCATGTTTTTATCTCCATGTGGGTACATTCAATCATCGAACATGCTTTCTAATTTCTTTCCCCTTTATCTTCCTGTCTCCTGTGAGGCCAGAAGCTGACTTACATGCTAAGCTACATGTTTTGTGAGGGACCCGCTGGTCTGGTTTTTGCACGTGTTACTATTGTTTGATCGTAATCTTGCTGATCAAGAAGTTCGGGCTTCTTCTTCATTCTTTCGCTTACATACTGCTCTCTAGATAAAATCAGCAGCAGCTAAATGTGAAACTGTAGAGGCCACAGGAAAGCAGAGCACTCATGTACAAATATAACTATAGGCTTGCATACATCAGTAATGCATTTTGTGAAGAAAATAATGCACAAAAAGTGTCAGTAGGCTTTAAGATTTAACTAAAATAGACCAACTAAGCTGTTTACTACATGTTTTAATAGTCATTTCATTTCATTAATAGATTTTTTTGTAATGAAAAGTAAGAATGCAAGACAGCTGGTTTATGTCTCAATTGTGCAGCGGTTAGTGTAGTTTCAAAGCTGGCACTAGACTTAAATGTGTAACTACTAACACACACACAGACAAATAAGCATTAGAGAAGCAGTAGTAGAAAGTAACTCAGTATATTTACTGAAGTATTGTAATTAAATACAGTTTACTTTACCTGAGTATTACTATCTTTTGTTACTTTATGCTTCTACTCCACTAAAATTCATCAGCAAATATTGTACTTCTTAATCCCAGTGCATTTATTTCATAGCTTTGTTTACCAGTTACGATGCAGATTTAGTTAAATCGTACAAAATGTAATCAACAAATAAAATTATAATATTATAGATTAAGACAAAACACAATATTCTGAAATATGTTTGTACTTTTACTTTAGTACAAATGTAAATGTATGAGTATTTCTACACTGTTATACTTCAGTGCAAGATCAGAATACTAGTTTCAGCTCTGAAGGGGAGTGTCCTAAAACGTCACCGTACTTGAGAAATCAGGTGGGACACATTCAATGGTGACATTCAGCTGTCCAGGGATGGTCTGAAGTTTGCTTTTCTCAGGTCTGACAAGAAAAAAAAGAGATTCAAAATCAGAAAAAGCTGCAATCAAGGATCTTTTAATATTTTAAAAGTATTATTCATTTATGTGATGACCTCCATAAGGTAAGTAAGTACAGCACTGCCTTCTCTGCAACACTGTATGAAACACAGGCTTGCACAGCATAAATGCACTTCCTTGATTGTTTTGCGCAACAGTAACTAAGCATTAGCTTAAACAGCAGAGAAGCGCCGGTGACTCACTTCCTGATGTCGGCCAGCAGCTTGATGATGTCATCAGTGGAGATTTTGCTGCTGTCCTGGCGATAGAGAGGAGAAAACTTGCCATCCATGTCCAGGCTGCCCTGAGCGTCTTTGAACACCTGCCTGGAAGCAGATCGCACACGGTGTCACGCATAAAACTAAACATCCAGGGTTACATTTATCAGTCGATGTTGGCATTTTAGAGAAAATTTAATGTTACTGTAATACAGACTCGTAACTGGATGATTTTGAGGCAATTAGACTACTTAAATATCCAGTCTATTATATTTACTCTAATATCTACTACAGTGATTGTCAGTGGGAAGTACTGAACTGCCCACATCTCCACTATTTCCAACAATTCAATAGAATAATGAAGCAAAACGAATTAACAGTTCAGTGTTGATTCTAAATTAAGATTTTTCCTTGCTACAAGCCTTGTTTCAAACTCTTCTATACGCCATTACATTCAATATTTTGAATATCTTGATATGAAAATGATGAAACTGAATCAGAAAGCATACAAGGTGAATCATTTTTTCCAAAAATACAGGCATATATCATATATGAATGCATTTTCAGGTTCTAAAATCCTAAGACTATTAAGCTGATGTCTTTACATGTGTTCAAACAGCACCACTCCAAAGATGAATCCAAACAGATTTATTACAGTGTAATACTTTGACTCGTAAATTATTCCCGTCTTACTTGGCAGCCCAAGCGAACGGCATCCTGTACTGGCCCAAGCGTTGGCATGTCTGCTTGGCAGCTTTGAGCACTTTCTGAGCAGTCTGGCAAAACATGGGAGAAGACACACACACAGTAAACATAAGATCAATACTAGAGCTTGCTGTCGCCATTTATACGTTCTTAACTGAGGTGAAAATCAAAGGCAGGGGACCTTATTGATGTCAGAGGTCTTGATGTACGGCTCAGCACAGTGGGTGATGCCGTTCTGTAACACCTTCTCCACACGGGCCACCAGAAAGATATCTGCATGAGGGTTGGTCACTGAAAAGATCCCCTGCAGGAGAAAGACAGCAGTTGAAGAAGAAGTCTAATTAGTGTAGGGAAGTGGTGATATAGTACTCAAGACCTGCGGTTGTAATTTGATTTGGCAGATTGTCAGTGTCATTCATTACAACCGTCCTTCTACATGAAGAGGAAAGATGCTGACTTGATGGGTCTGAAGAGAAAAAAAACACTTCATCTAAAGACAAACAGAAAATCATCAGCATTTCAGATCTAAAATGCGTTTAATTCACCCAGCGTGTCTCTACAAGCAGAGTGCAGGGGAAGTGGCTGATGTGAGCTCAAGCTATACAGGAAAACCACAGGGCTCACATCTATTTATGGTCTGGTGAAGTGGGGCTGTCTTTCAGGCCTAAGTGTCAATTCATCTAAGCAATTTCGAGTGGACAAAAATTACACTCAGACAAAGCCATATGATTACAAATAATAATAATAATAATAATACACTTTTTGGTGGAGACAAGCATCAAGATACACACCCAGCTAACGAGCCATAACTCAGTCCATCCTCTGCCTGCATTCACCGATCTTCACAGTATTACATTAACCACACACAGCTGTTTCTGGTTTCAATCTTTGACATTTTGATTTGGTGCTTACTACTCATCACCATACGTGTTAAACAATATGGCTTAAAACGCTTGTAAATGTAACATTTTGACATTATCCCTCCCAGAAAAGTTCATAAACGGCATCACAGCCTCTTTTTGCAAACATAAACCATCACATCACTAAAAACACTGAAACTTTTTAATGCTTGCAGTCAGGCAGATGCATTAGATTTGGGGCTTATGTAATGAATTGGCCTCCATAGAGCTACTGCAGTGGGGAGATAGAAGAGATGGAGACTGTGTCCTTGGACCACACCCAATGTACCTAAATTAAACTGTGGTCTGCTGAGCTATAATAGCACACTAATCACAGAGGTACAACCTGCTATGTTTGTATGCATATGTTTGCATGTGTGTGTGTGTGTGTGTGTGTGTGTGTGTGTGTGTGTGTGTGTGTGTGTGTGTGTGTGTGCGTGTGTGTACATATGTGTTCTGCTAGTACAGAACTTTCACAGATGTTGGCTGGCAAAGCGCAATAGTAAGTGGAAGTCTGGAACTGTGCTTTTATTTCATGTCTACAGCTTTCAAAGTCTTCATAACAGCATAACCAGACCTGCTACTAGTCACTACAGTCCCTTTTTGAAATCCTGTTTCTGCTCTGAGTGCTTGTGAGTCCAACTCTTATTTAATCATCTTCTCACATTGAAGTTGTTTCTGTTTTCAGCTGGTTGCCGTGATAGTCCGGTCATGCCTCGTCATGGAAATGGAAAGTGAGGATCTGAGTGAGTTTTATAACCTCACTGCCGCTAATTTACAACAGGCAACGGTCTTGTCGAGTGATTTAATCACATGAATGGGCCAAGCAGCAAGGGGTCAGGGACAAACCGTGTGTGTGCTGATCTCATAGCACCTGCAGGAGTTTACACGAGGCTTGAGCCAAAAGTAACGCTCACACATGGGTATTATTCATTCCTAAATAAACTCTGGACTCAAAATACTGCAAAAAGCCATAAAGCTTACATCACCAAGCACTGAGCTCACATCAGAAAACTGGCAGACTAAAGTGATTCTGAAATCACTTGCAAATACTAGCTGAATGAGCTAAACAGGGGACTCATGTGAAACCTGCTGGACGAGGACCAACCACTGCCTTGAGACAGAATAGCATCTGAAAATATCACAAAGGCATGAAAATGGCAAACAAGTGACTGTGATTAAAAGGGACCGATCGTGTTTGATTAAAAAGCTCCATTACTCAGCCATCAGTGTCAGCACACTCCTCCAGTAAGAGGACAGTTGTCCAGCTGCAGTCAGCATGGGAAAGCTGAGCAGCGTTACAGAGGTAAATGGCAACTCAGCAGTTTGTCACATCGCCAAGCTGTGGAAGGGCGTTTCAAGCAAGGCAAGACTGAGGGCAGCCTCCAAACACAAACTGACAAGGCTCGGAAAATGGAGGGAAATATAAACAATCCATCAGTGATTTATATTTCAATCCTCTTAGAAGAGTTTCCTGTAAACTACAGCTAATAATAAACTAAATGTACTGGTGTCTTATTTGTTCTACTCTTTGTATTCACACTTCAACTTGCTCTGTTTCAGGAGACGTAGAAACTGAAAGGTCTCCTGAGGACACAGAGCTGTTCTCTCTAGAGGTAGAGGTTATTTCCTCTGTTTTAAAGAGTCATATTATTGGTGTGCTTGGATTGACGCAGAGTTAAAAAATAGATGTTTTACGCTCTGTTTTGCACATGTTCATCTGCAACTGCTTAGTTTTTTAAAGTTGTATTTCCTTAGTGGAAGGGTATTATTGTCAGGTTTAATTCTTTGTATCACTATTTACAAGAACATTTCAGACAAGTTTGTCATTAGTAAGAGAAGAGAACCAACTACTAGAAACAATCCCATAAGGCTAGAATTAATAGTCAAAATGGCAAAGTTTGTGTGAAATCTGAGTCCCAGAAGCCACTCATGGTTGAAAAGCAGACTAAAACGAATCAAAATAAGAACAAACTGCACTCTGAACTAATGCACGTTTTCTGCCTATGCTTAGTGTGGCAAAGAAAAGCACAATGAAACCAAGAAACAGGAGCGTGATCAGTTTCACATCCAGAAAAATTGAACAAGATCCCTCTCTAATAAACCATGCAACCTTTGTTTGTAACTGATATTATAAACCTAAAGAAATCCCTCAACAAACAACAAAAACTATACCAGCATTATTTAGACTTAACAATACTTGTGATGGGTGTGATCATACACTACAGATACACAAAGGATGTTTATACGATTTGCACTAAAAGTTTCTATTAGAAAAATCCTCTTTTGTCAAATCTTTAGTTATCTTATCTAATTTCATTCTCTATATTTGTAGTTTCTGTAGCCTTGAACTTTAAATTGTAAAACACTGATTCTGATTTGAGAGGACGGTAATTTCAAAAAAGTTTCACAATAAAAACGGAACATTTTCCCACCCAGATTTGTACAAATGACACCACAGTGATTCACAATTTGTACCCATTTCTGATTGGCTGTACAACATCTGTGATTCAGCTGTTGTCATTTCTTCAATCACGCCAATACAGTCGAGTCTGCACCTGTGTGGGGAAGCGAAGCAGAGCCTCTGACACCCTCTGAAGAACAGGCAGGCCATTTCCTTTCCCCGAGTCTCCGTTCACCATGACGCCTCCTCCCCCTCCTCCCTCCTTCACTCCTCCCCCGCCGTCTGAGTCAGATGAAGGGGAAAGCTGGCCAGAGGTGTCGGTCAGCATCTCCCTGACGCACGGCGGGTTGAGGTCAACGTGGAAGTCGGCCGAGATTTTACAGCTCTTGGAGACGTCAAAGAGAGCGAGGCTGATGAAGAAAGGCTCCACCTGGGATTCGGCAGAGAAGATGCTTAGAGGCTTTTCACATTTCAGGCACATCATATGCCTGGATTTACTTCTTATCACATTTTACACTATTTTTACTCAATCCTTGGGGTAAAATTTAACACCAGATATTGGATTTATAGGCATTTACACAATATCCAAAAAATGATTGCATAATATTTGAGTAGATCTGGAACAGTCAATCGTTCAAAACAAATTTACCTGGTACCTATTTTGATAATTGCAGTTTGGTTGCAAAAATGTCACAACAGATAACAAATATTCCATTTTTTTCTTTTTTCTTTCATAAAGTTTCATTAACTGAATATTTGTGTGTCTTGGACTGCTGGAAAAACAAATAAGCAACAAGAATAAGCCACTTTGGAAGAACTGTGTCTTTGTCGATTTGTGTATTTTTACTGTTTTTTGGCATTTTCTAAACAAAAATATTGACATTTATCCAAAGAAATAACTGCTACTTTGACTGATAATGAAAATAGTCGGTAGTTGCATCGCTGTTTGTGACACAATCATCACTGCTAGTCCATAAGAGTGAGTTTTTGCTACCAATCTGTGGTTTTTCAGAAATATTTGCATGGCATTTTGCTGGCAGGATTGAGAAAGAGGTTAGCCTGAAGTTACAATACATTTGTATGTTCTGATGCCTTAGCCTGATGTTTTGTTTTGCGTATTAACATCTGTGTGTAATATGTGAAAGAAAAATGTTTTTAAAAAATTGCCCTGTGAAGCTGGTATATCTCCCTAAAACCTTAAGATTAAAATGGATTTCAATGAATAGTTTATTGTGTTGTGTCATCTGCAACAATCAAGATCGGAACATAAGTTATGGCAAATAACTTAGAAATAAATGTCAGCATAAAACATTTATACTCTTTCAGTATGCCAGCCTCAAAAACAACCATTAGCTGAGGTCCAACTTGGAAGCAAATGATTCTTCCACAGCAGTGCCACCCACACATTTTTAAAGACAGTTCCTTTAAGCCTCGATGGCTAAACTTACTCCATCCAATACACATTAACCCTGTCTGAGGCTATGGAAGGACGAAGAAAAGGGAAAGAGAGCTTGTGCTGTTTCCTAACCACAAATATGAGTCGGTTCGTTCCTCCTACCAGCCGCTCTAATGCAGCAGGAGGAAGAGGAGGAGGAGGTCTAACTCAATGTTTTATGACTACAGCAATCCACTCTGACAAAGGCGGTGCTCACACATGCTCCAAACTGCTGGCTCATGCTGTCAGGAGACTTTCATTCATCACACGTTAGACATATCCACATTCATCAGACGGACTTTTTGCATAACCTTAAGTTCTTGTTTATTTGGAGCGATGATTTAAAGACCATGATCTTCTGGCTTAAATAACAAAAAATGAAAACATCACCGAGTGGGCTCATTCAAGACTTTGTTTTCCGTATCATAAATAAGATCAAGCGGTGTGTCCTCTTTCAGCCTGGTTACTTCTGCTGCCTCCAGCCAGACCAGCATGAATTATGAAGGTATATTATGTGGGGCAGCACTGCAGAGAATGAGGAAGGCAGAAACCCTTTGGTGAGAAAAGGAAAGCTGTGTGGTGTGGTTTAAAGTCTGTGAAAGCATGCTGACAACATCACTACTAAGGTATCTTCCAGTTTACGGGTTGATTTTTATATTTTTATGATCACTTTTTAAGGGCACTTAGTCGTTTAGGTGTGGCCTCAACCTACTTCTTAAGAAATATGCATAGATATACAATATTAGATGTATATTTTAACTTATAATGACAATTTCAAGCAGAAAGCGCCAAAATGTAGTTTCAAGATTAAAGGTCTATAAATTTAAATTTAATCTTTTACAGATTCTATTAAAGGTTTTATGGAAACCTATACTGTCCTCTGGTACTTAGTAGTAGTATGAGCTGAAGCACCAAAATTGGTAGAGGTGGCTGTACAAGAAAAAAAAAAATATAATAAAATTGCTGTGGAATTAAGGTGATGACCTACATTGGTGAGGACACCGTCGCCCTTCTCATTAACGCAGCCCTGGAGACTGAAGGTAAGATCATGGCAGCTGACCACAATACGTCGGCCAAAACGCTCCTCAAACGGTTTCACATCTGGCTCGATGCCTGAGAAGTCCAGCCTCTGGATATCAGACAGGAGGGAGGAGAGGAGGGAAGACGAAAGTAGGTGAGATTGATCCCGAGGAAAGGAAAGAGGATGAGCAAGGGGATGTGGGTAAAAGATGGAGGCGGATAAGGGAGAAGGAAAACAGTGTAAATGGAGCAAAGGGGGGAGGAGAGTTCAAATAGACCGAATCAATAGTGAAATAAATAAATCATAAGACAACGAAGCGTTAAAAGGAAGAATCTTCTGTACCTGTGTTTCAGGATCCAGAGAGAAAAGCTTTTGTCTGCCATCATTCCTGTTGATCTTATTGAGCTGGTCTGTCTCCCTGGTGTACTGCAGACACACAGAAAGCACAGGAATGTAAGCAAAATAAAATGCATTAAGTGTTTTTTATATGTTAAACCCCCTTTATTTTGAACATTTTAACCTAAACCCTGTTTTCTTGCATTAACTACTTCATGATGCCTTTCTATTGTACATGATACTTCTTTATATAACACATTCTATGCTCTGTTCCAAAAATACACTCATGTAGTTTCTTTTCATCTTGTGTTTTAACCCTCTGAATTTCTCTGTAATTTCTTAGAAATGGAAAAATAGAACAGAAGTTTCAAAACCAAGCGATAGCCTGCACTACAATGGACCAATACAATCTATTCACCAATTTGCCTGATTGTATTTTCTCTGCTCGTAAAACAGAGCCACAGTAGAAGACAGAGAACAGACATAAAGGGAGAAAGAAAGGCATCTAATGGAGACAAAACAAATCAAACCCTCCGGTCACGGTAAGAGCCCTAATCCATCTCCTTCCCCTTGTCTCTGCTCTCACTGTGCCCAGCCTGCAGACAACAAACTCAAGTGATCTTTAGCGTGGAGAGGGAAGAGCAGAGCTGGAGTGGCCTAGAGCAAACAGAGTGAAACAGCAGCACAGAGGGCTTTGTTGTCGGTGTGTAGCTCTAGGTTTTATAGACACATTAAAGCAGCACAGAGTCTGCGGAATAAACCCTGCTGCTTTCAGGCTGTGAAAACTGTGAGTCCAACAAAAGAGCGGTTCTTCTATGGCTCTTCCATTGTGTAGACTTTTAAACAAGCGTTTATTAATGTGTGCTGGTTCAGATAAATTTGTCAGATTCTATTCAGTTCAATTAAATTTTATTTATATAGCGTCAATTCCCAACATATGTCATCTCATAGCACTTCACATAGTTGAAACAAAGAACAGAGAACCCAACAATCATAAGCAGCCTTTTGGATTCCCTATGAGTAAGCAGGCGGCGACGGTGAGAAGGAATAAAAAAAAAAAACACCACTTTAATGGGAAGGGAAGAAAATGAACTCCAACAGAACCAGGCTCAGGGAAGGTGGCAATCTGCCTCGACTGGTTGGGGTGAGTGGAGGTATGTCTTCTCCTACTGTCATTAAATTCTTCTGTTACTACAGGGCTCCAGACTGTGACCAAAAAAGTTGCATTTTCGAACTATTTTTGAGAGTGTGTGAGTTACAATTTCAAGTGGTCGCATTGTGCTAGTGCATGATGATCATTAAGGTGTATTTGTGTTGCTCAAAGGTCAAATTACTGTGTTAACCACAGTGATCGAAAGAGGTACTTTTATAACTTCGGTGTAAGGCAGTATTCATGTTTAAAAATGCAGTCTTCTCATGAAATGCGGACGTGCCTACATGCACTGCTCATACAAGAAAAAATCAGAAAGAAAATCCTTTGGGTTCATCTGGGAAAAATCTGACATTACAATGGCCTAGTTTAACTCCTTGCAAAATAATTTTTGGTCACACACCTGTCTGAGCACCGCAGCTACCAAGCAGCAGCTACCAAGCAGCAGTTACATCAGCCTGTAATGTGGGGCGTTCAGGGAACATTGGTAAATTGTCATGTCTATTGATAAGAAGATATTCAGCGAGTGATCTGTTTTGCCTGTGAAAGTTAGTCTGGAGCCCTGTATTAGGAGACAACTTTTGAAAATTATTTTACTTCATTACTATCATCTGCACTAACTGTGTAATGCCTGGCACAATTCAAAATAAAATAAATCCTATAAATAAATAAGAATTATGCTCATGAACCTGTTTACAATGGATGAAAACAACAATAATATCAACTACAAAAAAATTACAATTATCATATGACATCTGAATGTTATCCATGTGGCTATTTTTCATACCTTCACGAGTTCAGTGGATAAGTTCCTTCCCAGGCTCTCCAGCAGACTCTCGCCTTTCCCTTGGCTGGCAGTGTCTTCATCTGATTCAACAGGAAAGCAATCATGCATCAATAAACGTGATCAGAATTCACATGAATGCTCGCTATTATTGCTAATCAAGCCCACTCAGAGTTTCTGAAATGGTTCTCTGCAAGTTTATCTTCCCTGATGGACAAATGAACATTTTCCATTACAGTGGCCAAATTAAAAAAGATCACATTCACTCTTCAGCTGACTCCCAGGTGATAGATGATGGACTGAGTGACCTTTAGCTCCTCCTCCATCTCTCTGGACAATCTCCCAGTGTCTCATCAGCATCTGGAAGATTTGTGACCAAGCCAGGCCTATTGGATTTCACTGAGAGTGTATTATTATACAAGAAAAAGGGGCCCACAGATGTTGGCAAGACATACCCAAACTGCTTAAAACTCCTGGCTTTATTCCACAGTGTTGCACAAACAACAAGTTTAAAAGTTCACCGTAACTCACACCTAAGGAAATGATTGCTTCAGAGAATTTGGGAGTAAAACCTAAAAGCAAAACAAATCAATATAGCAGATGATTTTTGGGTTCAGCTCTGGTTTACTTGATGTGCAAATATGTCAAGTCTTTCTCTGTATTGGCAGCAATGATAGGTGAAGTGTTAAGTCTATTTATTAGGCATGTGTCTTTGTAATATGGAAGCCATTAAAATGTCATAACAGAAATCTCAGACTTCAGATTTGAACTCTTTCCTCTGCCAGGGAGAGAGATTACTGCAACCTCGGGTATCATTACTTCAGGCTTAGAGATTATGTTCAAACATGCTATTATTGTCATCATTGCTAAATGGGCCATGACTATACAGAAACTTTTCAATAAGACTGCAAAAACTACGTTGACAAAAACATGATCTGGGTTTGTGCATCCAAAGTATAGTTTGTCAGTTGTACATAAACTCACCTAGGGCACAGTCCAGTGACTCTGTACCATTCCTCCTGTCCTGGCCCGCCTCAGTGCTGCTCTGCAGAGCCTGTTTCAGTGTGGCCACCCAGTCCTCCATCTCTGCTTCGCTGTCTGCAGCCAGGAAGTGGCTGTATCGGTCTTGCATCTTCAGCTCAAAACCATTGCGCCGCATCCTAGGACTCTGAGGACACAAAATAGTACACAGCTTCCGAATGATTCAAAACACACCTTACTTAATAAAACTTGCTATTTGCATTTATGGAGGATATTTTATCAATGAAAGTAGAGGAAAAGCTGCTGTCTTTCAGGCATGTAAGTAAGGAACTTCATTTCTGCAACACTTTTTAAAGCCAAAGTTACAAGGTGCTTTGCAGTGGCACAGAAATTACACAGTCATAAAATGCAAGGATGTCAGGAAGTGGTCAAACATAGAGGATTATAGCAGAATATATAAAAAACAATACGAAACCATAAGACTTAAAATTCTTAGGATAAAGCCATAAAAGTGCAAAAGTATACTGCCCCTTGTGTGAAGTCTGGATATGGTAACAATGCTTGCTTTTCTTATTTAACCCTTTGATGCACAACATGGGTGAAAAATGACTGATATTCAATGGAATATGGGTATCTTTTAACCCATGTTGCGCATCAAAGGATTAAAAGGTTTCAGCACAAAATAAAAGGTTAAAAAAAACTATAATGTATAGTCAGATCATGCAGGCATTTCATTAATTTTGAAACAAATGCAGAGCCAGTGTTGTTCAACCATGAATAAACAGGTGCAAAACCTGGTTCTCATGGAAAACAAAGCTTCCACATCAAACCCACGAGACAGAATGAGTCCCCTCACTCTGCCCATTCATCTCCTGAGCGCGTTCATCGACCTGAAAGCTTCCTGGCAGCCTCGTCAGGGAGGGCAGACCCGAATGAGGTACCAGCCTGTGCCATGAGCCAATAGCAACAGCCTCTCATAATCTGCCACAACCAGACTTTTTAGGCCCAAGTCAATGGAATGCAGTAAATCTGTCCAATAAAAGCAGCTAAAAGCCCCTGGAGCGTGGCGGGACTAGGAAGCACACTGACTTTCCCGAGGGTGGGAGTTCATGCCAAGAATCGAAAACTCACAGTGAGCCCACAAGGGAAGTACACACAGTGAGTTTAATTACACAAAACAACATCATACAGTGGGTTAAGCTGAAAAAAAAGTTGCTGCTACCACAACTGTAAAAGATTTCTCAACAGTCCGTTAGATTTTTGTCCAAAGTCAGCTCTGGTATACCTGAATGACATCTATACAGGAGTCCAGGTAGATGGAGCCTTTAGTTTCCTTGCAGTTCTTCTCGTCCTTATAAGAATTGAGAATGTAGGAGCCATCGGGGAGCTGAGACAGGTAGAAGTACCTCCTTTTAAACACCTGCAATTCACAGCAATGGAGAACAAGTCAGGGAGGTTCATATCAGTCAGCTTATAAGAACTCATAAAGAAATATACAGGATGAAATGTGGCTTCTAAACACATCTGGTATGGAGTAAAATTGTGCTGCCTGCAAAAATGATTTAAATTCCTGGTTGAAGGGAAGATATTGACAATATTTTTATGTCTCTATCGTTGTTTATATATTTACTTATTTGATAGGGACAGTGCACATTAATGAACATCTATTTAGGTAACAATAGACGTAAGTATGCTGGATGATAGCAACAATGCTAAATTACACGCTCTCTAGGCAGGTAAAAAAAAAAAAACAACAGTGAAACAGCGCAATAGGTCACAATAAAAGCACATCACAAAAAGTACACAAATAAGTTAAGTCAACGAATTTTTTGGTACCAGTTTGGTTTAAATATGTATGAAATTTGCACATACAGTATCAGACAGGACAGTCGGATCACTGATATTCAGCAAAACCGGCTTCAGTATCTGTATTTACAATGCACAGCAATTACTTGCAGGTTTACAGTATCTCTTATCTTGATGTACTTTTTGCAGACTGCAGCTGCAGAAAATTACATAAACATTCTTACCTACAATCTACAGTATGATGAGATTGAACGATACAGAAGATTTGTGTAGTTTTAATGGTGTTTCAGCCTTCATTTACCTACAAATCTGCCTGCTTGTGCTCTGATCCCTACATGGTGTTGCTTCATTTGTGACTGTTATGTTGTATGAGTAACATACAGGAGGTCTGGTGGTGACTCACCCTCATGGAGACAGACAGACTGCTGTTGATGTTGGCTTTCTGAAGCCAGCCCTGCTTCATGATGCCTCCCCTCTGAGAGCACAGCGACGATGAGTCCTGATGGACACAAACACAAACACTGGGGATCAGGCAAGAGAGCCTTCATTATGCTGGTTAATTCAGGCCCACGTTTCTTGTATATTAAACATTCAATGTGCTTAGAGACACTCCATAATCTAAAAAAAAACTCATGTTGTTGACTGTCACTGTTCAGCCAAATTAAAGGAATCATCATAATTCCGTCCCAGTCCTGTTAGTGCAGCGTCTCCATCTCATACCCATCATGGGACTGCTCATTAGCGCCACAGAAAATACCAACATTCATCACAAGGGATTGGTTTCTTAGTAAGCACTCTCGCGCACACACACACATGCACAAACACACATCCTTGGGAGTAATGCATCCGGCTTCTCGAAAGAATTCAAAGCGCAGGGGTCTAATTTACTTAATGCAAGCCTGGAACATGACACACATATCATAACACTGAGTGAAAAGGATTGAGATGAGCCTAATCACGCTGAAGTGCCGTTTTGTCCTCTGTGCGTCACACCTCCCCCTTTTTCCTCCCTTGTCTCCTCCTGTAATCTAATTGGCTGGCTTTCTGTCCTCTTGCAGCTTGCCCAAGTTCATCCTTCATTTTCATCTGTCAGACCGGAGCAACTCACAGCAGCCAACCAGCAGAAATAAAAACACTGCTAGAACCTATGGATACATATTTGGCATTGTCACCTATTGCACAATATCCCTCTCTAACATTTTTACCGGCAGGATGGGACAAAGACGCCACTAAATCTGTCATCTCAGCCACAAATGATAACACAGAGATAACTTGGCTCTGAGACATAATAGAGCCATCTCCTCCCTGCGCTTCCCATCCTGGCAGCACAGCAGCATTTATTTTCCTTCATTTAAACCTTTTCTCCATCTAAGTTTATTCAATGCGGCCTGAGAGCAGGGGGAGGAGGATCGATGGGAGCTATTTATAGGACATATAAGGCCTCTGGTTTCACCGCCCTGCAGTCCGTCTCCGGGGGGCCACACAGCCGGGTGGACTGAAGGACCAACAGCCCATAAGTCACCAGAGCTTGTCCCGGCACAGTTCAGTATTACTGTATGTCCACGCTGGGCAGAATCATTATGATTTCTGCGCATGATTTATGTCAGATCACTAAAAGCCGTGCATATACACATGGTGCAGAAGGGCCTGGTAAGTCAATAGCAGAGCACTCATCCCCCATGCAGTGATCAATGCTTGTGATCTAGCAACATTCCAGACCTTCGACTCACCTCGTCTTTGGCATCTTCATCGATCTCGAACACGTGAGCTGGCAGCTTGTCTGTTTTCAGGCCTTTGCTTTAAAAAGACAGAAAAAGGGTCAGTAAATAAATCTCCCTTTCCTTTTAGTAAGGTCAGCTATATATATATATATATATATATAATATATTGAATGATTTACACATCTTGTTCTGTCTCCTTTTCTCTGCATGATCTGCTTAGGTCAGTTGCTCCTGTACCAGATTCTCAGTTTTAGCATCACAGTATTTTTTCCTCATTATTACAGAAGGTTTTTCCAATTCATGGCTGCAGTGATAAACAATTTCCTCTCTCTGCTTTATCACCATGGAATAAAAATTCAAAACACATGGGCTGCACCTGCTGTGTAGAGGAAGATACGGCGGAACTCTGCAGTTTTTTAAAAAATGTATTTACAACATTTTCTCCATGCTGCAGAAGCATCAGATCTGCATTTACGATTTGTTACAGGTCCATCATCCGGCAGATTAATGTGACCAGAGTAAATCTCTTGTACATGTTACATATTTGGCAGTAAAGACCTGCAGCTGCTTTGCACACAATCTGAGCTCTATCCTCTAAAATTTTCTACATGTTCAAATTACATTTTGATTTACTTCAACACATTTTCTTCTTATCTTACTTACCTTGGCAACATGCGGAAGTCACCAGAGTAAGCCTCATATTTGTAGTTGATTACGTGCCAGTCGGTGTTGTACATCTTGATGCACTGCCAAACAGGTCAACATAGAGAGAGCTGGGTTAGTAGCAAATATAACAAGCATCCTATATAACCAAGCATTCAGTTTTTTCCTACAACTCCAAGTCATGGACGAGGATAGAGCACTCAGTCCTGTATTTTGAGGAGAAGATTCCAGCTTGATAATTTATTTATAAACCCAAAATAAGTCCACAAAGTAGCAGAAGACCTTTTTAGCCATGCCTTTTATTTGGTTGTTTAGTCAAGATGGTTTTTATTTTACACATTACTTTTTGAATCAGCATGCAGCTGCAAGCAGATATTCTCAGTTAAGTCAACTGAATGGATCTTTGTTCAATAAATGCTGAGTAAGCCTGGGTCTGTTTTAACAATCTGTGTAACAGTTGTTTCCGTGCTATATCACAGTCATGAGAGCTGCCTGATACGCACAGATTTAGAGCCTGGCAAAGCAGCAGAGTATGTCCACATCATGGAAAGAAGGACCGAGAAGGGTCTGTAAAAAAGTATTTGTTTACTCCCGAACTGTGCATACTGGTTGTTTAAGACTTTGACTCAATATCACAAGACTGGTGTGAAATCATTAAGAACTCTTCATTTATGTTTGATAAGAGATGAATTTAGACTGTATTTTCGGCTTTTGATTAAGCAGATTGTAATCAATAAGAGGAAGTAAAAGCCGTATTACTGAGAAGCTTTAATGTGAACTATTAGCTTTGCTTTTTTTCACTTCAGAATCCCCTGTTCTATTTTTAGAAAGGACTACATGTCATTGCTACAAATGAGCTGTTTACTACCAAATGGGTCCAAGTCACACACACATGGGTCTGCTGGGTTATAGTACCTCTTTGGCAAACAGACTCCTGGCCTCCCGCTCTGCATTCTGGGGCACTGAGGGAACGACGGTCCTCCTCTGTCTGGAGATGTGGGACTCCTGCATACACAATGCGACACACCAGAGAATATATACACTAAAATGTGTGACCCCTTGTTTTCATCAGTTAAGTAGCACAGCAGCAAAGACGGGAAAAAGGAAAGTAAATCAAAGAAGCAGAGTCTGAGAGAAAACAGAAGGGACTAATACAAAGAAGCAGATGAGTGTCAACAAATTCTCTCAGGACAGCGGGAAAAAAAAGTAGACATGAAGCAAGATGCGGCGCTAAACGAAACCACGTGTTTGAAGCCGCATCAATAAATACAAAGCAGGCTGGACTGTATTTGACCAGTCAGGCTCCTGGACTGAAACATAAATAACTGAATGTGGTGTGTTGGGGATGAACGTGATTAACGATGGGAAAACCTCCTTTAGAAAGTGATATTTTACAGCTATGTGTTTGACTCGCAGAGAAGAAGAGCTGCTGATCTGACTGTTTACTGCAGAAAGCTCAGCACAGGTGTTTAAGGCATAAAGCATTTGTATAACACTGACAAACTACAGATTGTGGGTGGTGGAGTTTAAGGAATGAATGTGGATCAGTCTTGCACTAATTAATAAAGTTTAACTGCATACTTTTTTGATCTCATTCTTTCATGTGCTGGCACAATGTTTTTATAACTGTTACAATTAATAATACATAATAACACAAGTTATAGTGCAGGAATAAAGATTTATTCTTTCAGGGATGTTCATATTGGGACTGAAATATGTGAAATCAAGTGTTTCTGTTACATTCTCTGGTTCCATTGCTGCTTGTTACAATCGAGCCAAACGTACATTTGGTCAGAATGAAGTTCTGCATCATTATTATTATTAGCCAATGGTATTTAATAAAGCTTTAACAAATAATTTGTTAGTTGTAAACTGTATCATTATTTATCAATTGTTCCTATAACTGATTATTTGGTTGTGGAAATTGTTTTGAAAAAAATGGCAAAATGTTTCAATTGCAGCTTCCTAAAGTGAATATTTTCTCTCTCAATGACTGTAAACAGAATATCTTTGGATTGTGGACAAGACATTTGTGGACATCATCTTGGATTCTGGAAAACACTGGTTGACATTTGCACCATTTTCTGATAGTTTATGTTTGATTAATTGAGAAAGTAATCAGCAGATTAATCAACAATGAAAACGGTTGTGGCCCAAGCAGATATATCACCATTAATGTATATGTCAACCAAATATGTAGCGGGAAATTGTTGTTCAGAATTGCCAAAGACATGAGGTAATTGCAAAACAGTGTCTCTATTTCAAACTGAATTTCAATAATAAAATTAATAACTAACTAGTTAACTACAGTAATTTAATATGTTAGTGGTAGAAAAGTGATAAAACACTGCATTATTGTGTGCGTTATGAAGTCATGTTGACGACAAAGGTGTTTTGGGCGACATGTGATCACAGCATAAGGTTGACAGGACTCACCGATACATCATCGACAGGGCAGAGCAGCAGGTCTCGGTGCGGATCACTGTGGATCTGGGCCTTTCTCTGAAACACCACAGCCTCATAGTCGAGCGGTTCAATGATCTTTGGCTGCTCCTAAGAGGAGAAAGATGGAAAGGAGAGCAAAACATGTAATTTCAAATAGACTATTTGATTTGATCTCACGTTCATGTTTTTGTCTTTACTGTGGCTCGGGCAACCTCTACGCTCTCCTGCTGTTTGAAAGAAGTTAACAAGTACTCGCCCCCAGAACTTTTCACCACCCATGTTACAGCTGAGCCACAAGAGATCAGAGAAGCAACCACCAAGTTCAGAGCACTGTCACGGAGCAGGGAAACAGTTGCTCAGAAATGTGTGGGTGGACGAGAAAAACAACAAAAGCAAATGATGATGAAAGGGAGGAAACTCACAATAAGACCAAAAGGTGGCACAACACAGACCAATTATGATCAGATTTAGGCAAAGGCACATCTAGTAATGAAACAACACAAAACTGCTGGATTACACGCAAAGCTAAACATAACTTCCTGTTCTGAGTTTCACAGAGAAGTGGATGATATGAAATCACCCTTCCTATAATGTCTGAAAGGGGCCTTGAGGCTTAAAACACAACTAGGTCAAGATGTGATGACGAGTATAAATCTCAACCACTTGGAAAGACTCAAAATTAATTCCAAGAAAGTGCCACTTTAAGCTCAAGCTAAGCAGAGAAAAGGGCGATGAATAGCTTAGCCAATAAGCCTTGGCTGAGCGACACCAAGCTGCTTGGACTCAAGCAGAGGAAATCAGACTGTACGGATTTGATCAGCTTCTGTGCCACATTAGTGAGTCACCGCCACATAGTCTGATACGTGCAGGGCAGACGATGGGCCGCTTAGCGAACAGGAACAGTGGGGAGAAAGACTCGACAGCTGGGAGAGTAGGAGTGGGTGATTTTCCACTTTGTACGCCGTAATATTTCCATTTAAGAGTTGTGCAGCTTAGATGTAGAGATTTGCGTATTGTAACCACGGGTGGAGCGGGCAGAGTGAGAAAACTTGAAAGGCAGTAGTTTGGCTGCTGCTTTTTCCCCCTTTCACTGTAAAACTATCAGTAGGAATGTTTACATGTGCAGTTATTCTACATACAAGTTCTTTTATAGGCTGAGGTGTTTTTGGCATATCCAGCTTTACAGTATTTGCCCCATCAACCCCTCAAATTATACTATATTCCCTTGTTTTTTGCATTTTAAAAAGCTTTGAAAATATATTTTCTCAATTGCCTTGATTTGAATATTTAGCCATATTTTAGTATTTTATTGTCTAACAACCTTATTTACAGTGTATTATGTTTATCATGGATGAAATGTTCAAAGCCAAGTCTCACGGTCAAGTATCTGAGTGACGTTTTGCCGTTTTTCATTCAATTCACACAATCAAAATGAATCAAACAACTAACCACAAAACTTTCATCATCTATTTAATTTGATTACTTCACAAATAGACAGTGTAATTTCTGATCATTCACATTTGGGTTGTTGCTTAGTAATGGCTCAATATTTTCATTTTAAATTTCTGAATTTAGCGCTTGTTGTGGCGGACTATACCATTATCATACCATTATTGTTATTTGACTCATTCTGATTGTGCAAATTGAACAAGGAGCTGCAAAATGTTACACAGATTATCACAAAGCATTCTGGCGTGCATCAATTTATGCCCATTTCCTCAAAATTTCAGCCTGAAATGTTTCTAGGGGTTATAAATTCTACTTGCTAATAAAGTTCTGTGAATTTGAACAATGTTTGAGTGCTCAGTTATGTTTAAGGGGTTGAAATTTCCTTCTTGAATGTACTCATATCTGTGCACAAGCCAGTAAAGTGAAGAAAGTTCTCCCTTCCAAAGTTTTCCAACCAGTAATTTGGCCTGTGAAATAAGCTGGGTACATGTACATGTTCTCTGCAAATTTTTCCACCAGACCCTGACTTTCTCGGCTGTCCACATAAATCCTCCGTCTCACATTTTCTGAACCACTAATGTAAAGAAAAACTTCCTAACCCTAATGGCACTTTTTTCTCTGTGCTACGTAGCATCACAGCTATCTTTTTACACACAGACTTAAAGCTCTTTGGAGAACCAGCAGCAAAACAAAACACCTACAAGTCTGCTGAAACCATTACACATGGCTGCGCCGCCCACTGCACCCAACACAGCAGCGCTGCTTCCTGTCATATGCAACAAGCTGAACCGCAGCGTTGCAAGTCAGAGGCGACTGTTGGTAGCACACTGTGCCTCTGCTGCAACAGTGATCACGTTACAGAATGAGAGGGAGGGAGGGAGTGAGAGGAAGCGAGCTAAGAGAGAAGGGACAGATGAGAGCGAGTTCTGCTTTCAGAGAAGAGGAAAGAAGCTGAAGAATCTCAAGCAGTCGGTGAAGCCACAGTGTCACTGATTGAGAAACAACACAAACACACAAAGATGCTTAAACTCTAAAAGGATGTGGCCCAACACTTGGGTGTAGCTGCACAGCGTAAGCAATTTTAGACACTTTCCCATCTTATTGATGTCGCCTCCTCCCGTTACGTACCACACTTTCCCCTCTGAACTATCAGTCTGGCTGAAGAACACTCAAACACCAATCACTCTGTACAAAGCACAGCTCCAAGTCCGCCTCCAGAGGCCTATGATGATGATGATGTTAGCAAGGGTGCATTTCCAGATGTCTGTTTCCCGTTACGGTTCTGCAGATGTAAGGCACTCACAAGTCCAACACGACCAAGTGGATTTTATTACGTTGGCTGGAGAAGCTTACACAGTATACACAATGGATGAGTGCACACACACTCTGTCATGCTAGTCACATCGAGGATAAAGCAGCTTTACTGTCCCACAGCTGACCCCAGTAAGTGCTCCAATCTGTGTGTAAATGAGCTGCTTAAATATAGAGTGGCTCATTTCAAGGAAAAAAGGGAGCCAGCAAGCCTCTTTTACCCTTGTATCCTTCCCTTTCTATTCCAAAAAAGTATTAATATATAAAGACAGTTCACATTTTGTCATACTGGGGATGCATTGATAGATACGGGATTTAAACCGTAACTTTTCCAAAGGTGTCAACTGTCAACTTTCCATTAAACGAAAAAACACATCCTTGATGTTGGCTTTCTAAAATCTTTAAACATCATAAAACATCATAATATTCATCAGATAGCAATGCAGCAGTGAGCTCAATGGAATACTTAGACATAGTTAATCCACAAAGGGGAAGATTTCTACGAGCAGACTGGCTGCATAGTTGGAGGATGATGTTTCTGAGTCTTCTGTACTGTCGATTACGGGTGAAACGAAATATCGATACAGCAGTTTATCAAGTCATTATGTCTTGCAATACATTATGGATACACTAGGACCAAAAATTTGTATTTTTATAAAAACATGCATTTACTGTAAATAGATTCCCAATTGCTTAATAGCTCACTTATTAACTGAATGAAGATAGATTGAAGAAAGATAGAATGAATAAAGATTGTCATGTGATTGGTAAAGTTTCCCAACAGAACTATGGAGTCCCTAAATGGAATCCTTTACAGAATGTCACCCTGTCACTCCAAGAATCTTGGGTACTCCAAACAGTCAGAGCCTTCCCTCAGCAACCCCGACCCTGTAGATCTCTGGGGAGAACTCTGACACATGCCTCTCACCCTGGGCAACTCCAGAAAAGGAGAAATTTCACCTCCTTTCCAAGAGTTTGGTGCCAGAATATTTGCTATGCATGGAAGTGAGCCAAACTATATCTAGCTGGTACCACTACATCACCTCCTCCTGGACCAGTTCCAGTTCCGCCCCCACTAAAGAGGTGATGTTGCAGGGTAGCTCCAGGTAGTTCTGATGAAGCAGTTAATGTTTTGGTCAATACTTCAATTAGCAACAACATTAAAACCACCTACCAATTATTGTCTAGGTCCCCCTCATGCTGCCAAAATAGCCCTAATCCATTGAGTCCAAGCATTAGCAGCAGATACTTTGGACACTGTGGGATGCAGGGTGGGGCCTCTATGGACTAGACTTGTTCTAGCACATCTTGCGCTGTTTGTTGTGTTCCTTGAGCCATTTCTGATCACTTGCATTTGAGAGTACCATTGGTGCAGGAGGGTATGATTGATCGACACCAATGTTTAGGTGGGTGGTACGTGTCAAAGCAACATCCACATGAATACCAGAGCTCAAGGTTTCCTAGCATAACATTGTACATGATTAATGTTTTCTGCATGGAGTTTGCATGTTCTCCCAGTGCATGTGTCACTCAAATTTGTGTGCATGTGTGCTTCCTCCCACAATCCGAAAACATGCTGAGGTTAATTGGTAACTCTAAATTGTCTGTAGGTGTGAATGTGAGTGTGATTGTTTGTCTCTATATGTAGCCCTGTGATAGACTGGTGACCTGTCCAGGGTGTCCCCTGCCTTCACCCTCAGTATGCTGGGATAGACTCCAGCCCCGCCACGACCCTAGTGAGGATTAAGTGGTGTATAGATAATGGATGGATGGATGGATGCTGTGGCTGCTTGGTGTAAAATATCTGAACATTTTTTTAAAATTCCTACAGCCAATATATATTTGACTGCCTTGTTTTTTGTGCCCAAAAGTCTAGAACTAAAAAATATGCAGTTTTCTATCATTGGGGACAAAAAGAGCAGCTGATCTTCCCGTTTGAGAAACTGGAACCAGAATGTGTACTTAAAAATTTATGTTAATGACTGTTTGCATGAGGTCAAGCTTAAAATTATGGCGATAAGGACATATTTGTACAATATCAACATACAGTAGGTGAGTACTGGTCCTGCTTGCCATCAGATAACCTGGGGACAAACAAAAACCCTTAAACTATGGTTAAAGTAGAATCCAGTCTTTGCTATGCTTTGCACTAACAAGCTTCCTTATGTGTGAACACCAGAGGTAGTAACACACTAGACAGCTGTCATCTGTGCATCAAGAAATTCACCAAATTTAGGATCCAGCCCACCAAGACTGTCCATTTATTCACCAACAAGGTTATCAAATAGACCATAAAATACAGAAGTACATGTGGACTTGATAACATTTTTTTTTCAACAGGGCTTTCAAAGAACTGCAGATAGACCATGGACACATCAGCTGATGGGAATTCCCATGATTTCTTGTCTGCATCATTTAGAAAAAATACAAACACAAATGGTCTCCACTCTACTGTTTCCGTTCAGTTTTATTTGACTTTCTACTTGGAAACAGGTAAAACTTGCTTCTTCAAAGGACAATCTAACAGCTCAAGCATGGAAGCAAAATTTTCTTCCAATAGGAAGGATTGTACGGTGATGAAGACGTCAAGAATGAAACCACAGAGAAAGTCACAGAGGAAACATGGTCGCAGCATGCCTGAGGGAATCCCCATGTGAGAGGAACACAGGCCATGCACTCTTCACAAAACACTATTTGTTCTGTTACCAAGCCAGCCATTTCTAACCCATAAAATGAGCGGGCAAATCTTACGTCTCCAAAGCAGAATAAAAACACACATCACACGTGGCTACAAATGCAAGCAGACACACAACACTCACTTCTGTTGCGAAAATAAGAATCTTATCACAAGATCATTGCAATGGGAAACTCTTTGCGTCACATTCTTCAAGATGATCATCATAAGACTACAGTCTAATCCCAGGGGAACAAGAGTTTATCTCTTGTACAAACTCATCCAGCTCAGCTCTCTAAACAGCCACAGATATATGACTGCTTTGCTGCATTAAACTCACAGTTTGTCACTGTCACATAATGAAAAAAGTGGATTGGTTAGCAGATGGCTTTAGTTATAAGAAAAAGATATCAGTAGGTGATCATTAATGTGCACTGACATTGCTTAAGTTTCAAAACCGATGTCACGCTTTTAATTTACTCACAGAAAAATTATTTCACACACACAAATGCTGTATCAGCAGGATCCTAAACGCTATTCATCTCAAGCCACTGCGCCTAATCCCTCCTCATTATTGCAGTCTGTTCTAAGCCACTATCTATTCTGCTATTTATTCATTCATTCATTCAGAGAAAAAAAACCCATTTTAAACATCTTCAGCTTTGCACACCCATTATGATCAGCTGTGAAGACAATGCAGGGGCTGATGTCTTTTTGCACCAGCAGGAATAAAGAGACACATGCACATGTACAGCTCCAAGGCAAAGACAGGGAAGCCATGCTGCAGCTGTCCAACTGCTCTCCATCCGCCAGCACACAAAAGGAGACTGAAAAACCATGTGTGCCTGTGCACAATGTCACACTATTTTGGCAAACCGATGGCTCCGGAATGAGCTGTCTGTTAACATTACACAGGATAAATTCAGACATACCAGAGCTGCTATAACTCGGCGGGACAGTGAATGAAAACTGTAAAAGAAGAATTAAAAAAAAAAAAAAAAAAAAAAGAGCAGAAGCTATTTTAAAAGCAGCTTAACCTCCCCCAAGGAGAGCAGAGGGGAGGGAAGGGGAGTTAGCAGGCTAGTTAGCTTTAAAAATAAATAAATAACCGGCTCACCACCAGGTCCACGGTGGTCCTCACAGCCTCCGACACGCTCTGCCTGACTTCCGCGGCCGTCCCGGGTTTGCTGAGCCTCTTTGTGAATTTTCGGACCTCGGACATGGCGCCGGGCTGCTTAAAACCTTCCGAACCGGTATGGAAACGGGCATGCCGCGGCACCGAGCATGCGGCGGCGCTGGGGTTTGTGACAGCCAGATGTGAAGCCGCGTTGGAAGGAAACCAGCCAGCGGTGGAGCGTCGCGAGGCGGGGCTGCTGATGATGATGATGATGATGAGAAGAGATCACAGAGGGGTTAACACTGCGAGATGCTTCACTCCTACCCGGATTCTGTGTGTGCAGAGAGCCGGCTTACCAAAGATCGTCAATGTGGGAAGACAAAGTGGGCGTCGACCCGACGGCAGCTTAATTTATATGGTTAGATTAGCTTAATGGCTCACAGGGGGATGATTTAATGGGTGAATGGGTTTGTTTGGCACTTAACACGTTGTTTTAATAATAAATGCGTGCCTAAGACTACAAAAAAGGGGTTTATAATCATTTGCATGGACAGCAAGTTGTAAAATGCTAAACATAGAATAATAAGTTATAATAACAAGAAAGTGACAAAGAGCTACAAAGCAAAAATTTCTACACACTTTTGAGTCACTCTTCTGCCATGTGAACTGGAATTCAGCTAATTCAATAGCTTTAATCAATTTCACAGCCAATTTTTTTAACAGAGGTTGCCCATCACACACAAATTTGAGTGGCACAATGTCTTTTTTTAAGCAAATTAATGGAGGACTAATAATCAGTAGCTTATATGAGCAAGATTACAATGAAGAAGCACATTAGAACTCACATAGTGTAAGAATAAACTTTTTGATCTCATCCAAAATCTGGAACAGCTGCTATTTAAAAAAAAGTTGATAAAGCTGCTAAGATAATTATAATTTAAATTGAGTATGTTCACACAAGATGCTTGCATCAAAAGTGCCTTTGTTCTGCTCGGAAAGTTAAGCTGCTACCCTATGTCGACTATGAGCTTTTGTTTTACTCTTTTAGGTGCAAGTTTGGGTCAGTCTTGCATTAACACAGCTCTTCAAAGCAGGTTTCATTTAAAAAAAAAAAAAAAACATCGTTTTATTCTGCTTATGCCCTTTTCAATGACAATTTGAACAAAATGCTTCAAGCACAAAACCTTTTTTTTAACTTGCTTGTATTTAAAAGTGTTAAACTCCTGTCAAAGCTGCAATTCCAGTGCACCGAGTTTCATCAATTATTCAATTCAATCCCTGCAGACATAACTGTCAGTATTGATAGTATACTACCATCTTGTGGCTCATTCGGAAAACTGCAAGGAAATGCCACTTAATACTTACAGCATTTTTCTCAGCTGTTTGGCTTCCACCTGCAGCACATATACGAACCCTTTTTTGTTTCTTTTAACAAATGTCTCACACTGAACCTCTTTCTCTGACCCAAGAACACTCTCTGCTCTGTAACAGGTTCATTTTCATCATGATATAATAAGTAACCAACACAGAAATATGAAAATACAGACACAATTGTAGATAAAGACAACACGCTTGGGGGAAACAGGGACATGACATCATAACAATGCAGAATTGTGTTTTAGAAGAGGCACTTACCAGATCTGAGTATATAAAACACACCAGTCGATGAGTGTTATGCTCTTGCATCATATGTGGAAGGATGCTGTGCACATGTCCATACCTGCCTCTTATATAATTGCCTTCACACAGCTGTAATTAGCTCAGACAAGCGTAGTCAGACCCGTTGTCACAATTATTTGAAGATATTTTCTCCTGAACAACACATGGCAATACATAAAATGAACTTGTTGAATGAGAATTGCTGAAAATACACCTTTTATTTTAAGAAAAGTTGCTTAAAGTCACTGAAAAGGATTAAATAGGAAGAACATTTTAAGACAGAAGCATTTTGCAGTGTTAGTATAAATATAGTAATTCTCACTTCCTTATGGGAATAGAAGATGAATGTAAAAATGCATCTTGTTAAAGACAAATACTAAACAAGCTTTGAACTCAGAGTAGACACAAAGACAACAGAAATACTCATTAAAATGGACTTAGGAGGTTCAACTATTTTAGGGAAAAATGAATTAAACGTCTTAAGTCAGGATCTCTAATGGGAGCCTTCAGTTCTTCTACTCACCAGTTACTGTAGTTTATTGTGTCCAACATTCAAATGCCAGCATGCCATTTTGACAAATTACACACTGAAAAGGAAAAAATGCCGGCTGTGGCCTCAGTCTCAGATAGAATCTTTACTTCTCATTGTACTTGGTGAATTCCTTCAGAGCCCAGTTTTTCATTTCTATCTCCTGCCGTAATCTGCAGTACTCCTCAGCCAGAGACTCAAACTCTTTGCCCAAGATCTCAAAGGAGGACAGTTTTAACTCAACAGACTGCTTCTCTGCTTTACAGGCCTTCAGCTCCCACTCCAGCTTCTCCCTGCAATCGAGAAAAAGCCTGTTAGTTTATGCAAAATGTGCATTCTCTCGAAATTAATCAAAAAGATGAGAAAAATATTCTCTTGCCTTATTTTTCTATGAGCAGATATTGAGTCGACAGTGTACGTGTCCAGCTGAATTTCCACCATCTCAGTCCTTTAATGAAGAAGAACAAAACATGACGGTTTAGACATCTCGTGGTCGACCTTGAGTCACCGTGGGAAGGAAAATGCTGATTAACAGCCCTGGCTTAATGCACCCTTAATGTCAAATTTCCTGTCAAGGGCACCCGTAAATTTCAAAAGAATCACTTAACATATGTATTTAGGCAGGTAAAACACAGAAAACTGCTTACTTTATCTTCTGTAAGACTAATTCACATTTGCCTTCAAAGTAATCTAATTTCTTCCCGTCCAAATCTGTCTGGATCTTTAGCCTGTGGTCCAAGATGAGAGACTGGAGAAGCTGAATGCATTTTGTCAGCTCCTGGATGGGAAAAGAGAGGAGGGAAGACAGTAAAATATTGCAGTGACAAATTAGACGGAACACATTTACACCTTTTAGGCACCAAAACATTGAAGTACTGGAGTTTGAAAGCAAGTCCAAGCAAGTATATGTCTTCAAAAGATTCAAAATTACAAGATATGTGGCAGAAAAAAATGAGAAATGAGTTTTCCTTAGTTAATTAAACACTAGAGATGAATAATTGTTCAGTTTCAAATCAAACAATTTGAAACAATGCACGCAGCAAATCAAAAAAAGCTGAAATTTAGCATATATGAGGCGTGGCTATTAAATAATCACACTTATACAGCAATTCAGCTTTATTGAATTCGAGCAGGGGTTGTTCATGCTTGTCTACTGATTAATGTTTACTGTGTGGTTCAAGCATGCACACTGTGGTTTCATGATTTAATAGTCATACCTTGTACATTTTGCAGCACATATTCTTCAGACTTCTGGTTTAAGTTTTCATGTCAATGGTTTCACTCATTTATGTTGCCCAATCACAGCTTTAATGGTCTCTTATGCATTAATGCTCTATTAGATTATTTAAAATCCTTTACACAGTAAATATTGAACAGAAGGTTGACTTTTTAAAAATTAAATCACTAATCAAATCGCACTGACTGTCAGACAAATTGCAAGTTCCTTCAAATCATTCAGCCCCACTAAACACATTCATAGGAGTACTTACAGAGAGGTAGAGCTGGGTCTGTCTTTGCAAAAGAACTGTGTTTTCCCGACAAGTCTCCTTCAGACTTTCTGCTCTTTTCTTCTCTTTGTCCAGCAGGGCAGACAGATGAGACAACTTGATGGTCTTCAGACCCTCACTCTCATTCTCTAGAGAAGATGACAAAACAACACACTGGTCATTGTGTGTCAATGCAGAACATCAAAGTGATGTGAATCTTCTGAAAGAGAACAAGATGTAAACACATAAGTCCCATCAGCTTTCAGCAACTATACCCCATTCAGGCTGATAGTACGAGAGGAGGCTCAGACACTTTTCCTTGAGATGTTTCTCCAGTTGCTGGGGTAGACTCCTTCTCATTCTCTGCACATTCTGGTAAAGACAAATATATCATAAGTATTGGGAAAATTGATGTGGTTTGCAGTGATAATCAAATTTGGTTTCTTGAAAACATATTTTCCATACATGTTTTACTGATTTAGACTATAAAAACAGAGAAAAAGCACATCCACAAATAGGTTTAACTATGTATTTGGATGGACTGTATTCTTATCGCTCACCTTCTCTGATGGAATGAGCTCCGTCAAGTGTTGGGGAGTCAAACCCAGTACAGACGGCTGGTCCTGGTTTGTGGTGTCACTGGGATCCAGCTGTCTGACACACTGAGCCACCAGCAGACACTTCTGCATCGTCTCATAGAACTACAGCCAAAGAAAGCACATTTTACATCACTTATTATCATCAAATGGCATTCCAATAAATTCAAACACTACAATTAACCAATATATGGTAAATGTAGTGAGGAACTGTGGCCTTTAGCTGCAATTTAGACCAAGAAATGTGCTAAAAAAAAAAGTAGGCTATTGCACTTTTAAAGACCAGATTATAACATGTGTTGTTTGTGCTTTTGTGTGCTATACAAATAAGTTTGTGAAATGTACCATGCTCTGGTCAGGGGGTACAATAGCGTGACGCTTCTTGACACAGTGGTCCTGGATCATCTCCTGCAGCCCTCTGTGGAGAATCTCAGAGCGCAGCCAGTGACTCCTCTGGCTCTGCAGCTTCTGTTCAGCCTGAAGAAAAGCAGCCAGATGTGTTAGCTTCCTTAAATACACAAAACCTTACAAAGTCTGACCTCTTCAAGCGGTACTGTCATGCTGTTGCAGTTCTCACCAGTCACCAGCAGAGGTCAGTAAGTCATACGTGATTTACTCAGTAGTTAAAAATCAATGACCAAGCTGTAAAATCAACAAAATTATGCAGCATACAGCAATATGTGCAATATCACTTAAATGTCAAATAGCTCAATCACATTACAGCAATCATATTACTAATTAGTTGAGCAGTAAGGTATTGTTTAGGTTTGCTATGCTAATAATTCAGGTTCCAGTTAGAATACAATGCAAATAAATAAATGAACAGATAATTAAATCAGTACACATTTCATTTCTGAAATTCAAATCTTTTACCTTTTCAATATTGGTATGTCTACTTCTATTTTTGAGGCTAGCTTTAGACCTGTTCACCATGACAGCAAAGCCATAAATGTCTAGAGAAATGTTCTGTAATTCTTGAAAAAACTTTTTTTTCCAATACCATCCTGCTGGAAGATTTGTGTTGCTCTACCTTTCACTTCAAAATATAGCCAGTTTGTTGTATTGAATTCAAGTCAGACAACACACTTGTCCAGGTCACAGTTTTTACTGTTTTCATATTTAGAAACTCTGGTGTGATTTTGGCAGCATGCTTTGCATCATTATAATACTGAAATATTCCACTTCTGCCAAGCTTCTGCAGACTGACAGTCATCTTGTCAGACAGTATTTTGGTATATCCACAGGCATTCATGTTACAATTATATAAATGTTATCTCTCTAACAACTTTTGCACTTATGCAGCCCCATAATATAACACTACTACCTCCATGCTTCACTGTCAGGACTATGCATTCACTGTGATAGTCCTGGCCAGATTAATGCCAACCATGCTGGAGTCTATTCCAATCGAAAACATTTATCTTGGTCTCATTTGGCCAGAGAACGTGCTCCCAACATTCACTTACTTCTTTTCCTGTAATCTGACACAGCTTAAAGAAGCAGTTTTGTTCCAAAGAGCAATCAACAGTGTTTTTCTTAGACACCATTCATAAAGACTGATGTTATGCATGCCTCTTATAAGGTATGAGCTGTCATAGAAACTCTAGTTTCCAATGATACCCCCTGTGCCAAGACTAAAGCACCTGCCCATCTGTTTTTGAGAACTAGATTGTGTAAGCAGCACATTGTTTGCAGCATTTTAGGAGGACTGCAACTCCGATTATTGATACTATGCTTCATTCTGGACCTCCTGATTACTGCTGCCACTGTTTCCATTGATTTCAGTTGGTCATAGATCTCCCTTTATTCCTTTTCCATCATTGTCGGGTCACATAACGAGATTTTTGCGCTGGCAATTACATTCTTTGCAATGTGGAGCCATGATGCAGACACACAGATAGACACAGCTTCAGGACCTGTACTTTCAATATGCTCTGTCTTAAGTATTTCTTTTTGTCTATTTTTAAGAGAAAATTCTCCTCTTGTTGACTTAGAAATATTGCAATTACTGTAAAGTCATCCAATTTTGAATTTGGTATATAACTGATATTGCACAAGGGTGTACTCATTTCATACTGTAGCTCTTCGGTCCAACTTTTATTTTATTTCTTTTTAGCTGCAAAGTGAAAAGCTTCACTGCTCGAAAATGCAGAAGGAAACCACTCATACCTTGTCCAGCTCAGTTTTCAGTTGGACAGTGAGTCCGGTTTTGTCCACATGTTGTGCCAGGGTGGCCAGGAGTTTACAGAACTGAGGGTTCTGGGTCAGATCTTCTTCTGTCATGTCACACAGCGGGAAGGAGGCGAGAACTAAGCGGAAGGACAGTAAATACGGTACATTTATAACTACATCATTGTAAAGATATTTAGGAATAAAAGCACAACTTAAATTAAATGCTACTAACTGTATAGCTTCTTTCACATTCACCCTTGTGTCATATTTAACTACAAAACATTGTATTACTTACGTTAAAGGATAGTACAATGTAATATTTACGCACTATGTCAATTTTCTATACAGCAACGGCGTAAATGTGCATTTTTTTCTTACCCTGTTGATGCAAACCGTCTCCCTTCCCAAGCGACGATACATTTGTTGTTTCGGGGCCAGCGGACATTTTCCACTGAGTTGTGCTCCTTAGTAACCAAACAACTAACAAGTTTTGGGATTTTTGAAGCTTTTCTAACACGACGACGTGAAAACGAAATGTGTACTTCCTGTTTCAAGTTGCGCGCTTCTGCTGCAAGACTTCCTATTGGTCGACTCGACCACGTGGACGAAACAGCCACATGAGCTACCGCCTCCTGTCAAACCACGTGACGTTCGCGGGAGCGCGCAAAGGGAAAATTCTTAAAGATTATATAGATTTTGATGATGAGGAAAATTACTCTTTAACAACAGCAGAATCGGAATTGAAATTAATTATAAAAATATGTGATGTATATTTTATTTTATTTACACTTTTACATTTACAATGGCATGCTATATGAAAAATATATAGACTAAAACTGAAGACCCAAACCTAGAGACAAAATAAAGGAGGACTGCAGGTAAAACTTACATTTACATTACTATTGTGTTACAAATCTTGTTTTTTGGGGGTTGATGCTACGGTGTCTCAGGAAAAGCACCACTATTCTCTCAAATTTACTTTGTGTGTGTCTCTCTGTTTAGTGTTTGTTCTGATGCAGTCCTTCCATTTGTATAACAGATAACATCTTGAATCAGCGTGCAAAACTGGGAGTAGAGGTGCATTTCCAGGTCAGAAGAAGAATTTTTTAGCAGCCACTATTCCTCGGTGCAGAGCAATCTTCACAATGGATGAAAGTTTAAAAGTCCCTGCAGAGCGTTTTCAGATTGCCAGGTTGTGATTGGGCTCAGTGTCTGGAGAGATGTTTTTTTGAGAGCCATTCCAAAATTGCAGTCTAAAACTGCACAAAACCAAAAAGATAGGTTAGCAACCTTTCAGCAGAGGAACATTTGTCACACTAAGAGGACACTGATGGGAAGATGTGATTCAGTTTAGTTTTCGTGGCCAATGCATCACCTTGCACTGAATCAGTGTGTAACGCTTATTCTCTGCATGATGAGTTAACATTTCCTCCATAATTCAAGATTGTAGTCATTTTTGCTGTGTTTGTTTAAATTGTAAATGAAATTCTGCAAAATCTTATTTAAGATTTTTTAAATTCGGCACACTTCAACTCATCACACTTTATAAAACAAGTACAAAACAATAGAACTGAAAAAAACAACATCAAAACACATTTTACATTGAATTGAATGAAAGAGAATACTAGTTTAATCTATGGTAACTACATAAATAAACTACAGAAATCAAATCGTATAATAAGAACTGTTGATTTAAAACAGTCTTCGCAAATCAGCCGCTTCTCCTTTTAGTTCCACACGTATAACAATGCTAGTACCTTATTCATCCACCAGAGCTTCAGACATTCTGTCTCAACACTCAAAACAAGGGTCTCGTGTTATTATCAAGGGGTTGGAAATATGTCATAAGTAACTGAGAGGGGGTCAGACATGTAGCAGCCATGCTTCAAACATTCTCTGAAGTGTGAATGAAATTCATGACTAACTGAAACTCCATTTCCCGAGTTGTGCCAGTTCTGAGGTTGGGTGATCTAATGCAAATCTCTATAAGAACATGAACTGTAAATGTTAAAAATGTCACAAAAAGCCCAACATGTGCTGTCATGGCCTGCAGATGAGACTGATTTCTGACAATTAGAACTCACCCAGAACTGTTAAAAGTTATTGTATTCTGAACTTTCTGCATTTTCTTAATCCAAATCATCTGGGTCCTGATATGTAAGTTATTACTGTCCCATAGGAAAATTAAAAAGTAGAACCAAAAGAGTGTTCTTTAATCAACTAAGTGGATGAAAGAGCTCTTTAAGAACACCATAAACGTGAGGTGATATTAATCCCTATTGGAAACAAAACTCTGAGTCTCTTTCTTCTATGTTTATCCCTCAGTTTTCTTCAACAGACATTAAGCTGTTTATCAGCAGTGATGTTTCATTACAAGAGTCATTTTTAGAATAGAGGAAGTGTCTGTTTTGATGCCAGTCCTCAACATCATTTTAAATCTGATATTTTCTTACCCTTGGCTCAGACAGTCGCTTGGCTGGTGCTTGCAGGAGAAGTAACAAGCTGTACTAGAGCCTGTTGGACTCGCAGGCAGAGGTGATATTGCATGCAGATGTCTTGTTTTGCTTTATTAAATGTTAATACAGTTTTTACATTCCTCTCTCCCTTTTTTGGTCCTGCTGTGCCAGATTTGTTTTGCTGTTTTGCTGCCGAGTGGAGATATCACTCTGCATGATGACCGTAGCTCGTGAGTGAAAAAATGATCGCAATGATTTCTTATTATATGCTCTTGAGAGTTGATTTGAGGAGATTACTTGATGTGCCTTGCTATTTTGCTGGGCTCTCAAATCGAGTGAATTTTATTTGCATAATCTAATATCACAAATTACAAATATGCCACATGAATTTATGTGAACATGAGAAAAACAAAATTCTATGCCTGGTTTATTCAGAAGCACTCACCTATATTTGCCTTGCTCTATTGTCTGTATTATAAATTGTGTTATTTGTCTTACATGTGCATAGTTTTAACAGCTGTGCCTGGATACTTACAAAGCAATGAACGGCCACCCCTTTCTCCCTGTATTCATACGGAATCCGGGGTTCCACAGTGCTCTTGTAAGGCATGGCTTCCCCCCATGACCTCTGACCCCTCATGTGTGCTTCTCACAGCTGTTTCCTCCCAGCAGCCCTTCTCCCTATCTGGTCTTCTTGGTGTAGCATTTGTGCTGTTTTGTAACCATACCCTTACTTAAGTGTGCTCTTACTGTTTTACACTTCTACACTAATTATTCTACTGCACAAATGTTTCTGCAAATGGTGAGAAGATTTATCAAAAAGCAAATAAAGGAACCCCCTAAATCTTTTTGTTTGTTTGTTTTTTAGTGTCTTTCTACCATGTGATGTAACTTCTGCTTGGTACATGATATGTATAGTAACTTCACTGTAGTGCTGTTTACACAATAGCTGGTGGTCCTCACTCATCAATGAGTGGGCAAAATTAGATATGGGAGCCAGTCAATTTGAGTAAAACCGTAATTGACAAGGAATAACACCAATGGATTGTGTTAGGATGCGACTCTGTGGATTTTATTGGTCACACTTTTGGACCAACCCTTATTTGCTAAACCAATTAAAGAGAGGCAAAGTTGATTGCTGACGTCTATGGCCAATTAAAAATGCGGGTTTCCTGGTGGGCGGGTCTTCGTACGGAGGGGTGGGGTGTTCGAGGTCATTCAGTCCCTCTCTGATTCACTCTATCGGCGTGTGTTTGAGGGGACGGGTAGTTGGAGTAAGGAGTCGCCGGGTGGTTGTGCATTACGACCGCTTTTTTTGTGGGGGGAACGAAACGCCGCTGAAAATTGCACCACAGACTGAAGAAACGGCCCCCGGTGACGACTTCTGTGATTTTTGTTCAACGCGGCGACTGCGCCACACACACAACCACCAAAACGTAGCCAGGCTATCAAATGCTAGCCCGCTAGCATCTCTGAAAACTGACGGGATCAAGGTGTTGATAGCTAGCCTCCCAGCTAATTATCCATCAGCTAGCATCCTCCTGCCGTAGCATCATTAGCTCGCTTCTCCTCCTCGCGCACGTCGAGACTCCACCATCGCTCGTGGCGGTGCCTTTCAGGTCGCGAGCACCGAATCCCACATTCAGACAAAAAAACATACGATTCCTGCTGGCTGGCTGCTGGAGACAGCGTCTGCGTTGCATTAGTTGACACCATCACACCCATCTCCCCAACCCCTTCACCTCTGCCCCTCTTCCTCCACCCGAAACACTGGAAATCCACAAGCGGCCGGAGAGCGGCGACGGGCCGGCGAAGCTGGGGGTGGTAACGCTACCGGACTCGCAGGGAGTCATAACCGCCACAGACAAGCACAGCCGTGGGGATCTACCGACAAGTATGGACGGGCTGGCCGTGGAAGTTCGCGGCTCGAATGGGGCCTTCTACAAGGTAACCTGGTTACAGTCGTAGTTTGTAGTTGTCCCAGTTCAAAGTTTTGTTTCTTGAGAAACTGTTGGGGTTTGTTCTTCTTCCGAGCCCAGCCCTAGTCAACCATTACTTGGCTAATGTTAGCTTAGGTCCAGTCCTGACGAACGGGGATGGTTTTCTGTTCCATTAGGGTTGGCCATTGTGGGGTGGGCTGCTAGCTGTAGCTAGCACTCAAGCTAGGTACACTTGTCATCACCAAGTATGGCCTGTATTTGTTCGTTTTCAGCAGATGTGAATACGTTTACAGGCTTTACCACTGGAAACAGATTCCCATAGCGTTGCAATGGCATACAGTGTTTTTCATAACGTATCATTTTGTTATGAAATGTGCCATAAATGCATTTAAAACAGGAGCGAGCTGCTAATCAGACAGCTGTTGTGCACTTACAAGTGCGATGTGATGCTACATCAAAGCTCACATACTTCATAAGTGTTTTGTAGCTCAACCCACGTTTCAGCTTCACCACTGCACCTCAATCTTGTGTTTATTTCCTTGAGAAAGAACTACAGTTGTTTCGGTTTCAATTCTGGCTGATTTTTAAAAGAAATCAGACTTTCATTTCTAGACACATGGCTTGAAGTCATTGTTGCTGCTGTGTCACAGCTTGTTTTAGACAACTCTAAAATGGCAACTGGATGGCTTAACATTGAATTCTACATTCTGATTTTATTACCAAAGAGCTTACATGTCACTGTTCTTAGTCACACAGTCCTGGGTCTTGGTGAATGCTGCAGATTCTGACACTGGGATATCTTAAGATTTAGGCTAAAACTGAGGAGCAGTTTCTATGTGACCTGAAAAGACACCATAAAGATTTGGCAAATAATTCCCTTATCTCCTACCGTCTGGGCATTTCTTATTTTTATTTCTCTCTTGAAATGCGTATATTTCTGCATGTGCTCTGTCTTTTCTGTCTTCAACCTTTCAGCTGGTCAGCCAACCACATGGCGGTTTAGTGATGGCCCTATATTTACTCTCCTCATGCTGCTTCACCTGTTGTTCTGTTTTACAGGGTGACAGTTTGGCTCTGACGTGAATGAACACTTTCCACTAAACTGTTATCTCACAGCTCTTATTTTGTGGATGACATGGACACATAACTGTGTTAGTGGCATCCCAAATGTCACTTTCCAGTTTATATTTTATCCTTGACAGGAGAGAATAGGGCAGAAGCTTGACTGCTTTTTTCCTCCTTTTGTGATTGACACATACTGTAAAATGATTTTACATTTTAAATTTACCTCATTCACCTTGGTGTCACTGTCAGTCGGCCAGTTTTTTCTATTCAACTATGAATCAGGACCATATTTATGAACTTATTAGGGCAATATAGCACCTGTCAGGAAAATGGCACTTTGTCATATTTATAGTCTGTCTTTTTGCAGCAGCAAGCACATACTCAGGAAGCTGACAAAAGTCTAAATAAGGATTCATCTGTTATGTTTTCTGTTAATTCTGACTCTTTTCCACACTAAGTTGCCTTCAGCTGAATGCTCTACATTGATACAACCTCTTTTGCCCATGTTTTTTGTATTTTATTTCAAGTAGGCTCAACAAATACATCTGAACACTTTGAATACTTGTGTAGAAAAGTTGCTTTATCCCTCTTATCTGTTTACAAAAGTGAAGGGTTGCAAAGCTGGTACCTTTAGTCCAAAAGGTCTTGGTCACCACATGGACCTCCATGTGGTTGCTGGCCCAAGGATGAAGTGTCGTCATTGTGAAGATGCCCACGACCCCCTCTTGGTCCCATCTTTCCACCAGTCGTGTCATACTAGAAGAGGGCTCTCCTGCCCTTTGACCTGGTAGTGCCTGGTGGAAGCAATACTTATCCTGACAGGACATGCACATGCAGCTGTCTCCTAATGCGACCTTTGCAAAATGAGGAATGAGCACTTTTTCGACTCAGACCTGTTGTCATTGCTGACTTCTTTTCCAACTTGTGTTCATGTAGATACAGAGGCATGCTTTGACCATTAACTAGAAACTCCTTAGAATAAAAAGCAGGTGGGCAATCATAGTAGTTGTCAGAGAGAACTGCCTACAGGGTGTAGAAAGCTTACTATGTCTACACACACATTGAACCGGATCCTGGCCCAAACTTTAGCCAGCTCTTCCAGTGCAAATGGAGGCAGCACCTTCCCAGCAGGTGAATCCACACCCCAACTTTCAACCCCCAAGCATGCTTGCAACTGAAGATACTGACTGATCCCTCTGTCCCATATACGGTAGTGTCACAGTGAGAGACATGTCACACCCACCACTTTCCTCCTGTCTCATTTTTGCTTAGCACTGGGGGTGTTGGTTAAAGTTTATGGCATGTTCAAGCAATCTTTCTCCTAATAGCCCTCTTTGGGCAATTGCGTAATCTGTCCGTATAGGCTGGAGTGATTGAGCGAGCGCCTGCCCTCTCTGCACATGTGCCCTCCTGAACATTCCTCATGTAAAACTATTGTTTTCCAACATACACACAAAAAGAGGGCTCATGCATTTTAATTCTGTTTGTGTATCTGTATGTGTGTGTGAGAGAGAGAGATTTCCAGGCTGTCTGTGCTGTCAGGAGGAGTCAGTGTTCCTCGTCACTTTATCCGGCACACAATTCACAGCCAGAGAATTGTGTCAGCGATGTGATGTCTTGGCTTCCAAAAAAGCCCTAGATGCTCTTTTTTCAGCAACAGTCACAGTATTGGTCTAGCATGGCTTACAAGCCAGCTGTCTGTGTTGTTTACATGCAAAATCAAACAGTCCCAGCCCCATCCCTGTCTTTCTGTTGTGCATTCATGGAAATAAAATTCCCTCTCTCTGCTTGTCTTTTAGGGTTATATCAAAGATGTCCACGAAGACTCACTCACAATTGTATTTGAAAACAAGTAAGTTGGCTCTTTTTGTTAACCTCTCTTTGTATATGATAAATAGTCCTTATATGGGGAAAATGAAGCTTGAACTGTAGTAATTGAGAATTACGATGACTGACCCAGGATTGTGCTTTACCCAGACATTTAAAATTGTCCTCTTCAGCACCTGTGCTTGGCATGCAGCTGTCCATACATGTCTCTAGCAGTTTTTTTACCTCCTGGTCCTGCCATCCTAGTGGCATGCTTTCCTATACTCCTAGCCCCACCTACTGTCCTTTTCTACTACCCCCCACTCACCCATTCCTCTGGTCCCTCTTTATCTACTTGGCTCCAAGTGTAGATCAGGGTCCTCCTAAAAATAGTAATACAAGGTATGCGAGGTGGGAGGGGTGGCAGCATGATGGCCTGTGTCATTTTTGGGATGGTTCTTTTCCCCCCTTCTTTCTCCTTTTACTTTCCCTGCGCACATGGAGGTTTTGGAGTAGCACGTTGTATAAGGTTGTGAATGAGAGACGCATGTTCTTGGTTTATAATGACAGAAAAAAAGCTCTCAAATCAAAATCCTATGAGATATTAACATTGAATGAACTTAAAGAGCTGTTTTTGTTTTTTTTTTGTTTTATGTGCCCGGTGTGATAGTCTCAAGTTTAACCTTTTGAAAATCATTCAACAGAGTTCTTATTTAATGCTGAAGGACGTCATACAGTTAACGTAGTCATTTACTGTCCAGACAGTTTCTTGAACTTCCTCATCAAACTTAATGAGCCATTTTAATTTTAATATTTATTATGTTTGTTAATGTGGTGCACAGCAGTCAGGGGGTAATATATACATGGCACTACAATCCCAGTGTGACATGAGTGAAAAATACCTCGAGCTACGCTGCTTGAGCTACGCGGCAGTATGTAATTGTGTTTCTTGCAATCGTTGATAATCTGACAAGTGTTTGTGTTTTGTCTCCCTCATCTCGCTGTAGCTGGCAGCCAGAGAGACAGTTGCCCTTCAGCGACGTGCGGTTGCCTCCTCCAGCCGACTACAACAAGGATATTGGTGAAGGAGAGGAGGTGGAGGTGAGGTTTGCCACTTTGGATCTATCCGACTCAGCTCATACACCTGAAATTTCACTAACCTCCACGTCTCAGGGCCTCGGTGTCTTTACACTTCATCAGACAGATTGTTATTGGCTAGTACTGACTTTGAACTGTCATTTCCTGGACGTCCATGCGGCCTTTATGATATGAAAAAAAAAAACCCTAAGCGGAAACTAGAACTATGTTATTGCTTTTTAAGCAACAGCCACAAATCTATATTTCTTTATTCTTGTGCTTTTGGGCCGCAGATAAGAACAGGATATTATTGTAGCCATATTGGCTCTTAAATGTTATTGTTTGTTGAGGAAATTGAATATAGTGCATGCATTTTGTTCAGAGTAAAACTGTATCTACACAAACTGTACACTAGCATCCCATATTGTCATTAGAGTATAAACCCACACACAGTTCCACACTGTGTATCCTGTTCACTTTACTGAATGCTAGACAGTAGATTGGTAGGATTGCATTTATTACAGGGCATAGCCATTTGCTTTCTTAATATGGAGCCAAGAGCATCTTCACCGTTGCTGCATCTTGCTTTCCACTACAGCTGGAAGCACAGTTAATGGGTGTAATAGTTTATTTGTGTCTGATTCAGCTGTTATTCAGGATATGTCTCTATTTAGGTTTACTCCAGGGCCAACGAACAGGAACCATGTGGCTGGTGGCTGGCACGGGTCAGAATGATGAAGGGAGAGGTAAGTTATTGCTAAAAGCCAGTCTTTTGAAAGGTTAAATAAGGAGCTGAGCAAAACACATACTCCAACTTTATTTCCTGTTGATATATAATAAAGCTGAGAAAATATATCTGGGTTTTCAGCTGTGTGTACTCCACATCTGCCTGTCACCGTTAATTCAAACACCACCCCTAAATTACAAAGAACAACATGGTGCCGCTTTGTTGTCTTTTTGTCTGCAAAAACACTTTTTTAACCACGCATTTGTTTTCTTAATCCGGCCTAATTTGCCTAATCTTCACAGTGGCTTGAATATATTGAAAATGCTGTGAGGAAATTTGAATTGCTTGTGTCTGAATCTTAGTGCCTGAGGCCTAAATTTCTTAGTTGAAAAGGGTGGTAATTTTTGTGTCGCTAATAAGATCCAGGGAGGATAGATTCCTTTGAGTATCAGTGTTTAATAATCAGTAATAGAGGCTGAGCAGTCATCTTTGAATTTACCTCAGCGCTCTGTTGTATCGCCAGTTTATTGAGCTTTACTGCAGTATGGTGTGTGTAGAGTGAGTACAGGCTTGTAGTAAGGTAAGTCTTGCTGGGTAATGAGCGCAAAGAGTCGGTGTGTCCTGATTGGGTCTGACATTGTACCTTCAAATTACCTTTCCCCTACACCCTGTGCTTTTCCTTTACACTGACTCGCGGTGTCAAAGTGGATCTGCGCCTGAATCCGTCTAACAGGCACGCTTGGCTTCATTTAAATTTTCAGATATTTTCAACCAGCAACTGACTCTAAATCGTCAGCGCGAGCCGCAGGTTGAATAGTGGGTCAGTGGGATATGGAAAGGACAGCTTTGCAGTGCTACTGTGCCAAGGGAGTCACTGCTGGTGTGGTGTTGTTATTTGGGGCAGACTGATAAGAGCCTGCAGGAATGTCTAGCAATGACGGATGGCTTTAACTCTGTCCTTTGAGCATGGAGTGTGCAGCGTTCATCTCACTGGTGCACTCTCTCACGGTTCTCCTCCTCCTTGGTCTGCATTTTTTATCTTTCTCCACATCTTAGTCTGGCACACCCTCTTGATTTCCTCTCATGCTTTCTGTGAAATTGAGTGAAAAGAGGGTAGTTTTATTGATTAGATAAAATAAACTATAGAATGTTTTTCTTTCAACCTGAGAGGTGCCAATGCATTTTTACCGTCACGGCAGATTTCGAATTTCTATACAGGTTAAATACAGCAGTTCAGCCCTGTTTATATCTTTGCCTCACATTTTCCTAGCTACATTATTAAAAACCTGTGTCTTTTCTGCCGTTTTCAGTTTTATGTGATTGAATATGCGGCATGCGATGCCACATACAACGAGATTGTCACATCAGAGCGCATCAGGCCTCTCAACCCCAACAGCCCTTCCTCTAGAAATTCCTTCCACAAGGTCCCCATCCCCATCCCAGAAGACCTGAGGGACATGTGAGTCTTGCATTGTTAAGCTCCACATGATATCATTTATTTATTTTTTTTTTGCTTTAATATAAATTATAATTGCCATGCGACACCTTTCTTTTCATGTCAAGTTCTCACATCACAAGTTGTCTCAGCAAGCAGGATTGTTAGAACATTCCAGTGCTGCCAGATGAATAACGAAGTTGACTCTCCTGTGAATTGTTTTCTTATCGACAGCTGTGCAAATGACAACATTCACAAAGACTTCAGGAAAGCTATCGGAGCCAACTGCATCTTCTACAGTGCCCAAACACACGAACTCATTGTTCTGGTTAGTACTCTGAATGCACTCCTCAGCCTGGTGGCTCTTGATGAACAAGTTAATGGCCCTATATAGAGGAAATGATATAAAGAAGCACTTTTAGCTCTCATACAAAAATGTAAAACCGCATGTCTGGGATTTCTGCACAGATGTAAATCGAAATCTTGCTACATATTTGGTGTCCTCTACCAGTGTTTTTTTAGATGTTATTTTTAAGACAAAACAAATACAGTGACAAATCTCTGCACTGAAGACTCCAAAGACTTGCTCATTATTCACGAACACGGACTAACCCACTGATGATAATCTAAGTCTAATCATTGTGTTTTGAAGTGATTCTGAAATCTTTTCCTAATCCCTTTTTGTTATCTTCACAGTCTACAAATGAAACCACAGTAAAGCGTGCGACTCTTCTGAGTGACATGCATTTCCGCAGCATCCGTACCAAGCTAATGCTTATGTCCCGTAACGAAGAGGCTACCAAACATCTGGAGGTACACCGGCTCTTCTGATATACACGTATACACACCCTGTCAAACCCAGCTATCAATTTGGGCTTCGCTTACGTATTTTCACACTAAACATCTATGTGTTTTACCCTCCCAGACAAGTAAGCAGTTAGCATCAGCATATCAAGAAGAGGTGAGAGTCAGGGAGGACTTGATGGGCCTCGCCATCGGCTCCCATGGTGCCAACATTCAGCAAGCAAGGAAGGTGCCTGGTGTCACAGCTATCGAGTTGGAGGAGGAAAGCTGCACATTCAGGATCTATGGAGAGGTACGCCACTAAATGAGCCTGTTGTGTTTAATGGGTGTGTTCTTGTTTCAATATGTGGTTAGATACTGTAATGTAATTCATTCTAATGTTTGTGTTACAGACGCCAGAGGCAGTGAAGCAGGCTAGAGAGTATCTTGAATTTAAAGAAGACTACTTTCAGGTACCCAGGAACCTTGTAGGTGAGTGAGCAGCATCACATTCCAAAGCCGGCTCATTTTGCCGGTGACAACATGTTACTTCATCACCGTAGCTTATACCTCATAACTACGCACACGCTCCCTCATTATGACATTCTTTCTCCCTTGATTTCCCCCGTCTTTCAATCTCGTGCAGGCAAAGTCATCGGCAAGAACGGCAAAGTCATCCAGGAGATCGTGGACAAGTCGGGCGTGGTCCGTGTCAGGATTGAGGGAGACAACGACAAAAAACTTCCCCGGGAGGAGGTAGGCAGGCAGGGGGCTGGCAGGGACGACACTGCCAGCAGCAAAGAGGTGAATGGACCGTTCGACCGGGCTCCCAGTCCCCCTCCCGATATAACCCGTCCCCTCCGCTTTCCAAAAAGCAAAGCTACTTAACTGCAGCAGAGTGTAAACGTCCCATGTGCTGTCTGTTTTGACTCTGTTCCATTCTGCCGCTTTGTCTTGTTTTGTCACTAGCAGTTTTTCATTGCTTCCAACACATACACAACCCACTGCTCAGCATATGCCAGTTGTAGTGGGTGTGTGGGCACTTAGCTGTCTGTTTTCTCTGATGGGGTGGTGTGTTTCTGTTGAGTGTGCTTCATGTAATTTTTATGCTTACAATTATTCCAAAAGTGGTATTTAAATCACCGCTGAATTTTCTTCAAGGTCTGAACTGTTGCTTAGTGGAAAATATTGCCCTAACAGTGATTGAATATCTACTTCACCCCCAAAAAAGGACACTCAACTCTTATTTTCCTTTTCTTTGTGCTTTATCAGGGCATGGTTCCTTTCGTGTTTGTAGGAACCAAGGAGAACATCAGCAACGCTCAGGCTCTGCTGGAGTACCACGTGTCCTATCTCCAGGTCAGTCGATCTTTTATTTCCACCAATAGATGGCAGCACTGACCTTTCCTGTCTATTTCTGTCGCTCAAGAAGCTCCTCAAAAGAAACCTGTACACTCGTAACATGACTTCTGTGAAGCCGTACATGTGTGCACTCAGTCGGAGAAGAAATATGTTTCTTAGAAGCACCGTTCCTTTATGTAATTAGCAGAACAGAGGCGGGATGCTTTTGGATGATGGAGTGGGCGTATGCGCAGGGTCGTTTCATATTGGTCACCTGCCTCCCGCCCGCTCAACACCACATGAGGAAAGCTGCTGAGAGCACCTCATTTTGTCCTTACCTCATGTGCTTTTATAAATAGCCCCCTCTCTCTGGGATGGGGTGAAGGGTATGCTGGAGTATAGATTACCGGCTATCTGGACCCTCAGCTTTCAAAAATAACATCTGACCCCCCTCACCACCACCCCCCACCCCGCCTTACTTCCTTCACACATCTCTTGAGGTTCAGCTGTCATTGGTGGAGACAGCTGTCACGTTGCGAAGTGAGACCCCCCTCTTCCAAATCACCCACCATTAAACCGCCATGGAAACTGCTGTCAGTGCACTGCTGTCACTAGACACCATTGCCCACTCCCCTCGTCTATAAGGATGGCTCTGGACAAAATGTGGAATTGGGATACTCTCAATTAAGGGGTCTTTTTTAAAAAAAATCATTCTTGCATTTGAGACTGAACAGACTTTGAAGCTCTTTCAGCTACCCTTATGCTACACAATGCATTATTAATTTTGCCTTTGTCCAAGGAGATTAAAAAGTGACAGACAGTTTCCATTTAAACAGTGTGGTACCACATCTACTCACCTGTGCCTGCTGTTTTCTAACTGTAAAACTACTCTGGCTGTTCTTCATCTTAAATTCAGCAGGGGTTTGGTCCAAAAGATAGCAGCAGAGTAATAAGTCTTGTCACAGATGCAGCTGCTTATCCTAACCTTGACCACTACAAATAATGCTTAACCCAGGTAGCCAATCACAGTCGATGTGTTAAAAACTGGTAGGTGTTCCAGGAGACATGAAGTGGGCGCTGATTCACAATGCTCCCAGTCTTTGGAGCACTGAACTTTACACATTACTGCCACTTAGTGGTAGAGTGATAGGCTCTCTAATAAGAACAGGAGCAGACCAGAACCACAGGAGTTTTAGGACTAGAGCTTGATCCCACGAAAAATGCCTGTTGTGAAACCACTGGAGTTGATCAGTCAGCCAAATTGAAATTGAGAAAAAAAAAAGTCTGATTTAGTAAAAGTTATTGTAGTACTGCTTTTAAGCTCAGTTATTTATGTATATCTCGTACACAAGAGTTTTCACACAATGCATTATTTTGTCAGGGTAAAAAAAAAAGCCAGATCGCTGTGTCATTCTAGATGGCATGATCTAGTTTCTCTCACTACTGGAGAAAAAAAAACCTACACTACATTGTGATAGCCACAGATTTAGCAAGGTACACTACCAGTGAAAAGTTTGGACACACCTTCTCATTGAATGGTTTTTATTTAATGACTTTGTACATTGTAGATTAATACTGAAGACATCAAAACTATAAAAGAATACATATGGAATTATGTTGTAAACAAAAACATGTTAATATTCAGTATTAATCTACAATGTAGAAAATAGTACAAATAAATAAAAACCATTGAATAAGGTGTGTCCAAACTTTTCACTGGTAGTGTATGTGTCCCATTCATGGCTCATTTTGTCATGTTTTAATTTTGTTAACTAGTAGTTTTTGTTTTACCATGCATTCTACTTTAAGATGTGTTCATCTGCCATATTTTCCATTTAATAGCAGGTGGACATCATGGGGAATCATGGTGTAAAGAGGGAACCATTGCTGAAATGTGCTGAAAATTTCAGTGACACACTACCCACAGTTGTTTCTCCGTCCTGTAGGAAGTGGAGCAGCTGCGTCTTGAGCGTCTCCAGATCGATGAGCAGCTCCGTCAGATCGGCGTTGGCTACCGTGCACCCCCGAGCCGAACCGGGGGCCCCGGAGTCGACCGGGAGAAAGGCTACCTGACAGACGAAAGCAGCAACTCACTCCACACTTCTCGTACCTACGGGGGCCGCGGCAGAGGACGCAGGGCCTCCAACAGCCAGTACTCTGGATATGGTGAGAATGAAGGACCTGAAACGTTGCTTTGACGTGATGTGTTTGTAATTCAAAACGTCACATACTTATATAATTATTTGTCTCCGCTTGATGCAGGCACAAACTCTGAACTGTCCAATGCTTCTGAGTCGGAGGATGTTAACGACCGAGACCAGAGGCCCCGCGGCATAGGCAACGACGAGAGGGGCTCCCGACGAGGTGGCAGGGGCCGAGGCTCCAACTCAGGACGAGGCCGTGGAGGGCCAGGATCCAAGCCCTCCAACTCCATCAGCTCGGGTAGCTTTTCTAAGTAGTCATAGGAAAAGTGCTTTTTCCTGCCAGTACAATTGCCTGCATAGAATCATACAAAAGATGCATTGCAGATACAGACATGAATTTTGACTAGTTGTAATTCCACTTTCAGATATCTGCAGTTTATTTCTGACTAGTCATCCTTCTAATTCAAGATATCTCTAATTTCCCTCAATTCAAAGTCTCTACATTGTTCTGATAATTCAGTTTAGTCTGAATGATGATGTAGATATGTCAAAATGTAATAGTTATATACAGTATATGTAATTTCTTGATTTAGATTGTTGATTAGGTGAAATGACAGATACCTGCCAGGGTGTGGATGGCTTGCTTTGAAAACATAATGTAGCACCATAACTGTATCCGCATACGACAAACACTTTTATCATGTCAGACCAGCCTGAGGCCTACGTTTTTGTACATTTCGACCACAAGCCTCTAATGAACGAAGCTCTCATTCTCCACAAACTCCTTTTTGATGGACTTTTCCTGTTTCACTGCATTTTCTAATGATCTTTCCCAGCACAGTAACCACCATGACTTGTGCTAACTCTATTCAAATGCTTTGCTGAGTCAATATCTAATGCTTCACATGTGCAGCGTCGTTCACAACAATTTCAGGCCAGATATTCCTGTATTATTTTGACCAGTCCAAACTGAACTGTAGATATCTTTGTTGTTCTGAGCATTTAGTGACGTTACGGGTTTCTTGTATAATCATTCTGACCAGTCAGAATGTAGTGACAACTCAGTGGCTGTAATATCTGTAATTTTAATTCAATAATTATGAAATAAATTACCTTCATAAATGTTAAAATGCCTGAAAAAGGTGCTGCTAAAGATGTTCTAAGAAGCAGCAGGCCGGTGATTTGGTCCTCTTACATGTAAATTAAGGACGTCTTGTCTGAGTGAGAGAGAGATTAGAGTACTGAAATACCTTTAAGCCACCACCCATTATCTTTATAATTAAAGTAAGCATTAGACAGACATCTGCAGTCTGAATGTTGGAACCAAAGGAAATTAATGGGAGAAAAAATTGGAGCTGCAATATTTATTTATTTATTTATTTATTTATTTATTTATTTAATTTTTTTTGCGACACCTCCAGTGCTGAGGGACCCAGACAGTAACCCATACTCCCTGCTGGAGGGCGAGGGCGAGCTGGCTGACGCAGACATCAGCGAAGGCATGGGAGACCGCCGCAGACGATCCAGACGCCGCCGCAACGACCAGGAGCCGAGCGTGATGGATGCCGCTGGAGAGTCAGACAGCCAGGCGGGCCCCAGCGAGAACGGACTGGGTGAGAGCTTCAGTGTTCCCTTCTTTAGAAATCGTTGTCATTGTTCGCAGCAAATGTTAATCTCCCAAATTAAATTCGAAGAAACTCAGAACACAGTAATCCATATTTTCTAATTCGACTGTCAGATGAAGAAGCCCGACCTCAGCGCCGCAACCGAAGCCGCCGCCGCCGTAACCGTGGCAACCGCCCAGAGGAAGGTTCAGCCAGCCGTGACAGGCAGCCAGGTGAGAGTGGTGAGTGGATGTGTTTTACTAGTTAAATATCCCCCCCCCTTCCCCCCCACCCCCACTTTGGAATCAATATAGCCTCCAGTATGCGTTGTAGCTGAAAGATCTCGATGTTTCCAGTGACGGTTGCTGACTACATATCCCGTGCTGAGTCCCAGAGCAGACAGAACCTGCCCCAGAAGGAAAACCACACTGGCCCTGAACCCCAGGTACAGGCAGAAACACCCGCTCTCATTTAGTTCTGCTGACATCAGATTATTGGATGATGATCTTTTTACTTTTTCCCCACGTTTCGTACCCACAGGAGAACGGCACCAGTGCCAAGAAGGACGAGCGAACGCCCTCCAAGCGTTCCCCAAGCAAGAGCATGACCTCGGCCAGCGAGACCCTGACCCTGGTCAACGGGGTCTCATAAAGAGACGGCCCCGCCCCTCGCGAACCCAAGTCTAGAGCAAGACTTCATGGCAAACTCTGTCCCTGCTTGCATTAACTTAAACCTTAAACAGATGAGTGAAAAGTACCTGACAAAATACCTGAATTCATACTATGAGAGTGAAAAAGTACAAAAAAACGACAAACGCATCTACTTAAAAACACACGTTAACGGTGTATGCTATCCTATCTATCAGTACTTAGTGCTTATTTAAAAAAAACAACTAGCTTGCCAAAAAAGAGCTGGTGGATATGACTTGATTTTTAAAAATACTGAAACACAAGAAACAGGACGAGACTTTTTTTGTTGTTTTTGAAACGGTTGTCTTTATTTGTCTTTTTTGTTTTTTTTGTTAATGTTTATTTTGTTCATTGTTTATCACTGGTTTGGACTTGGCGGTCGCTCTCTCAACCAAAACAGACCCGTCTCTTAACAGTGTTAAAGTACAGAAAGAGAGATGTGAAGCTGTAGGGAGCGACGTATGAGCAGACAGTCCAATAGCTTACATGACGTGACGTTCGCACACTGAACCTGGGAGTGAAGACAGACAGACAGATTGGAATATTGATAGACATTGTGCCTTGAATTTGAAAAAAAAAACAAATAAAAAAAAAACTTGAGTTTTTCCATTAAGTTTGTTTTTGTTTCCTGAGAGGAAGAAAAGCAAGAGAGAGCGAGAGAAGCGTTCTTCCGGGTTGTTTCTGTTGGGGTTTTTTTGGTTCTTGGTTTGAAGGAGAGAACAGACCTGTGAGGGAGTGATGAGTGAAAGGAGGATACAGAAACGGAGGGAGTGGCTGGCCAACGTGAGGAAAAACAAGTCTGGTGCCAAACACGAAATTCAAGGCGCTTGTCCTCATTCCGCGTAGAATTGGACGGCGTTGGGGTCAGTGCGTGCGTGTATGTGCGCGTATGTGTGTGTTTGTGTGAGATATTTGGCAACCACAAAACAAAACTGGGGAGGGGGTGATGTGACAAAATGTAGCCCTGGGCGGGTTCACACAGTGAGGCATCTCTATTTATCAACTGGCCTGAGGGGTGTCACGCGATGTGGTGGTTCCTCCTCTTGCCTGTGCTTGGTCTTTCGAGGGTCCGGGGTGGACGGGCTGAGACCAGACTGACGGACGGCAGACTTGAACTCTAGATTTACACTTAAAGAGAACTAAACCGTGCCTCTTTCTCGGCGTCGGAGGGGGCGGCGGTGCTAGCTTCCAGCCACACTAGTGTCTTGACAAACCACTTGCAGCGTGCAGCTCTGGATGCACACGAGGGCGACCACCTTTTTTTTCTGGGGACGGATGCTGCTAGTGGGGGAGGAGGGGGCCTGGAGACTGCAGAACTGTGGGATTGGGACAGCTTCAAATGACATGAGAGCCACATGACACACAGGTACACACACGAGGCCGTACACACCAGGTGCGTCGAGGCGCGTGGTCGCCCGCGTGGCGCAAAAAAAAACAAAAAAGGTAGAGGACCGAAAAAAGGAAAACAAAGCGAGGTGTCTGTCTCGAAACCTGGCGGTTTAAAGTTGGCATACGGAGTTAAGAGGTGAAAACCTCAGTGGCTCTCTGCTCATGTTGTTACTGTTGTCTTGGTTACCGCTCTCAAGTTTTTTTTGTTGCTATTTCCACATCTTAGAAAACATGAAATAAAAAATTGAAGTGAAATCAACCTCTTCTGTGGAGACGAACTTTGATTTCTCTTGTCTTGTGAGTTTGCAGTCTATTTTTCTAACTTGCATGGCATTTAGTTACTGAGTAGTAGGTGGTGCCTGTCCTGTGCATGAGGAAAGGGTGTTATTAATCTGACTTACAAAGCCATTGTTTCATTCACTGCTGCTAATGTACACGTTGAATGTCCAACTAACGTAGAAACTCTCACCTTGAAGAGAGGAAAACTTTTATTTGTGATTGAAACGGCATTTCCCTCCTCCTTTCTCCACTCATCTGCCCCAGACTCAGTGGATACGAGTCAGGAAGGGACCCCATTCCTTTGCTCACAAGTTTCAAAGTCTCACAAAGTATTCGATTACAACGGGCAACATTGTGCATGACAAGCAAGCGTCCACATGACCAAAGGTTTTGAGAGACAGATGAATGGGAGCGTGGTTGAATCGAGATGACCCAGATGCTGCTGTTATACATTTCTGCTCACCTGTATGTTGTGTTTTTAGAGCGCGAACGAGCACTTGTATGAGTATTTGTACCTCGGTTCAGTTGCATGTGTGTGAGTGGAGGACAAAGCCCTATCTGGTGTGTTTGCGTTTACCTTTATACCTCATTGTGTGAGTACTGTATTCCCCTTATGTATCTGTAGCCCTCACGTCCTGTTGAAAGGCTGCTTTGTATGCGCGAGTGTGTGTTTGTGTGTGTCTGGTTGTACAGTCGACTCCTCACTCTGTCAGATTTTGTCTCTGGTTTTCTCACTCATGTTCTGATGGCAATAAAGGACTTTTCATTGTTTGGTATACACTTTTTCGCAACAGTTTTCTTTCTTTTCAAATTCACAGCAAGCAAAAGAAAACAACTAACCAAGATGTAATGTGAATCTCATTATTAATATTTAGTATCTAGTTCAGGATGACTTCTTCTAGGAAAAACAAAACCACGGAAGATTCAGCCGTCACAGGAGTGTTAAATTTGTCTCCAGCTATTTTAAGCAATCCTAATTTTGAATTTAAAGAGAGGTTCAGCTATTATTGCCATTTTTAGCATTTAGCAGATCATTACATCATCCACATTCTCCTTTTGTTACATCTCCAGACATGAATAGGCCTTTGCCGCATTAGTTTCTCTGCTATAATGAAAAGTTACTGACACATACAGGGGGCTGTACCATTACTTGTTGATGTAATTCTACTTTGGGTGTCAGTTGAAGGTACTTTACACAGCAGAGTGACTCAGCAGGGTGTTTACAGGATGATGGTTGCTGTTTGTGGGGCCCATAGAGATGGTGAATCATCACCTATTTGGCGACTGTATCAGCTTTTAGGAGATCAGTGACTATCAAAATAGTCCCCTTCCTTACGCCTAATGTTTTATTTGCAAAATCAAATCTTGATACAGAGGAGAAAAACACTGCAAATGCTTAACTGTGTAAGTCATCACTTTTTATCTGTCTTCAAAATAGTATAGCAGGTTATTTTCAAGCAAAAATGATCAAGGAAGCACTAAATATAAGCCTGTGAGAAAGTCATTAAGTTAGAGCAATGACACTAGAATATACAGTCATGGAAAAAATTGTTAGACCACCTCTGTTTTCTTCAATTTACTTGGTCATTTCAATGCCTGGTACAGGCAGCTACAATCTGGGGTTGTTTCAGTTTAGGTGTAACAGGGTAAATGAACCAGGTCATGTGCAGGGCTTCTCTTGAAAACAGTCTTCTTCCATCAGCTGGGAAGCTCTTTCTTGCCTCCAATGACTGGATTTTCCAACAAGACAAGGTCAGTTCAAGCCTGCATAGAGAACCAGGACATTGGAACCATGCCTTGGCTGCTCAATCACCACATCTAAATCCAACTGAAAACCTGTGGAAAATCATCAAATGCAAATTGGAGAACCACAAGCCCAAAAACAAAGCAAATTAGTGTGCATCATGCTGTAGGGATGCCACTGTAATGAACACTTAGATGCCCAGTGAAGGTAGAGGTTACATAAATTTGACTTCATTTATGGAATTCTGGTGGAAAACGTGATCCAGGTTGCGATAAACCTTGTAGGTGAGACTTCCAACAGGAAAGAAGGACTTCACATTAATGTTCTACAATCTGGAATAGAGCTGTTTAAGTTCATCATTTACCATTCCGTGACCCAGAAGCATTTGCATGGCCCACTTCTGCTCTACTCATACTGCACACTCATAGTCACTTTTAGCCAGGAGTTATGAGGAGTCACACACCAAAGACATGACAAGAGCTGGAGTCATGACAGCTTTGAATGAGAAACGGAATGGAAACCCATGGGTAACATCACAGAGGGTTCAAAATGCAACCTAAAATGACACTAAAATGGAATTAATAGTAAACAACACCATTAAAATACATCACCAGTGTCACAACTTAACATTTGTAATTAGCAACTTACCATCAGCTGCATAACTGGGACTATTTTTCATTTCGTCATGCATTAAAACAGTTCCATAGCTGGTAACTGGTAAGACACCTGATTTAATAGGTTGTTCAGCCATAGACAGTTTTTCTAGAGAAGTTATTTTGGGAGCTAATTCTGAAATTGGAACCTAAAAATATTCAAGGATTCTACAGTCACTGTGACTTTACTTTATTGGTCTGTGTCTCCCCCTACTGGAGATTCAATGTCATGAGTCAGATTCTTTAGATTTGGTATCAAACAAGTCAAACACTGACCGAAGTAAAAATACACTTAAATTTTTAATTTCAGGAATCAGACTTTTTTTTTTTTGGTACTGGAATAGATGCATTACAGACATCTGCTTTGCTGCAAAGTCCATTCAGTGATTAAATCCACTTTTTTAAACAGTCTGCTCACTTACATTTTTTTGTGCTGCAGTAAAAATTCTATTTAGTTACGCACTGCAACCTCAGATAATTAATTTGAGAACCCTCCACAGCAATGTACCCTTCAACTTGAACATAATTTTACAAATGAATGCAGCCCAGTTTGCATTTAGACTGCTTCCTATGCATATTAATGTGAGAAGTATTGTTGTATTTATATAGCGCCCAAAGGGGAACCATTAATTTTGACGTGTTTTTGATCATACTTGCTATTATTACATCTATACTATGCTAGATATATCACTATCAATTGTAAAACTTTTATAAATACTAGAACTATAACCCTGGCTGCATATTAAGCAAACATAAATGTGATCGATTCTATATTTTTCTCATCACCTTTGATGACTGTATGAGCTTAATATTTCAATTATTTATCCAGATTTTTAATATGTCATCATGCCTTTTGAACAAATGCTGTCAATGTGAGATCATACTTCAGTTACAGTTGTTTCTTTGAAACAATTAACCCCGTTAGTGATTGATCATATTAAAACAGTTCCATTATGTTTTGTTTGTTATTTTAGCATGTTTTCTAATAGTTTACATTTTAATTGTAGTGCAGAAGTGTAGTTTGGCTTTTTAAGGTAATTTGTCATGTAATATCAGATTCTAAATGTTTATAACTGCACTAATCCCTATTTTTTTTTTTTTAAATAGTGGATCTGGAGACTGTAAAAATAGCAAGCCAACAGAGAGCTATTACTGGCTTTGAAGTTCTTCAAACCACTGAGCTTGTGTGTCTTTATAATGTTATAACATGTCGAACACGTGATTTTTGTCTTGTAGTGGAGTGCTGTCTCAAATAATCAAAAGAACCAGCAGTAAAACCTGATCACTGCAGCTTTAAAAGTTTAAGTTCAATGAAGTAGTCTGACATAGATGTCAGATTTGGTGGTAAACGAGGCTCTCTGAATGGGTCAGCAGCAGCATGGCTCACTTCATTTTCCTGTCACCTTGAATCATGAGTTCTGGGATAATGGCTGTAACATTGGACTACTGTAATCTGACTAAAATAGCCACATGAAATATGAGGGAAAGCTTTGAAAAATGCAGGCTCAGGTTCACAGACAGGTTCATTGACATGAAATACAAGGATAGTTCCTTCAGGGAGACTTCCAGAATTGTTCCTTACTGCTAATTACTCATTCCAAGGAGATGATGTAATTTGTCTTACATAAAATAATTTTAAAAAAACTCACAGTTTAGATTTACTATGTTAAAAATACAGGCCCCACACCACAAAAATCACTCAACGTTTCATTAGTGGGTTTTAAATGTTATTTTTTAGTTTACTTTATCAATATTTTGACATTGAAGTGATATTGCACATTAGTGTTCTCACTAATATATACTGCAGATTATGCACAAATAGGTATGTAATGAATGAAAACAGAACATAAGTTACTAAGTTACTTTTGATTTATCAATACCGTATTTAGGTAAAATGATGACAACAAAACAGTCACATTTGCTTTGCTAAGTCATTATAACCAAACTGTTACGCGAATAATGTGTTATAAATGTATTATTCAGGCTACATAATGTGTGCATGTACGTGCAGGTCGTATGCCTGGAGCCCAGTACACTGTCCGAACATACAATAAACAGAAACTTCACTTGATTTCCCACGGGTGACAGGAAACTTTTTTGCACAACACTCACATCAAGCGACACCGGTTATACTGGTACAACGGAAATGCTTTATCGGATAAACCTACGTCAAACCATCACCCAATCACAGCGCGTAGTTTTTGACAGACACGTCCATCCACCAATCAGAACCCGACGTATGCGCATCCCGCCAGCCGATCTTCACCGTAGTCCATCTTTTTTGTATCCGCTTGGCTGTTACGCGGTACGCAAATAGTAAGTATGGGGACTTTAGTGTTTTTTTTCCTGCACGCGTTCCTGGTTTTATATTGACATTACTTTTACAGGTCTGTAGTCGCAACTACACCCACGTTCAATGGTTAAATTGAGTTGTATTTGTTCGCTTCTGTCGTCGGTAGCTAATGTTAGCGTACTATTAGCAAACCGGCTAGCAGCTCTATTCCACGGAAGTGCGAACACGTAAACTTGTTCGACTTCAGCTCTTGTAAAGTCTACTGTTTTCAAGTCGTATGGATGTTAAACTGACACTAGTAAAACATTTAAACATTGCTTGTTACAAATGTGATTAGTACATCTGTAATTATCGTGTTCTTGTGATGGCCCTCTCCAGTTGCCTCTATTACAAGCTTTCTATTTCATGAAAATGACGTCGTACACTCACTATGTGCCCTCCGACTGGTTTCTGTGCCTCACTACATGCTGGGATCTGTTGTCTCTGTGTTTACCCCTTGCAGAGAACTAAATCAGAGCAACGATGGTGAAGATTTTCATCGGAAACTTGTCCCAGCACACGGAGAAGGATGAAATTGAGGCTCTGTTCACGCAGTATGGCACAGTGACAGAGTGTGCCAAGTACAAAAACTATGCGTTCGTGCACATGGATGACCGAAAATCTGCCACCAAAGCCATCCGGGAGCTCCATCTCTATAAGCTGAACGGCAGGCCCATCAATGTGGAGCCCAGCAGAGGGAAGAACCAGGGCCCTGTGAAACTCCACATAGCCAATGTAGAAAAGGGCTTCGATAAAGAGCTCCGTGAGCTCTTCGAGGAGTATGGCACAGTCACAGAGTGCTCCATCGTCAAGAATTTTGCCTTTGTGCACATGTCCAATTCTGATGAGGCCATGGATGCCATACAGGGCCTGGATAACACAGAGTTTCAAGGTAAGTAACCTAGGTGGGAAGTCTTTTTTTTGGGGGGGGGGGGTTACTAGGGCTGCACGGTATTGGAAAAAACTGACATTGCGATATTTAGTTTGTCTGCAATTTATGTTGTGTTGTGAATACATACAGGAAGCTTCACCAGACGACTTGAACAACTATTTGAAAGCAATTTACCACTCCACAATGATTAGGGTGGTTCTCTCATCTGTATCAAAGCTCATTCTGCAAAAAAAGTAAATAGATTTTTGCGTTGGATCCTTTCCAGATGTGGCTTTGCAGTCACTAAACAGATTTTTGTCGTGCCGATATAAATGATCGAACAAGTCACTCATGTTGCCTTGTCTAGTGGCAACAATTTCATTACGCTTGACGTCAGACTATGCTGCCCTTTCTATAGCCGTAATTACGCTGTAACTTAGTTGCGTTCTTTTGAAACTGGGTCTTTCTCTTCAGTGCTTCTCTCCTGTTCCTCGCTCATTTTGCTGTGCACAAGTGGAGCCGTCACGTCAGCAAAATAGTGATCAAAAAAAAAGTTGCAGCATTATGTTTGAATTAATCTGCCTCACTTGACGTTGTGCCTTCTGAGCATGCACACATCGCAATGTCGATTCTGAAGCAGTATATTGTGCAGCCCTATTTTTTGCTAGCAGTATGTAGGCTTTTAGATTTGAGGGACAATGTTTTTCTCTCTCTCAGGGAAGCGCATACACGTTCAGATTTCAAAAAGCAGACCCAGGGGGGCACCTGAGGAGGAGGACTATCCACCTCCGCCTGGCAGAGGAGGCTATTATCTTCCTCGTTATCCAGGGGAGAGGCCAGAGCCTCCCTACAGAGGTCGCATGTCCGCTTACCCTCCTCCTCCTCCGCCGCCGCCGCCCCCTCCCCCGAGACGAGCAGCAGCGTATCCCGACCGTGCCTTTGCCGAGCGAGATGCCGGGGTGGTCGATTTCTATGAGAAATACAGAGCTCGTCCCTACAGCACCACAGGGTATGATGACAGGCGCACCAGTGCCATCCCCCCTCCTCCGCCTCCTCCCTCGGCACTGGTTAGAGAGCGTCTCGGAATGGGGTCACGTGACCCGTATGACTGCCGCCCGCTCCCCACTCCTCCGACTTACATGGTCAGGGACCGAAGCCCCATCAGAAGAGTCCCCCCTCCGCCTGCTCCGGCTGGTAATGGCTACTCCTATGAGCGGTCTCGGCTCTCACCAATGTCCAGGGCTCCGATGTACGCAGCTCCGCGCCCCAGGGATTCTTATACGGACAGAGTGCCGCCTCCGCCACCACCACCTCGCTATGCAAGCTATTAGGCGCCAAGAGTATAAAACAAGGTGAGAACAGAGAGTGGATGTTTCATGACCTGAAAAATTACTCTAAAAACAAATAGACACGATTGAAAAAAGAAAATTAAAACAAATGTGTCGAATTAAATGACAGCTGAATCCATAAGTTGAGATCTGATCACGCTTTAAATAACTACCATCAGTCAGAGCTCTTAATTCCTGCAGATCTGCTTCAGCCAAACAGATCAATATACAACCAGTAACCGTTGCTGCTTGAAACCTAAAATAATGCTGCTTTAACATCAAAAATCAGTCTTGCGCGAATCCTGAGTAAAACGCGCTCCTTGACATGTGTGGTGTGCTCTCTTTCCAGGTTTAGAATATGACAAGATCGTCGTTGTCTGCTGATGCACGTGGCGCTATACACCCCCCACATCTATGGCGGATTGCGTTGCGTTCGCCTGAGACTTACTGGAAGATACTGTATTGCGGACAGCCCCGTACTTTAAAAACATCCGATTCCATGTTTACAGTTCCTCTGAGCTGTTCATGCCTTTTCTGTTCCTCTGCTTGTTTTACTGTTCAAATCCTGTTTTGCAAATTAGGTGCTTAGACTATTCCAGTGTGACGCAGTACTGTTTATGGCCAAAAAAACTATACACTCTTGCTTTTCAATCTGTCTGATACAGCCTCTGGGAAACTGTGACATATTTTCATAACAAGGGAATTCATTTAAATAGAAATATATTTAATCTTTGTAAACAAATTATTGTATTCAGACGAAGATGTTGGTTCACTTTAAAATGCTCATCAATCAATAGAGAAGTGCTTTAATGGAATACTTGGTGTGGGAGGTTGTACAATAATCTTTAAGATTTGCGACATGTTAGCATGACATCAAAAGTTCCAGTGTGGTTTTGTTCTTTTTACACTTTGTGTTATTTTTTCTTGCGAAAGTAGAACCTCTAGAACCGTAATGTATGATTTTACTTACTTTACAAGTTGCTTTTTTGAAAGGCTTTTTAATAAACAAATGAAACCAAAACTGTGAAATTATTCCTCGCTGCGTTGGCCTTTTAGCGTAACGACTGAGCAGACAGTCACTCTCCAGCAGATAGATTTAGGCGTTTTACTCTTCACACCCTTGATAGTTATCAGCTTGACACATGGTAGGTGTTGTTTTCTCAGCTCCCGGCTGGAAAATACGAGAATTCAAGTCTTTGTGAAGCTACTCCCAATCTGCATTCTGGTGAAAACTGTGCGATGTGAAGAAAATTCAAACTTTTGAGCGTCTGTTTATGAATGTTGGTGACTAAACAAAGGTTTAAACTAATAGCTGTTGCCAGTTTAAATTGCAATTAACCAAAAGTAGATTTTTGTCCTCACTTGCCCAAAGTCGGCACAATTTATGGTTGTAGCTGTCCACGAGCCAAGAAATGATTAAAAAAAAACAAAAACTTTCGTTTCCTGTGTTCCTAAGTCCATCGGCTGCAACTTGTTATCAGTGACCTACAGAGAGCTGCATCTTTCCTCAAAACCCATCCCCATTATCTGCCTTGTGTCGAGGTGTTTTCCTGGCAGCAGATCAATAATTAATTGAGCTTTACGTCGACCCATGCTTCTGTTGTCTTGCGACAGTAGTTCAAAAGTCTTCATTTGCAGTAACTTCACACTACACATTAGTAACACTTGTCATCACTGTTATTGTTTATAACTTGTATATATATATATATACCACAAATTGCATGCAACCTTGGTATTCTTAGTATTTGTGCTCTTTGTAGGTTGTTAGACTATGCAGGAGATGCCTGCTCATGGTAAGTCATCCTTGGAAGATGTCCAGCATCCAGAAGAAAAGAGGTAGATATTGTTTACACCATACTTAAAAAAAACTTTTACTAAATTATCTCCTCTTGTGTGTTAAAGTTCATAGTTTAAAAAAAAAGTCAGACTTGTTTGTTTAAATATGGAAGCCACACTAATCCATTAACGATTCATTAACCTCATTGAGGGAAAAAAGCAACTTTCAGTCACTACCTTAAATTGTTGATTCATTTTTCTATGACATTTTTATTGTGCCTTATTCAAAATTATCAATGTAACCAAAGTAGAAAACAGGAAAATGTTTAGTTTGATTTTATAAATGGAAGCATCACTGAGGCTGTGTTTTTGTTCACAGGTTTGTCTTCCCTCTGACGGTTGCACCAGGTTCAAGCTGGATAAAGTGTGATCAGGCTGTCCTGTGGTTGAAGGTAAAGCATCATGAGTTCACTAAATCAAGATTTTTATGTACACAGGGTTCTTACACAACATGGGAAAGTGTGCTATAGTGGTCCCTCGTCTATCACGGGGGTTACGTTCCAGAACCCTGAGGGCTTATATATATTTTAAGGCTTTATAAACCTTCCCCACACTCTTATAATCTTCTCTCACACTGTTGTGAACAATTCCTATGCTCTTAAAGACTTTCTACACTTTTAAACCTACATAATTTTAACAACTTATAAAATTCTATATGCCAGCACAGTAATACACATTTTATTTCTATTTATTATTCTTTTAATATGTTTTAATTATTATTTTTTATATTGCTTTCATTTTTTTAGACTAGAAAATGTTTATTTTACCGAAGAAATAATTGAAATAATATTTTGTAGCGATTGCAGAGCCGGTTGCTATGACTGAACTGTTGTGCTGCAATGCATCATGGGAGTTCAGGGTATTGGCGGTTTAAATGTCATTGTTGTGGTTTCTGTTAGTGTTCCAGTGTTATTTGTGTTTCTGTTTTATTGTGGTTTTGTGGTGTAGTCAGCCTAGTTAGTTTGGTTAAGTGTTTTGTTGTCAGGACCGTGAGTGTGAAATGTGGTGTGTTTGATGACTTCCTGCCACGTTTTCAATAGTGTTGCTCTCTGTGTGTCAAAATAAAAGCATCTGCCAGGTGCAGAGTGCATTAAAGGCAGATATTTCTCCAATGCCATTCTTCAACGCGGCTAGCCACAATAATAAATATGTGAAAACACCTATATACTGTAAAATCCCACGATAAAGCGAAAAATCTGCGATACAGTGAGACAGCGAACAGTAAACCACGATATGGTGAGGGACCACTGTATACTGTTTTCTCAAATATATACATCAGAACTGGTTGTCAAAATGTTAACACAAACTGAAGCAAGCTGGATTTCATACTAAATAAGGGCAGAAAATATGAAGTTTAACAATACACAACCTGCACAGAGCTTCCCCTACGGCTTAATGTCAAAACCTGCAAAGCGGGTCCGCTCCACATTTCTTCTAACTGCAACAAATCCACATATCTTTGACCAAATTGTTTTTTAAGAGAAAGCAATATCTCTTAAATGCATATACATCAGTAAATAGCATCTCAGTAACCAAATATTTAGCTTATCTGAACATTTATTTGTGATGTGATCATACCTTTTATGCCTTTATTTATCATCAAGGCTTCACCGCTCTTGTTTCTAATCCTGTTAAAAATATGTAGGGGAATGATATTAAGTTATTTATTCAGCATGTTGAAGGAAAACGGTTGTGCAGAGATGTTCCTTTCCTTGTTGCTCATTGTTTTATCATCGCAGCTTGAATATAGTTTATGAGCCGTAGGACTTAACAAAAAGCCGACGTTTTTAAATGTAAAATATATAGAAACCCTGTCTGTGTCTATTCTGTGAAGTTCATAAATGACTTATCCAGTTTGTGATTCTTAATTGTGTGTTTGCTGTTTCTACAGGATGTTCGGTCCGTTGGTTGTTAAGGCGGAGGGACTGTGCTAGCCTTGGAGAAACATACATGCTTTGCAGCTGATGCCTTCAAAACAAGTCTTTCTTTTGGAGAAACAGGAAACCCATCAGTCCTACAGTCACATTTAGGACCGGTTCTTATCGACTCAAGACTTCTGAGACTTTACAGAAACTCTATCTAGTTGGAATGTGGTGTTTTATCTGACACTGTTTCAGAGGAACTCTCTGAAACATGACTTGGAATGTTTTCATAGCATCTCTGTATGACCTTTAGCACAAAAATGTTCGCTAGTAAGTTTCTCTCTTATCTTTAGATTTATGTCTTCTAGTCACGAAGATGATACTACATGGACATACAAGAAGTTGTAGCCCCTGTTGTCTTCTTTTAAATTAGATTTTGTAAGTTTTCATAAACTATTTCTGTTTGGAAGTGATGTCTCAGATATCAGTTATTTTATTCAACTAATCATACTGTGTCTCTTAACAGTTTCTTAACATATTTGGAACTTAACATGCTTCTCTGAATGAGTCTACTTTGGAACATTTATGAATTACCAGATTATCTAACTTTTACCAGCAGCGGTTAAAGAGTTCTCCTTGTTTGACACAAGTTCTGCTTTTCTTATCCGTCTCATAGCAAAAGTGATGTATATCCAGGCTTAATTCAGCTGCTTGTCACCTGATTTATTGTAAGATTTGTCTGTTTTCACAATGAAGTTTGCGAATGTGCTTGTTCAGCAACAATATTGCCTGGAAGCAGATCAGCTTTTAAGAATGTGCTTTCTGTGTTTACTGTAGGGGTTGCAGCAGATCAGAGTTTATCTGAACAGACAAAAGGAGAGAGAGACAACACATCCTGGATAGGTAACCGTAGATCAATAGAGTAGTAGCGCTGTTTAAAGAAAACACAATAAGTCGAGGCGATCTGTGAAATTTCTGGTTAGTAGGTCTAGATTTGCTGAAAAATGAGAAGTGTCAGTTCCTCGTGTTTTTTTTTTTTTTTGTTTTGAGGTTTCGGTTGCTTTCTGAAGTTATTTTCCTTTAAATGGCGCTTCCTTTAAGCACACACCCTTCTTGCAGCACTTTTGGGAAATCATGTTTTATAGAGAATGCTGGAGTAGAGTAACTGCTGCCTGCATGATAGTGATCACGTTCCAGACATTTATGGGGCGTCTGATTATTCATCTGCCAACAAGTTCACACATTGTTTCATCTCTCAGCGAGATTGCAGATTGGACTTTGTTATAAGATTGTGTAACAAATGACACCAGTTTCCTGAACTGATCTGATCAGGTTACCTGTCTTGTTAGCTGAATCAAATGTGCTGCTACCGCTAAAATCCAGATTTAAGATGTTAGATTGTCTCACTTTTACATCTGAATATGTTTTTTTTTTTCTTCTGGTCACGTTATGCTGAATAGAAGACCTGATATTAATGTAATGAAAATAGTGGTAGATAGCAGCTAAGTGTATTTACTCAAGAATGCTTAGATATTTGTACTTTATTTTGATTGCAAGCTACATGACACCTCTCCTCCTTTACGTTTCAGAAGTAAATAGATCTTTTGCTCTTTAATATTAAATGGTTCGTATTTGAAGTGATTAACCCTGTAAAACTCACTGTCGCAGAAATACACATCAGTTTAATTTTTAAAAAATATTATTTTCTGTTTGTAGCAATAATATATAAACCCAAATACAGAAGAAAATGAGCAAAAAATTGAACAAAAAATATAAATAATATATAAACATAAATATAGAAGAAAATGAAAAAAAATTAAACAATTATAGAAAAAAATAGCAAAATTTATATATATATGTAGCAAAAAAAAATAAAACTAATAGTAAAAAAAATTGCGGATATACATAATTTCTGTGATTTTATTTTTTCTTTTTTGTTCATTTTCTTCTATATTTAGGTTTGTATATTATTATTATTTATATATTTTTGTTCAATTTTTTTGCTCATTTTCTTCTATATTAGGGTTTATATATTGTTATTATTTCTATTTTTTATTTTATTTTTTGCTCATTTTTTTCTATATTTGGGTTTTTATATATATACATATTTTATTTCTTTTTTTTAACTCATTTTTTTCTATATTTGGGTCTTACAGGGTTAAAAACTTCATTCATTTTCAGTTTATATAGTATAAAGTAATGTTAAACTGAAATATGCATGATGAGTACTTCCACTTTAAAAGCAATAAATTTACTTTAGTACTTTTAGTGGGTGAAACTCATGTACTGTTTTGCAAGAATTTGATGCCCTGAGGAGAGGTCAAGTTTATCTTTTGAGCTCGAGATTAGTGATTACTCTTTTATCTCCAGTACATCCAGAAAAAACGGTTTCCACAGCGTTGTATTGTAATCCAGACTGCTTTGTCTTCAGGGTTAAGTGCTCCATAAATGAGTGCCGTAAAGTATAAAACAAAGACAAGATTTAACAACAACGTGCACAGGAAGATGTTACATAAAAACAGTTTAATGCTCAGTTGAAAATAGCTTCATAACATCTACACTTTAAAAGTGAAATTGCACAAAGATCACAGCTTCAGAATCTTTAGATATGATAGATACAAGGTGCAAAATAATACTATGATTTCACATTATTGATTATGTGTAAGGCATACCTACTTGAACAGTAATTTACTTGACCTTTAAGCTCAGTAAGAAAGTCAAAAAGTCTCAGAATAGCTCAGTAATCGGCGACGGTTCGTCACGAATGACACATCAGAGTCTCATCAGTCTCCAAGGGGCCGGTGGCTCTGAGGTGAACTGGGAAACGGTTCATCACACGAGAGCCTGTGTCCATGACGGGTGTCACGCTGGGCTCATACATGCACATCTCCCTGGACGGAGGCACCGCCAGCACCTCGAACTCCACCTCAAAGCTGGCCTTGGCCTCCCCAGACTCCCTGATGATGAGCATCTCGTACTCCCCAAACCGGACCAGAGCCTTGTCCGGGAGATCCGTCCTCTCCAGGTATCCCAGCGCCTGGCCGTTCACCGACAGACGCCCCCTCTGGCTCAGGTTCTGGATAGTGAACAGCATGTCCGGGCTGTGGGGCGTGCGGTAGGCGAAGAGGGCCAGCTGTTTACGGGACACCCGGGGGTCGACCAGGGAGAAGGTGCAGGACTGGGCGTCCCGGCCAAACCTGAGGGGGTCGTCGGCTGACAGTCTGCTCCGGCTGCCCAGAGGGAGTAAACCGTACAGGGCCCTACAACTCTGCTGAGGGTGGTAAAATTTGATCTGAAGACAAGACAGGAGATCCTCCTCTGTCTCCATTGTCTGAGAGACGTTCATGATGAACAGAAGCTTTCAATGATGAGACTGTGTGGAGAGTAGGAAAAACAAGTTAGAAAAATACAATTAAATGAGTCAATTTACCAGTCAAACAAAAGCATACATTTAAAAAGGTGATGTTTCTGTCTTACCTGAAAGGTTTTTTTTGTAGGTTTTCTTAACTCGTGCACTGGAAAAGACATAAACCAAACGCATAAACACTCGCGAAGAACAAACCAGCAATGCTGCTCCTCCTGCCAGTCTCTGCAGCCTGTTGTCTTCCTCCTCCGGTTTCATCACCTCTCACAAGATACAACCGTGCGCTTTCAAATGCAAATCCGGAAATATCACCGCTACATATTTTGGATTTAAAGCTGTCTTAAATATGGAAGAAAAAAAACATGTTTTTGGTGTATTTTTTGAACAAATTGTGAGTTTTAAAGAGCAGAGAACTTGTACAGGAAGTGTTTGCATTGTACTATTAGTCAATTTATAGTCTAGCTAGATAATGTGCAACTCTCCAAACAGCAGAGCAGTGTGAAAAGAGTTTTTGGGACAAATAAATAACACGTGATTAAATCAATTTTCTAAAAACTCCACTAAATTCACCGCCACGCTTTTTATACTGCTTATTTTTGTATTTTTCCGAATCAAATGTGTGGCTGGTCTGTAACTTACAAGTTAAAAGTAGGTCCGTGAATGCAGCATTACAGCACCGGAAAATCCCACGTGATGCAACCCGAAAGAGAAAGGAAGCTGCTGCATAGATTCACATTTGATACTGCGGTATTGTTTGGTTACGTTTTATCCTAGAAACCTAAAATTTTGGATAGTGTCTCCTAAAAGGCATAGGTGTTGATGTACCCGAGTTCATTTGTATACTCCAAATGGTTGTCAAGTATGGCATCAAAAGCTAAGCGCGACCAGATTGTGGCCTTGAAGGAGGCTGGACTGACAACAATGCAAGTCATGAAAAAGGCGAATGTTTGTCGTAAGACTGTCTACAATGTCATGAAACGGTACAAGGAGACTGGCAATACCACCAGCAAGCCAATCCCTGGAAGAAAACGTTCAGTCCGTACCAAAAGGAATGTTGAGAGGGTGAAGAAGAGAGTCCAAAGGAATCCTCGCAGGAGTATGAGGGCAACAGCAAAGGAAGTGAACATCTCAAGAACTTCACTGAGAAGAATCGTCAAACAGGATCTCGGATTGAAAGCACTAAAAATGCAACATAGACAACTGATTTCAGCCGCTTCTAAGAAGAAACGGCTTGACAGGGGGAAAATGATGTTGCAGGAGATTCAGAGTGCCACAGACAAAGTCATGGTTTGGTCTGATGAGAAGATGTTCACTGTTCAGGCAGTGGTCAATTCCCAGAATGACAGGGTTTATGCACATAGTGCACAGCACCTACCCGAAGGCTGCAGAACTCATTTTCATCGTCAGAACCCAGCTGGAGTCATGGTATGGGCTGCTGTTGCATCTGATGGCTCAAAGTCTCCTTTGGTCTTCATTCAGGAGGGTGTGAAAGTGAACAGCCAGGTGTACCTTCAAATGCTTGAAGAAAAAGTGTTGCCTTGGTGTACCAATGCGTTTGGAAACCAGTATGTCTTCACACAAGATGGTGCACCAGCTCACACATCCAATATCACACAGGCCTGGTGCAAGCAGCACTTTCCTGGCTTCTGGGACAAGAACATGTGGCCTCCATCAAGTCCGGACATCAATCCAATGGAGTTTGCGATCTGGTCTATCCTGGAGAGGGATGTCTCAAGAGTGTCTCACAGCAGTGTCACTGCTTTGAAAACAGCTCTGATGAAGTCATGGTCAAAACTTGATGCAGAGACAGTGCGGCGCTCATGCCAGGCAGTGCCAAGTCATCTCCAGGCTATGATAAAGGCAAAGGGTGGCCATATTGAGATGTAAATCTTTTTGGTGACAGAGAATAAAGTATAGAAACTGTGTTCAATGTTTCTTATGTTTGTCTGCAGGCATTTTTGGGTAGTACAGAAAAAACGATGGGTAAATCTTTCTGGCCCACCCTGTAGAAACTGTCCGTGTGAAATTAAACCGTTAATCATTAACACAAGCGTAAACCTTCCTGTCTTTGTCCCAAGGCAGTGAAACTAGCAGCAGCTGCCTCCGTTTAAAAATATATATTTTTAAAAAACTCATCTGTACAGACTGGCATTTGTGTTATATTGTGTTTTGAAATGTTTTGGGGTTTTTTGCCCATTTTAAACATCTTATTATTTTCCTTTTCTTTCGTTTAAAATGTGCGGCATAATGAAAGTTTCTCGTCCTTATTTTTATTGATCCGAGATGTTACAAACTTGCATTCCTTTAGTTCCTTGTTCAAGAAACAAGCAGCAATGCTATTGGTTAATAATTATCAGATGCGGACGCGCTATTACCAAATATGGACAAGGATGTAGACTACGGAAAGGTTAATTCTGACAACACATAATGCAATCAAGGGTTAAACTAAGCCGATATTGTGCCTAAAACTGACCTTCCACGATCAAAAATTTTATTCCCACTATTTTCCCTTCTCTCTAAAGTAAATAATAACCAATCAAGTTGTTTGCACCAGTTGAAATAGCTTTAAAGAACCAGTTATAATGCAGTTTTCCACCTGCCAAAAAGGGATTTCTGCCACTATATTGCGACTGAAATATTACTCATGCATCAAAATGACTTGATTTCATTCATTTCGATTAGATTTTACACATTTTAAGATAATCACATTAGGTTACAAGATTTTTCCACAAGTCACAAACTTAGTGTTATGTGTATTTGCACGTTATAACTGTCTGAAGCCGATAAGACCCAATCAGCTTCCTGACATCCAAATCAAAACCTGTTGAAAACAACGTGTATTTGAAGTTCTGTTGCAAATCAACCTCAATAATCTTTCTGCTGTAGTAAAGGCGGTTTTACTTTATGGATTCTATCACCATAAAATTACACTTTGTCTCTTGAAACTAGAATTATATTTTTGGCAAATGTGCAAGCATTGGGTTCACTTCTGCTTCAGTATTGTGCAAATGAAGTCATGACGTTCATTCATCTTCAAATTCTTCTGTTGCAACTCAACTGTCACTTTTGTAAAGAAAAGGAAAGAATGGTAAATGTAATGACAAAGCCATATTTAATGTCTAACTTCACACTTTCCTTAAAATACAGTTAAAATGTAATGATTTAAGTAGTTAAGTTAGTTAACTTAATTTAGATACATTTAAATAAATTGATTGTTTGCAGTTGAAACAGTTAATTACAGTTGGTTTATCAGTTCCCTTTTTTCAGTGGGGCTCAGCCACTCTCCTTTAGTATCACAGCATCATGATAATTATCTAATCACCTTAATAAATGAAAAATAGGAGACACAGACAGTTGAGAAAAAATGTGAAAACAACAATTTATTATCCAGAGGTCATAGGCTGGGTCTGTATGATCTTTTATATTGTATGGTAGGAATGTCAGTGTTTATTAAACCGTCGATTCAACGAAAATATGAATAAAAAATTATTAATAAAATAGATAAAGAGTAGCCTGCTAATGCAGTATATCTGCTAATAGGACTGTATATTTATGATGTTGTTTTATTCTTCTTTAGAAGTTTTCAGAGCTCCCAGGTGTTTTTTTTTCCTGGAAATTAATTTAAAAATTAATCATTAACAAGTACATAAAATGCAAATATGAAATATTTAAATAAAACTAAATGAGAATCTAAGTGATATCTGACTATTTCGATAGTTAGGTGTAAGACAGTGGACTGTGAAATTTCACTCCAACAACAGAGATGAATAGAGTCCTTTTTCTTCTTATTTTAATTCAAATGCAACATCTAATTCCAGGAAAGAAGTTACTATGGGCAATCGGCATCTGCAAAACATAATATATTTTGTAGATTAGTTTTTAACCGGAGCTATTTTTAAATTAATTACTATTTTACCCCTGCTAATTTTTACTTTGTAGGGCAAGAATAGAGAAGAAAAATACAATACAGTAATATTAACACTAGGAACAAAATGTACTAAATCATTTAATTCAATCAAAGTGGACAACAGATAATCATTTGGGTGGAGCACTGCGGTCTCTTGGACAGCAGGTGGCGCTGCGGTTTAAATCCGACAAAGCGCCGAAGAAGAACAGCGAGGAAACGCTGGCTGGTTTGTGTTGTGGTCAGGCGGAGACTCACCGGAAGTCGGCTTAAACCTCTTCAGTTCTTTGTGGAGGACACCGACAAAAAGGTAACCAAAATGTATGCACTCGTATCTAAATATTCCCATATTTGCTTCATTTTAAATTCCTTAAATATTAACTCGCATTTGAGCATTCGTTCGTGGTGTCGGCGTCGCGTCTTTCTGTGCGAATATCTATTACGTGGCTTTGTGAGTTAGCGTAGCTTTACTTAGCATGCTAATCACAGCTAACGGCTTAGCACGAGAGAAATGGCTAAATTACGACCTGTAATTGTATTTAGTTTGAGCTATTTGCCCACACTGTAGTCTTATGATATCCACATATCACATTTAAATGCTTTAGCGTTAAAATAATTTTAGCCACATATGTAAAATCATTTAATTAAGGCTAGTCGACATGCTAGTGCCAGCCATTTTACAATGAATGAGCCGGCTAAATTCGTAGCTACGTCGGAAAAAATAATATTGGGCTAAAAACGTATCTCGACATACTGTTTCATTTATTGGTAGCAATAATTATTTATTATTCTACTTGCTCGTTTTCAATTAATAACGCTAGAAAAGGGTTTATTTTAAATTTGACCACCTTACACCGAGCCGTCAAACCTATTCATCAAAGCAATTAAATGATGATTTTAATGTCAACACATCAGTGAGAATACCAAAAAAAAAATGTGCACAGGAATTCATCAATTTCATTTATTCATACATTATGTAAACTCGGAATACACGGAGGTATGTAAAATTAATTTACAGTGTAGCTGAATTAGAAAATGCATTATATAGGGACACAAATGCAAAGTTTTGACAACTACAAGGGGAAAAAATGACCATTTTACAAAATAATAAAAAAAAATCTGCCAGCTTAGTCAAGCTTTAGATTGATCTACGTGTTATTCCAGATTGCAGATGTACCTTGAAGTGAAGCATCCTTTGGAACCAATGTCTCATTGTATTGGTTATTGTCAATGTGACTGAATGTTTTATTACCCAGACCCACTATATACTGAATGAATATTAATTAAAGCTTTTTGTTTTTTCTTCCTACCCCCTTCCCTTCTGTCACTTCTGTCTTTGAAGCAGATCTTTAACAATGGTGAAGATTTTTGTGGGAAATCTGCCCCGAGCGACGGACGAGGATGAAATCAAGGCCCTGTTTACTCAGTACGGCACAGTCACAGAATGTGCCATCATCAAAAACTATGCCTTCGTCCACATGGATGATCGCAAGGCCGCCACCAAAGCCATCAAGAGTCTGCATCTCTACAAACTTCATGGCACGCCGATCAACGTGGAGGCCAGTCACGGGAAGAACCAGGGCTCCGTCAAGCTGCATGTAGCAAACGTAGAGAAGGGAGCGGATGACGAACTCCGTGCTCTTTTTGAGGAATATGGCACAGTCACAGAGTGTGCTGTTGTTAAGAATTTTGCTTTTGTACACATGTCAAATTCCGATGAGGCCATGGATGCCATAAAGGGACTGGACAACACTGAATTTCAAGGTAAGCACGTGCAGTAATTGAAAGCAGTAATTGTGAAGTGTGAATTTTAAACCTGACCGTTTCTTTTGTGTATTTGTTTTGTAAATCCAGGGAAACGCATCCATGTTCAGATTTCCAAGAGCCGTCCCAGACATGACGAACGGGACGAATACCCACCTCCTCCTCCCGACAGGGGTGGCTACTGGCCGCCACGCTACCCAGGAGAAAGGCCCGAGCCTCCCCCACCCAGCTACTTGAGGGGCCGCATCAGCCACATGCCCCCAGGTTACCCTGCCCCTCCTCTGCCGCCCCCTCCCCCTAGACGAGCCGTTTATCCTGAGCGTCCCTATGAGGGCGAGAGGGAGCGGTATGGCGTGGTAGATTACTATGAGAAGTACAGAGCCCGCCCGTATGGCATCGCCTCCTATGACGACCAGCGTGCTGGCGCCCCTCCTCCTCCCCCTCCCCCCTCAGCCGTCGTCCGAGACCGTCTTATGAACTCGTCGCTCGACCCGTATGAGCGTCGCCCCCTCCCTCCTCCTCCGTCCTCGTACTACGCCCGAGATCGCAGCCCTCTCAGGAGAGCACCCGGTGCACCAATGCCCCCTGCTAGTAACGGCTACTCCTATGAGCGCTCACAGCTTTCTCCGGTTTCCCGGGTCCCTGCATACGGAGTTCCACGTGCAAGGGACCCCTACGCAGAGCGGCTGCCTCCGCCCCCGCCTGCACGCTACGCTTATTAAGCGAGGCCTCGGCATGTGAAGGTGAGAATAGATCTGAGGTAGAATGGTATTCATATCTTTCCCTCAAATCGACCCTCGTCCCTGTAAAGGCAGAGGCAGCTTGTGAATTGCCCCGCTCGCTCGAGATCTTGTTGGGGTAAAAAAGGTATTTAAAAAAAAAAAAAAAAAGCATGCGTACAACGTGCTGAACCAAAAATTAAGTAGTTTCTGATGCACGTCAGTGCATTAACTTGGACCCTGTATAAAATAAACATTAGTTTTAAGCAAAGATGAAGTCTCTCACTGAAGAACGGATCTCAACTTAGAGAAGTAAAAAAAACTAAATCAACATGAAGATACTTGAGATGGAACAACGTGCTGTGTATCAACAACTGCAGATAGTTCATTTGTGTCATTTCCTCTTTTTTCCAGGATTGTCGTCCGACTGCGTCGCCGCTCGCCGCCTCCTGATGCACGTGACACTATCCTCTTCCTGTCTGTGGCTGAGCGCGTTAACGTTCCCCTGCGATGCTCACAGGAGGAACCGAATTGCCGACGTCCTCGTCTCTTTGTTTTTATTACTTTGGGACAGCTTTTACACTCGTTTTTTTTTCTTCTTTTTTGCTCCTGGTTGTTTTAGTATGTAATTGTGCTGTAGAGTTTTATTGCTTGACGTCTGGGGTAGGCGTGTTTTTTTTTTTTTTTGTACTTTTTCGTTTGAGTAACTTTAATGTGTGTGACCTTAGAAACTGAAATTAATTCAGCGACATCTCTAGGCGATATTTGTGACTAGGTTTAACTGAACTTAACTGTTGGGTATTAAATCTAAGCTGCACGTTTGTTCCATCATTTAAAACTTTTCCATCGAAAACCAAACCTCTTTGTGGCGTTGCTGTGAAAATTGAAACTGTTAAAACGTGGGAGTTTAATAAACATAGAAAGCAACTGTAAACTGGGAAGCCACCGCAAAGCGTTCACATGTCTACTGCTAAACTTTGATTTTTCATAAGACGGATTTGGGCACTAATGTTCTTCACAGATGTGGTCAGAATGATGCCCAGCGCTAAAATACCTCATCAGAGCAACCGTTTGAAATGATTCAAATACTCCTCCGGGAGCTGTCGAAAATATATTTAATAGGCATCCGTTTGTTAATGACGAAATAACGGATAAACTTGTTAACATCGTCACGCTGATTAAGGAAATCTCTGGTCATGTCAGCTTTTGTCATCCATCAGCGAGCCCTCTAATTTGCCCCGTCTCAGTGCCAAAATATTCACTTTTCCACCTTAGAATGGAAGTAAAGAAAGGCATAACGCTCCAAGCTCATTCTAACAAATACCATTTCATAGCCGAGACTAGTTTACCTTGAATCTGGGGGGCAGATGACATCAAAGGCTGCTGGAGACCTTCAGAGTAAACAGGTAAGTCAAGGGTTTGAATTAGCAACTAATGCACAAGCATGTGTTCGCACTTAAATGTTTTTGAAGTCAGTTCCCTTGCAGGAGCGGAAGTAAACTGTACAGATCAGGAACATTAGCTAGTACAGAAAACTATCCAGCTGTAAATCTGCTGCTCTTTGTTTATCAGTTTTAGCAGGGAATGTACCACTACTTGTATAGCTGCCAGGAAGTAGAATACCAGCAGCAGGCTTCAGATACAGCTGAACTGGAAAATAGTGCTCAGTTTTGGGGAACCTTTGGAAATCAGAAGCATAAAGGATTGCTAGCTAAGCTGCAAAGGAGCTAGTATTTTTGACTGAATATGAAGGAAGCATTACATTGAAAAAACAAACTTGTACACATAAAGTTAGTTAACATTACAATGAAATAGGCACAATATTTTACACAAAAATGGATGTGAGAAACAATACTTTGCATTGTATTGGCACTTTTGGATCTGCATGAATAAAAGATTGAAAACAATTAAAATGGACTCCCTGTTAACTAATATGATACCATGTAAACTGTGTGGGACTAGTTTTTAGACATCGTCGATACTGCTGGACCCCATTACAAAAGCAGTTCTTAATAGAAAATGTTCTTTAAAAGTACAGTTCAGTATTTGGATGAGAATATTTTTATTAGACTAAGTGTTACAATTTATGCCCAGTTTGAATTATAAGTTTAGAACTTCAGGCAGATTCACAGGGAGCAGTCACTTAACTTTTTGTAGTTATTTTTACTTCCTGGCTCAGAATGGACATTATTGAAGTGACTGAACAATAGTAAGCCAGCAAGTCTGTGTTACATTTTTGTTTTGACATAAATCAATGCTTTTTTCTCTTCCTTATGAGCAGTTGATAAACAAATGTTGATTATACTCAAATTAAACTTCAATTACCAATACTGGTCAAAAATGAAAATTTTAAATTTTATGGGTCAATGTATAATAACGGGACTTTTTGTATCGCAGTTGACATTTTTGATGTTTTGAGGTCTAAAATCAACATGGCCACCTATAACCAAACACCACATGGCATTTTTGGAAAAATATTCTTCTAAAATATTATATATACAATTGAGTAAAATTGAAATTGAAAGCTGTTTCTAAAGATAGTGTAGTAAACCTGTTAACATGCCATAAATCCACACTTGACTCACACACTACTTCATATTAAATAACTCAGAAAGCCTTGGAGTCTGGCCAGTCTTTTCTTCAGGAGGAAATGCCATCATGTGGAGCAGGTCATGTGATCTGGAATTAAAACTTCCTTGAGAGGTGTTTTTGTAATGGATAACTGAGTTGAAAGTGATTTCTCAGACACAGAATTTGTTATTTTCCATATTAAATTTGATATACTGCCAAAAAAATCTGTCATGATTCAATAAAAAGAACACAGTCAAAATAATTTTTGAATAAGCTCATTTTATTATTGTTTAGCTAATTAGAAGGTGGTTGTTAATAAATTGGGACGGTTATTTAGTTGACATTTTAGTAATATCCAGTCATTTTTTATTAATAAGTGATTGTTTCCATAATAAATAATGATGGAATTTGTAAAGAAATGATAATAATGAACATAAAAACTTTTTTTTTTTTTAAACTTTTGATAAAAATATATGCAAGTTATAGTTATATATTGACCCTTACTCATTAGATCTTATTTTGGTGCTGTAGTTTACTTTTGATACAGGCTATAATCTTACTGTAGGGCACTGAATATTCATCCTATGCAGGAAAAGCCTTGGATATACCCGTATGCACAGGTTCTCTTCAAACTCTTTGTTTTCATTTTTTAAAAAAGTCATTGAAAGCAGGTAGAACATACCTGAACTGACAAAATGAAATTACAAAGAGATCAACAAACGCGCCCTTTCCTAAAGTCTGAATCTGATACAGTTCCAGCTTTAGTTGCATAACTCTGTTCTGTTAACCCCAAGGTTCTAAAAATAGATAATGTTGCATGAGCACTGATTTTTTACCACTAGATTCAGCGTCGAACCGGAAGATTCCACAACAAAGGAGCTCATTTTGTGTGACACCATAAAAAGAGTGCGGTTCCAGCTGTGGTCAGGTTGAAACAGCACTGGTGTCGTTTTGTTCTGAAGCGGAACATGTAAGCCATATACATATGCAAACCATTTCATTCTGCTAATGTATAAAATCTAAACCTTATTCTAAAGACAGCCCTTCTGTCTGTCAGTGTTTACTCTGTCTAGAAATATAGTGTAGGATTAAAACATCTTTTTAAATATTGATGCGTTAACCCAGATTTCAGTGTGCTTTGTTCTTTGTTTCTTTTGATACAGCATCAGTGGGTGTAATTTACTTCTGTTTGAGTTTCACATCTACACATGCACCAGCAGGGGGACTATAGTCATAATACAAAACGTTCTGCTGCTTTCACAGGGCATTATTAGCAGTACCACATAACATCACCCAGCTAAAAAACAACCGAATGAACTCCAAATCAAATAGTTATTGGGTTACTATTCCTCACCATTACAGTCACTAGCTAGGACCACACCATCAATTTGAAGCTTCATTGTTTATTGGATGCAAATGAGCGTTATGTTGGCATTGACTGAGTTGATCTGATGCTGTGTGGGGGGGAAAAACTTATTCTGGGATCAGCATCGGTTCCAGTGGACCTCCCGAGGAAAAGGAGAAGACAGGAAGAGGAGGCAGAAGTAAATGATGGGTGGGGCAAGAGAAGTGAGAACGAACAAGTGGCAAGGGCAGAGAGGTATGTATAGACGTACAACATGAAGTGGAGTGATGGAGGTGTGGTTCTGCTCCTGAACCTCAGCTAAAGATTTAATCTCAACATAAAGTAAGTGACACTGATTATCTTGTTACAACACAATATTCTCCAAGCATCCTCATGTCCGGGTGTTCCTGTGGGTGTCAGTCACTCTTCCCCAATAGCAATAGCACTCCCAGTTGATGGCAACCTTCTACAGCAGAATAGTTTGAAGAATGGCTCGAGGAACCTGACTTGACTCCAAACTGCCCAGATATCAGTTCAGTCAAGCATCTGTGAGACCAATCCTGATTCACGAAGGTTCCACCCTGCAAATTACAGGATCAACAACCAACATCCAGATGCCAAATACCCAAGAGCTCAGGTCAGAGCTGTTTTGGCAGCACAAGAAAGACCTACACAAAATCAGGTAAGTGGTTTAAATATGGCAAATCTATGTATATGTACATGTAAGATCTAGAAACATGAACTATCTTATCAAATATAAGTGACATCAGGAGGAAAATTAACATTTTGTTTTTTTACACAAATCTGTTGCACGACATCAGCGTTGCCCTTGTACACAGTTGTGGTTTCGCAAGTGTTCTGTCATGGGTAGCATTGGATGTCTTTCATGCATCATAAAACACAGTGGAAATAAGATGTGTGAAGATATGTGGGAAGATCTGACATCCTGTGTAAAAGACAAAACACAGCTTATTGTTTTGCTTGTTTAAAGGCATTCGTAATGAACTCTTTCCAAGAAATCAATCGGCCTTAATTGTTTTTGGTTGGGATGTAGATAACTGCAGGTCTGTATTTTTTTTTTTGAAGTCTTATTAAAAGGATGTACCAGAAACAAAAACAAAACTTCAGTCTTACCTTTATCATTCAAATGTATCACATTCATTACTGTGTGTTCAGGTATGTAAAATCCACAGAAATATAGCTCAGAGTCCGATACATCACTTGTTTGATTTTCAGAAAGTCGAAGGAGATGTTGGAGCTCATTTCAAACTCTGAAATCCCTTCTAGAAAACAGCATCATGATTAGTCTCACACATTGATGAGATGCAGCTGATCTTGGTTGTGTTCACTGTTCTAGACCAGAACGTGAGTCTTAGATGTGGAGATGTTGGAGCACTGCAGCGTGACTTCATCACCAGGTTGAACCTCCACTGAACCTGAGGCAGAAATCCACCCCGAGACAAGCAGCAGAAACAGCATTAGAGTGAGTTTTCAGGTGTTAAACCAACACAAAGCTTTCATTAATACGTCAGTGTTCGTACTTACTGAGGCTGCAGAGAAGTAAAGCTGTAATTAGGGTGAAGCTCATCATCATGTAATTGATTGTGTCAATGCAGTTACATGCTTTACCTCGACAGAAAGGCCAGGTATTGCAGACTCAGGCTACATCTATGTCCCATCTTCTCATTTGAAAACATACAACTTCTAAGTTTTCACCAAACTTCCACAAGACTTTTGGTAAAGCTGCTGATCTCATTTTAGTCTTAAAATTCCGGAATTTGCCCTTTAGTTTGGACGGTCGAAGCAGAGAGTTACGGAAAAAACTACACAGACACCCATGTATGCTTTTGGATTGGATCTCACCGTCGTCGCGTTCACTTCATGATTTGCCACACATCTATCATGTGATCATTTTCAAAAGAAAACAGAGACAAATGCCTTGATTATCAGTTAGTCTAGCATTGCTGACCTTGTTTCTACCAACCCAGTGTATGTGACTGGCCATGTGATGTGCCTTTTTAGGTGGTAAGTGTGAAATTACTCATTGGTAATCATCATTTTCCTTTTAAAATGCTGTTTTAAAAATAAACATATTAGTGTGGATATTAGCTGAATAGCTTTAAAGGCTTAAGGCTTAAACTAAATGATCAAACATAATAACTTTGACATTTGGGAACATCAACTCTTTCTTGTGTTGCCGACCGTTTTGCAATTTTCTAGTAAAATCAATTCAGTGAACAATGTTAGAAAGCTGCTGCAGGGAGGGCCACTAACTTCAATACGACAGAACAAAAACTGATGAGGACGAGTTGTTAATTCAAGTTTATTTTTAATTGCGTGTTCTGTGGCTGCTGAAGCGTACATTATGAAAGTTACAGTCAAGAAAAAAATAGCACACAGCTGAAGATCAGTCATCCTGTCGTTCAGACTTCCCCCATTTTGCACACCGAGGGCCTTAGCTGGGTAGATGCTGCGTCTATTTTTGTGTGAATGATTAGCGCTCAGCTGTAGGATGTCAGATGAATAATTACAGTTATCATCAGATGAAACATTTTCTGCTTCATCTGTGTTTCTTCAGTGATAAAGAGCTTTTATCTAACAGCGGACTTCTTCATTTTCACCTCACACCACTGCGTTATCTCGTCCTGGCAAGAAGCGATGTGTATGTCAGTGAGGAACAGTGGGTTAGCATGACGAAGCATCTGTTCCACGTTGAGCTGCACTTCCTAAATCAAGCAACATAACTGGTATTTGGCTTCATGTAAACTTAAACTAGTCTTTTTGATTTTAACCAACCAAACCAATGATCCAGTGAGGAGCAAAACACAGACTCCTCATTAAGGAAGATCATAGAATTGATCCTATCTTGACAGTGATCCAATAAAATCTTTGTTTTAATTGCAAAGAGGCAAGACTTTACAGCAATCTAACCCTCTAAAGAAGTTGCACTCACAATTACTGGGTCTCTGGGTCTATTTATCACATGTCAACAGGTTTACTACAATATCTTTATAAAAAACTTCCAATTTCAACTATATATATAGTATTTTAGAAGAATCTTTCTCTAAAAATGCCATGTGGTGTTTGGTTATAGGCGGCCATGTTGATTTTAGACCTAAAAACAGCAAAAAATCAAGGCTTAAAACTGTCTTCTGGTGTGCAAAATGTGGTGAATAGATTCCTATGAGGCCGTGCAGAATTTTCACAAGTTTCTGAGGTTCACATGTCACCACTATGATTAGCTACTATGGTGAGCTACGCTAAAAATACAATACATGCTTTCAAAAGGAAGTCTGATCTGGGTCAGCAGTAAACTGCTGCTCACTGTTTCTTATCAGATTTTACTCTCACAGATCTTTATATATCATGATTTGGTATTTCATTCAAGTGAACCTTTAATGTTTGAAATGACATCTAAACTGAAGTCTCTGTAACAAAACCCAGACTGCTGTTGGTGTTTTCAGTGGCTCCTGCTCCATTAAACACCAGTTTTATAAAGATTAACATGTAAAGTATGACACCAAAGAAGCAGACAAGAGCATGAACAAGAATTTTGCTTCCAAAGTCAGACTGTCCTCCGTTGTGACTGAACAGTTTGATGGTATAAAGTGATGGTACAAACCAGCCACACACTCGCAGATTTTACTTAAAGCATCACTTCCAGTCTGATGGTGCAGCTCCTGAATCTATCTACTGGCTGAATACATAACATTTAAGTCCTCTTCTCTCTCTTTTGCATTTCTGTAGCATCTTTCTGGTTTTGGATGAAAATTCACGGATGCATAATTCAGCTCATCTGACTCCTTTGTCTGTGAATAAAAACATTTTCAGTCATTCCTCTTAAATAGGCAGCACTTCAAGTGATTATAGCTGAAACACACAAATTGAAATCCCTTAAATATACTTCACCTCCATCTCTTGTGGATTCTGCTCTGCAGCGACTGTTAATGATAGAAACATTTTGTGTGGTTAATTGACTACCGCTGTTTATTATTACCGCTATGTTCTGTTCCCGTTTGCTGAGTATGTGTCTTAAATAAGCAGCTGAAAGAGGACGTGAAAATATATTCGAGCAAAAATAAAATACCTTTCAGAAGTTTTTTGATTTTAACAGCCAAACAGACGTTGACTATGTGTCACGGGTTCGTTTAAAAAAATTAAAAAAAAAAATGATGGCAAGGCCGAAGAGTCCCAAAACAGTGAATTCTTTTATTTGCACCAAATCCTTTAAAAGTGTATATAAATATTTACAGTGCAAAAAAACCAAAAACGGGTGGACACAGCAGGAAAAAAAAAACAGAAGTATTTACAAAGAGCTCGAAAACTTTCCGCAGGCAGCCACATCACCTAGAGAACCTCTAGCACCAACAACTCTCCCTCCCTGTTCAACTCAGGGCCCCTATATATACCCCCTAGCCCCTCCCCCGGGCAAACCAAAAGTTACTTGTAGGGGGGGTAAATAAGAAAAGGCACAAATAACCATAAAGAATAACAAAATCCATAATACAATTAACCCAAAATTACACAAAACAAATTACCCAACTTATGGTAACTGAAACAACTCTGAAAGCATAATAAACCACAAAATAACTACAGAACCGGAAAATGAGAACGTCCCGGTCACGTGGTGGCCCCATTGCGCGCCACTTGCCCCATTTATCCCACAGCCGGAAGCGCCTCTGTTTGGCCCACGACACAGAGGCTGCACAGTCATTGAGAGGTGAGTGTTATTGTCCGTGTGTGTTTGGTGAGGGGAGACGTGTAGGCGCCGAGTGTGCACCCTCGACGCGTTACAACAAGGAAGAGCTGAGTCCAGATATGGGGTGGATTATGACAGGCAGTTTATGAGTCCAGGGCCGGGGAACGTGCGGGCGATCTCGGCAAACAGTTTCTCAGCGCGCGCTGTGAGAATAATGGAGCGCGGCGCGCTCCTGCACCCCGCCCCCTCCGGAGCCGCCGAGAGGAGAAACGGCGCACAGGGCTTAAGAGTGACGGGGCATTTAGAGGCGCTCCGTCACATTATCCCCCTCCTCCCCGAGGTTGGCGATGTGCGGCAACCTGGAAAGATAGTCTGCCACGACGTTGGTCCTGCCGGCTCGGTGACGGATCTGGAACTGGAACGGCTGAAGGGCGAGGTACCATCGGGTGAGACGACTGTTGTGGTCTTTCATAGAGTTCATCCATGTCAGAGCCCGGTGGTCGGTCTCCAGGTCGAACTCCCTCCCCAACAGGTAGTATCGCAAGCTCTCCAGAGCCCACTTGATCGCGAGGCCCTCCTTCTCAACAGTAGAGTACCGGGTCTCACGGGGCAGCAGCTTTCGGCTCATGTAAAGAACCGGACGTTCCTCTCCTGGCGGACCCTGGGCCAGGACAGCTCCCAGTCCCACGGCGGACGCGTCGGTCTGGACCAGGAACCTCTGGTTGAAGTCAGGACTCCTCAGCACGGGTGAGGAACACAGGTGGGTCTTCAGGGTCTCGAAGGCGGTCTCGCAGTCCTCGCTCCAGGCGACAGGATTCCTCTGGTCCTTCGCAGTCAGCGCGGTCAGCGGAGCAGCAATGGTGGCGAACTGCGGGACAAACCTCCTGTACCAGCCGGCCAGGCCCAGGAAGGACCTCACCTCCTTCTTCGTGCGGGGCCGCGGGCAGCTGCGGATGGCCTCCACCTTGTCCATCTGTGGTCGGACTTCGCCGTGTCCAAGCCTGTAGCCTAGGTACCTCGCTTCTTCTTTGGCCCACTGACACTTGGCAGGATTGAGTGTCAGGCCGGCCTGCTGGATCTGGCTCAAGACCCGCTCCAGGTGCTGCAGATGCTCCTCCCAGGTGTTGCTGAAGATGACCACATCGTCCAGGTAGGCGGCACTGCAGTCCCCACACCCCTGCAGGACCCGGTCCATCAGCCTCTGGAAGGTGGCGGGTGCTCCGTGGAGACCGAAAGGCATCACCGTGAACTGGAAGAGGCCTGCAGGTGTCTGGAAGGCCGTGTAAGGGCGACTGGACTCTTCCAGGGGCACCTGCCAGTAGCCCTTGCAAAGGTCGAGGGTGGTGATGAACTTGGCCCGCCCAATCTTCTCCAGGAGATCATCGATCCGGGGCATCGGGTAGGCATCGAACTCCGACATGGCGTTGAGCTTCCGGAAGTCAATGCAAATGCGAAGTGAGCCGTCCTTCTTCACCACGATGACCACCGGACTGCACCACTCGGACTGGGATGGCTCAATCACCCCGAGACGCTGCATCTCCTCCACTTCCTTCAGAAGCTTCTCCACGAGATGTTGTGGCACCCGATAGGAGCGCTGGCGGATTGGCCCTCTCCCTTTCAGGCGGATGATGTGTTCAACCAATACAGTCCTCCCTGGGTTGGCGGCAAACAACTTGGACACACGCTGAAAAACCTCCCTGAGCTGGATGGACTGGACAGCAGAGAGGTGGTCAAGGGCAGGTTCGACAGGCTGGTGGAAGCTGGCTGCCACGGACGCCTCCTCCCCTTCACTGTCCACCTCGGACACCAACAAGGACGTCACTGGACACGGGACAGGAGCCTCCTTCCACTCCTTCAGCAGGTTTATGTGATAGGTCTGCTTCGTCTTCTTCTTGTCTGGATGGTGGATCTCGTAAGTCACTGGACCCATCTTCCGAAGGACTGTGTATGGGCCCTGCCACTTGGCGAGCAGCTTACTGGTGGAGGATGGCAACAGGAGCAGGACCTTCTGGCCGGGATGGAACTCTCGATGTCGGGCCTGACGGTCGTACCACGCCTTCTGGGACTGCTGGGCCTTGCGAAGGTTAATCTCCGCTTCGTCACGGTACTGCGCCAACCTCTCCCGCATCTCGAGCACGTATTGGACCACAGTTCGATCACTGGTTGTGGAGGAAGGAGCTTCCCAGCCCTTTCGCAGCAGGTCCAACGGCCCCTGGACATCCCAGCCGTAGAGCAGCTCAAACGGGGAGAAACCAGTTGAGGCTTGCGGCACCTCACGGTATGCAAACAGCAGGAAAGGCAGCCATCTATCCCAATCCCGCCCCGTATCGGCCACGAACTTCTGCAGCATCTTCTTGAGGGTTTGGTTGAACCGCTCGACCAAGCCGTCTGTCTGTGGGTGGTAAGGCGTAGTCTTCAGTGGTGAAATCCCCAGCTGGCGATGGAAGAGCTGAAGAAGTCGGGAGGTGAAGTTGGTCCCCTGGTCCGTCACAATCTCGTCCGGGATTCCAACCCTGGAAAACAATTGCACCAAACAACGCAGCACAGCAGGGGCAGTGACGGTGTGCAAGGGGAAGGCCTCGGGGTACCGTGTAGCGTAGTCTGAAAGCACTAAAATATACTGGTGACCCTGACTGCTTTTGACCAAAGGTCCTACAATGTCCATGGCTATACGCCGGAATGGGGTGGAGATCACGGGCATTGGTTGGAGGTAAGCACGATCTGATTGGCGCACATAGGAAGTCTTTTGGCAGATGGGACAGGTCTTACAATACATTTGTACATCTGCGTACATGGAGGGCCAATAGAACCGGGACGACATTCGCAAAAAAGTCTTATTGCGGCCCAGATGACCTGCCCAAGGCAAGGAGTGTGCCAAGTGCAAAATCATAGGCCGACAGGACACAGGAACCACGAGGCGCTTGACACCGTCAGCCACTGCATACAGGACATCCTTCTCAAGAACAAAACATTCCCTGTCCCCTTTAGCAGAGTCCAACCCCCCAACCACCTTGTCAAATAAAGGCTTAAGAGACGCATCCTCCCTTTGCACGGCCCCAATGTCCTCTGGCACTTCCCACCTGTCCTTTATAAGCCCCTCCTTACAGTCTGGCTCCCTGGATTTCAGACCCTTTTCAAAGCGCCGCTGGCAGCGAGACTTCCGTGGGCCCTTCGTACCTCCCTCAAACAGACTATCATCCAGGGTGGAAAATGGCTCTGTCTGAGGCTCACAGGTTAGGTTTGGTTTAGACGTCACCCCTGCTCTAGCCTGAGCCCGGGTGATCACCGGACCTAACATGCCCTTTTCACAGTCTGTGTCCTTGCCCTCCTCTTCCAACAGTACATCCAGCAGCACAGGTAAGTCCCCCCCCAAGATGGCAGCAACAGGCAGCTTTTCCACCACCCCCACAGTTAGCAAGTAGGCCTGTCCATTCACTCCAACAGTCAAATCAGCTGTGGGGTAGGCATGTCGGTCTCCATGCACACACAAAATGTCTTCCTGTCTGCTAAAATCCACCATTCCAGTTGGCACCAAGTCCCTCCGGACTAGGGTTAAGAAGCTGCCAGAGTCAAGGAGAGCAGTCACAGGCTGGCCATTAACTGTAATGTCCTTAAAACGCTGCCGTCTCCCTACAGCATTTACAGCTTCAGCACGTGGGGTGTAACAGGCCCCCGTAAGTTTAGCTTTTCTGATGGGGCACAAGGATGCCTTGTGGCCTGGCTGCTGGCAGTAGAAACAGATTAGCTCCTTACCAGGCCCACGCTGATTGGGTGCTGTGTTGAAGTCTCCAGGAGGCTGGTAAGTGGATCTCCCTGCTGGCCTGGGCTGTGACACAAGCTGACGACTGGGACCTCCAGGGTGTGCGGCTGGGCCTCCCCTCCGCGCATTGATGTACTGTAGCGCTAGCTTGGATGCAGCTAGCCCATCTGCAGGCTCATGCTCCTTCACCCAGGTGCGGATGTCGGCAGGAAGGACACGCAGCAGCTGCTCCAGGATGATCTGCTCACCAATCTGCTCCTTCGTGTGCTGCTCTGGACGAATCCATCGGCGATAGAGCCCCTTTAAGCGGTGGTACGTCTCAGTTGGGTTCTCTCCAGGCGGAACCGTGCTGGACCGGAACTGCTGACGATACGTCTCTGGCGAGATGTCAAATTTAGCCAGTAGCGCCGCCCTCAGGTCGGGGTACAGGTGGGCCCTCTCTTCGTCCATAGCTGTGTAGGCCTCCAGTGCCTTCCCACTGAGTAATGGCACCAGGCGACAGGCCCACTCCTCCTGTGGCCATGCCCATGTCTTGGCGATGCGTTCAAAGCGCAGGAGGTAATTTTCAATGTCCTCTCCATTCACATACTGAGGGATCTTTGGGTCCCCATAGGGTCGGGCGTCTGCACGGGAATGTTCTTCTCCACCGCCCCCACGAGACTCAGGTGTGGCTATGGGGGAGCTACGCCGCTGACGTGGAGCGGGAGTAGGTAGACCCCTAAGGCTCAGCGTTGACTCTGCAGACGGCGACGCTGCCCCTTCTGGTGCTGGATTGGATACTCCAGGTCTCTGCTCGGCTGCTTGGGCTTGCTGTGGCTGAGAAGCAGGCAAAGAAGCTTGGAGTCCTCTCATTGCTGCCAGGAGCCCCTCCTCTCTCTTCTGTTGCCCGATCATAAAGTCCTTCATGAGCCCCAGGAACTCACTCATAGGTTGGGCCATTTCCGATGCTTCTTCGGATGCAAGTTCCTCTTCTTCCATTTTTCTCTGCTGCGAGCGTCTCTTCCTTCGACCAGCCATCCCACTTCTGACACCAAATGTCACGGGTTCGTTTAAAAAAATTAAAAAAAAAAATGATGGCAAGGCCGAAGAGTCCCAAAACAGTGAATTCTTTTATTTGCACCAAATCCTTTAAAAGTGTATATAAATATTTACAGTGCAAAAAAACCAAAAACGGGTGGACACAGCAGGAAAAAAAAAACAGAAGTATTTACAAAGAGCTCGAAAACTTTCCGCAGGCAGCCACATCACCTAGAGAACCTCTAGCACCAACAACTCTCCCTCCCTGTTCAACTCAGGGCCCCTATATATACCCCCTAGCCCCTCCCCCGGGCAAACCAAAAGTTACTTGTAGGGGGGGTAAATAAGAAAAGGCACAAATAACCATAAAGAATAACAAAATCCATAATACAATTAACCCAAAATTACACAAAACAAATTACCCAACTTATGGTAACTGAAACAACTCTGAAAGCATAATAAACCACAAAATAACTACAGAACCGGAAAATGAGAACGTCCCGGTCACGTGGTGGCCCCATTGCGCGCCACTTGCCCCATTTATCCCACAGCCGGAAGCGCCTCTGTTTGGCCCACGACACAGAGGCTGCACAGTCATTGAGAGGTGAGTGTTATTGTCCGTGTGTGTTTGGTGAGGGGAGACGTGTAGGCGCCGAGTGTGCACCCTCGACGCGTTACAACAAGGAAGAGCTGAGTCCAGATATGGGGTGGATTATGACAGGCAGTTTATGAGTCCAGGGCCGGGGAACGTGCGGGCGATCTCGGCAAACAGTTTCTCAGCGCGCGCTGTGAGAATAATGGAGCGCGGCGCGCTCCTGCACCCCGCCCCCTCCGGAGCCGCCGAGAGGAGAAACGGCGCACAGGGCTTAAGAGTGACGGGGCATTTAGAGGCGCTCCGTCACACTATGGTGAGGAAAAGAGTCAGAGCTCCCAGAATCACACTCATCAGCTTAGCTGATCTTTCAGGCACATCTAGAAAAAAGATCATTCGATGAAATGTTCTATGTCTGGTTGCTTTAGATCTGATTAAACTTACACAGCAGTGGTTTTTATGTGGAGAATTTCAAAATTCAGTGATTGCATGTTAATTAAATGAGGCTAAAATTCTTACCTTGGACCTCTAAATTTGTTGCATAACGTATAGTTTGATATCCCTGCCTGTAAAATCCACAAGTATACAGTCCAGAGTCGGATAAATCCACGTGTTTGATTCTGAGAAACAATGTGGACGTATTGGAGCTCATTTCAAATTTTCCATTTTGGAATCCCTCACAGAATGTAGCAGGTTCTGATGCTTGAAACATATAGGAGATACAGGCGACCTTGGATTTCTTCACTGCTCTGAACCAGGATATCTGTGTGGGGAAACTGGAATAATTGGAGCACATTAATGTGACGTTCTCACCAGGATGAACCTCCATATATTCATTCACCGAGACGGCGATCCAACCTGAAACAAAGCAGCACACACAATATTATACTTAAGCTAATAATCCTAAATTTACATGAATTTAGGTCATCTATGTGGAATAATTCAACACCAGAACTTACCGAGGCTGTGGAGGAGCAGAACTGTTACCAAAGTAAAGTTCCTCATTGTGCAGGTGGTTGTCTGGCTGCTGTGATGCTCTTCAAGATTGAGTTCCTGTAACTGGGTGTAAGGAGGCAGTTCTGGTATTTATAATAGCACAGTGTGACTGTTGAGGTTTAGTGTGTGGTGGAAGAGTTGCAAACTTCACACCTGAACCACCACATGTTGCTCGTTCTCGTCTTTTTAAAGGCTTTACCATTCTCACAGCAGCTCTGTGTGAAATTAAACCCCAAACACAAATGCCCAAGTCATGAATGTTCACATATAGAATATTGTCATGAACTAATATGTCCTAATCGTATGATATTGTATGCAGGGCATACTTTCTCAGGGCAGCTGCACTACTTAGTGAAAGGAGGAAAAAAATGCTTTCATTCCCTCTACTTAGCAGTAATTATTGTTTATCCTGATTTTTCTGTTTGCAGTTCAGTACAGGAATTGACCCCAAACCTGTCTCGTCTCCCCGTTGTGTTACACAGTATGCATTGGCCAGGAAAACAATACAGTTGTTGGAGGAAAAAGAGAATTTTATGTTCCAACAGTTGCCAAGTTAAAATAACTTTCAATTATAGCTGGTTAGATGTGCAATAATGAAATCAGTAATGAAGTTAAAAGTAGTTAGACGCTCCCACTTACAGAGGCTGCAGAGACTTAAAGCTGTTATCAAGATCATTGCCATGCACATGAAGCTTTGCAATGTCCAGAACTGAAGTAAACACAGTCAGAGAGTGACAGAGAGGAAGGTGTGTTATTTTTAAACCGACCACAACACGGAGGCAACCAGGAAGAAAGGCTGATGCAGAGCTTGAGATACTAAAGAAATATTCTTCAGACAATCATTAAAAAGGAATCCGTGGCAGAGGTGAACGGAGGGATTCCTCTGAATTCTGTGATCCAGAAGACCATAAATGTACAGAAGTAATCATCCCATCCAAATAACACAGATATGTAACTTTTTCACATGATGGCGTGACAAAATTGCTTCAGAAGTTGGAATAGTCGTCAGTGACTTCATGATAAGACAGAGAAAATGGTATCTTTCTATATAAAAGTAAAATCTGTTAACTCTGATGGTGTATCAAACATGGACTTTTATTCATGTGTGCAGATAAAAACATATATAGCCTCAAACAAACAGCAGAAACACCCATCTTGTGGCTGATTAAGTGTCATAAATTACCTTAACTTAATTGCCAAAAAACTACAAATAATAAATAAATACATATGATGCATATATATATTCATCAGTAATTATCATTATTTTAAGGCTAATCTGTATTTTTCTAAGTGATTCCAGTGGCTTCCTCAAATTTCCTGTTCCTTGGAAAGGTTGAAACAGCGCCCCCACGGGTTACAGTGCATTTTAAATGCGCTTGTGTGGTCATACGCGGTACTGCACCCCATGACAGCACACCCTGTCACCTGAACCCAGGTGAAACTGATTATCTTGATTAGTTTCCTCACGCTGCTGCACGGTGTCGCTAGAAGTTGGAAGGACTGTGAGGAAAGTTTGTTGAGGTATTTTAACATTAACAAAACCTTTAAAAGTTAGCAGTGTCATTTAAATGAACCAGGAGGACGTTGTTTTTCGTTGTTGCTAATGATAGCTAACGATAACGGCTACGTATGTGGTCGTAAAACTAGCCAACATTGCCAGCAGCTAAAGCGGCTAGCGTAAAAATAAATGGTGGAAATGGGTTGAAAAGGAAGCTGAACAATGGTTTCATGAGCCGACAGAGATGAAGAAGACGAAAAACAGAAGAAAGCTGGACTTTAGTCAAAACTTGGTCGGTGCTGGAGGATATACAAGTTATAGTAAGCGGCTGTAAGTCACAATGCTAAAACCTGTAGCTTAATTATAACCACTAGCTTCAGTTTAACTTGACTAGTCATAATTCGAGTTCATGATGTCTTATTTCCTCTTGTTCCAAAATATCTGCACTGTCCTTTCTATATATTTTAGATTAAGTTTGAGCTAGTCAAAATGGCATTGCTATTAATCTATAATTTTGTTTCTGGGTAGTCAAACTCAGCTATTTAATGTTTTTTATGTGCTGCTTTGCATACATACACTCAATGGGAAGTGATCTGATGCATGTGTCGATGTGAGCTTCAAATACTGGTTAAAACACCCACTTCTATTTCTGCTTGCTGTCTGGCTTTCCTGTAGCTCTCTCTATGAATCATAGACTGTATATAAAAGTTGAAAACAACATGGAATTGCCTTGAACCTGCATTCTTTCTTTGAACTAGCAGAGGGCGATTCCTCTGGTTGCAAAAAAGTCAAATTATTTGAGCTCTATGTGAAAATGAGCTTACTTCTAGTTTTGATCTGTTCCTTCAGTAATGTTTTCCTATTTCTTTATTGTCTCAGTTGCTAGTTTCAAACTAGTTTGACCACAGCATGATGTACATTTTGTGTTTTCTGGTGCTGTTTAGAGGAAAATAGACAATAAAGCAGGATGTGATACCTTGTAATTGATGATGTATTGCTGTGCATAGTATCCATAAGTTCTCAGTCAGATCCAAACCATGTTTTGCTTTGTCTGTTTTCATGAGTCCTATTTTTGTCTTCTGTATACGGCTGCTCATCCAAACACTGTGTTGTTTTCATTCATCAAATGCTGAATGTTCTGTGGAATGACTATATGAATTGTATTACTGTCAGAGTGACTACAGTTTGTCAGAACCTTTTCTCTGCATTTTGATTTGCCATACCAAGAAGAGCACCGATTAAAATGGCTAATTTAAATGAAAAAGAATTGTTATTAATATTCATTATTTTTCTCTGTGTTTAGGGCATTGATTTGGCCAGGCTGACGTACTGGGATGCTGAATGAAACAGAGCCATCATGAGTATTTCTCATTCTAATTGAAATATTGTGAAGAAGGTCTGTGTATGCTTTCCATGATCAGCACCATGGACAGAGCTTTAAACCTACAGTGTAGAGCTTCTGTCTCCTCCTTCTGGCAGTGAGAGTAATTACACATCTCTGTGTGTGCTTTTGCTTCGCTTTCTTTCTTTAAAAAAAAAAAAAAGACTGTCGTCCTTCCTCTGAACTCCAAGTTTCTTTTTTTTATCTGCTTTTATTGCTATGTTGTTATTGATTGTTAATGATTTTGCTTAATCTATCATGAAAAGCTTTGGCCAGGGACTGAACTGGGTCAATATATGATTGCGTGGCTTTTTGTGTCATAGTTGACAGGTGTCATAGTTGACATTTTTGCTGTTTTCAGGCCTAAAATCAACATGGCCGCCTATAACCAAACACCACATGGCATCTTTAGATAAAGATTCTTCTAAATATTATATATACAAATGAGTAAATTTGAAAATTGTTTCTAAAGATATTGTAGTAAACCTGTTGACATGCGATAAATCTACACTTGACTCACACACTACTTTATATTAAATAACTCAGAAAGCCTTGGAGTCTGACCAGTCTTTTCTTCAGGAGGAAATGACATCATGTGGAGCAGGTCATGTGATCTGGAATTAACACACTTCCTTGAGAGGTGTTTTTGTAATGGGTAACTTAGTTGAAAGTGATTTCACAGACACAGATACAATTAGCTATTTTTCACATAAAATTCGATCTATTGCAAAAAAATAAATATCTGATTATCTCAACTTAAAAAGAACACAAAGCAATTTTTTAATCGGCTTATTTTATTATTGTTTAGCTCATTAGAAGGTGGTTGTTATTAAATTCGGACAGTTACTTAGTCGACATTTTCGTGATATCCAGTCATTTTTTATTAAGTGACTGTTTCCATAATAAATAATGATGGAATTTGTAAAGACATGATCATAAGGAACATAAAAACGTTATTTTTTTTTTACTTTTAATAAAAATATATGCAAGATATATCCCATGGACTTCAAAAGTCCCTCAATTATATATTGACCCAACTATTGTCATAAAAGATATGATACCAGATGATGCATGAGGTTAAACCTGCTGCTTTGATTGTACGCTTTTCTTATTTTGTGTGAATGATGGGAAAATCTTTTGACCAAGTTCGGAATGATTGAGCAACACTTCTGCTGTTGATTGACTTTTTCATGCTGATGATGGGAACTCTGAGCATGTTGTAAATCTTCTGTGTCTACCTTGCTTGAAGTATGTGCATTTGAGGACTTTCTAATTTCTACATCTCGGTTGTTTACTTATTTGAATATTATTTGTCATGGGGCTAGATAAAGAGATTCATGAGGATGCTTACTGATAACTCTCAACCTTGAATATACTCAGTCATAATGTGCTGGTGTCATTCTTTGGAAACTTCAAGACTGTGTTGTGTAGGTTTTGTGGTTGAAGGTACTGAACTGCTTGCAGTCTCAACCACAGTGGAAAGTGCCAGCGTGTGTATAACAGTTAATGGCCTCTTTGTGGTTTCCCTCTGTAGATTTAATCTGCAAATACATGCACGCAGGTGACTGAATCGACACTCACTTTGTCTCTTTCTTAAAAATCTACTTAAGGCTGATCATTCTCTGATAGAGGTCATGATGTTCAGTTGTAGTCAGACCACACTGTAGTGTCTCTTCCTGGTAAACAAGTGCTGTGTATCTCTGTTGCTGTACTACTGCAGGGCACTCACTCGCACTTGAAGAATGTCTGGGCTGTCGTCGGTGTCCTTACAGGCTCTTCCTTCATCAAATAACAATCATATTGTTTTTTTTTTTTTTTTTTTTTTTTTTAGACCAAAAGCAAGCAAGTGAGTAAGAAAGAATTAATTAATACTGGAGAGACTGTACAATTTGATAGAATATACAATCTTTATTACAAAATCACTTTTATTGACAGTGATGGTAACGTCTTCTCTCCACAAACCTCACAAATGCCCACAAGCAGATTAATATGATGAAGCACAATCTCCACTCTGAGTTGCTATTGTCATTGTTTTGTGAGTCTGTCTTGTGGCAGCATACACCACGTTTGACTCCATCTCTCTCTCAGGCCTTCGACTATCTTTCATTTTGGGATGGAAACTCAGTGGTGCATAGTTCAGCGTATCGGGGTCAGAGTTCTGTAAGGGAAAATATTTACGATCACAAATATTGCACATTACTTGGCAATTTGATTAAATCAGATCATGAATGTGAATCTAGGGTTTGAATGTTGATTACCTCATTGTGTTGTGGATTCGGTTCCTCATGTTGTGTTAAATGGCAGAAACTGTCTGTCAGTAAATCCTTACCAACCTTTACATGTGAATTTTGAATAAAAACATTAAAATACCTGCATGCAATTTCCTGATTGTGGCAACCAGACCAATGATGACCATCACAAGGACAATAGTTACACCGCCCAGGATCACACTTGTCAGATTTGTTAATTCGTCAGACTATTCTACAAGAAAGAAAATAAATTATGCTTTTTATGTTGACTTTTGTGACTTATAAGTTGAAAGTGATACAGATTTCGATAAAGATTAAAAGACACAAAGCACTTGACAGCAATTTTACCTTGAACTTTCAAATATGTTGGACTGACCAGTGCTGAGAAACCTTCTTTACAACATCCACAGAAGTACAACCCAGAGTCAGATACATCCACACTTTTGATGTTCAGGAAGAGGTTTGTGATGTTGGATGTCATTATAAAGTTCCTGTTTTGAAATCCATCACAGAGCAAAGCTTTGTCTGAGCTGGTTATATATGAGATACAGCTGACGCTGGCTCCACTGGTCAGTCTGTACCAGAATATGTTAGAGGGAGAGCTGCTAAAGTTGTTGCACATCAATGTGACTTCTTCACCAGGCTGAACCTCCACAGTGAGAATCTCAGAAAGTGAGACAGAGATCCAACATGAAAGAAACAATGGATTCTTGAACTTCTAATTCAAATAGCAGTTATAGTGATTTAAAAAATAGTATCTGTACTTACTGAAGGTGCAGAGTAAAGCTGCTATAAAGGTAAAGTTCTCCATCGTGTGTACAATACGACTCCACCACTTCAATGCTTGTAGTTGAACTGTGCTTCAGTAGGAGTGAAGAGGTGGGCTGGACTTATATGTATGTGACTGCTCAGACTGACATTGTCAGTGCTCTGAGAAAAATGAGTACAATTAATTTCTAAAATGAACACAGTTGTGTTATTATCTTGCTTGGTATCACTTGAGGTAATGTTAAAGTAAAAGTTAAGACGACTCCCAAGTTGTCTCACAGTGATGCTAATGTTAATGATAAATATGATGAAACCTGATGCAGTAGCTTAGAAAAGTGCACATTATTTTCTTGAATATAATGTGCAGACCACACAGGTTGACTAAATGATTATATTAGTAAGATCAGTGTAAATCTTACCAGGCCAATAATAACTACTGAGTTGTTTGCCAGGCTTAGTAGGTTCATGGCATTTTACAGTGGAAACAGATTGTACCTTCATCTACTGTGGTTTTTGTGTGTTCAGCCAGATCTTAAAGTAGCAGCCTTTGGCAGAGTGAAGGCTTTCATATAAGGCTGAGAAAGTGTGACCTTGCTGCAGACTACAGACGTGTTTTCCATCGGGAGTTGTGCAAGAATTCAGTCTAAATATGACCAGTAATGAGGAACCATAAGCAAGATGTTTCCTGATTTTGATGTATTCAACACATGTATGAACAGTTCTTCTAAAACAGGTCACAAAATCAATCACCACTGTCACTGATTGTACTGATGAAGGAGAGCAGTTTATTAGAAGCGATCTCTATAAATGCTTTTTTAAATGTACTTCCCTAATTAGCTAATCATGTGGGAGCAGTGTTATATATAACGTCTTGCAGATAGAGGTCAGGAGCTTCACTGATGTCAGAACACTACATGAGTTTTGGCCTGATGTTGACCACATCTTCCCAACCATTTTCTCATCCAGACTCGGTTATTTAGCCTTCTGCTTCTGTGTTTTTCTCACTGCAATGAATTATTAGCATTACAGAAAGTTGCTGCACCACACTCGCCATTTTGTGTGCATCTGTTTCCTCATGCATTTCGTGATGTGCCATTATTTTCAAATCTTGTAGTGCGTGCATGCTGGAGGTTAGAGAAAAAAAAATATGTGAAAAATTTCTACTTATGTGTGTGATGCTTGTTGATTTCAAAATGTGTTTAAACACTGGACACTCCCAGAGGTCCTGTGATGTTTTGGCAACATGAGAGGAATCTTTAGAATCTTAAGCAGGTGGTTTTAATGTTGTGGCTGATCAGTGTGTAAATGCAATTACTAGTCTTTTTCAAGTTAATTCTGTATTTAATTCAGACATGAAGCACATTGACATAATTAAAATATCCAATTACAAAGCATCAAGCTAACAGGCCTCATGATTTCCACCTCAGCTGTCCTCAGACCACACTGTGTTGTCTCTTCCTGTCTAACCAGTGATGTGTTCTCTCTCCTCCACTTGCTGCTCACTCTGACTCTCACTATCAAAGAGTCTGGACATACACAGATGTTCTTATTCTTCAACACAAATCACATTTTTCAGACAGTGAAGGACGTTTACTGCAAAATGGCATTTTTCTGACAGTTGTAATGGTAACAACCCCAACCACAAGACTCAGACAAGCAGCAGACTGAGGAGGCATCAGTTTCACTCTGAGCTGCAGTTGCGTTTATCTGGTGGCAGCATACACAACATTTGACTCCATCTCTCTTCTTCCTCCTCTTTTAGCAAATGTCACTGTTGCATAGTTCAAGTCATCAGAGCCCAGATTCTGTAAATTATATTATTAAATAAAAGAATATATTTATAGTAAGTCATCAGATGTCGTTAGACAGATAAACATATCTAAAAAAGTACAGTTAGACATGATGCTAATCATGTTTTTGTAATGAAGTATTGAAGCTGTATTTACCTGGCTTGGTTGATCATCTTTGTCTTCATCAGCTTTGTGAAAGAGATTATAAATCTGGTCAGATCATTGACAATAACTGAAGCTCTTTTGGTAAAACTTTCTAATTAGGTGCCCTTTTAAAGAATCTGTGTGTTTTAATTAATGTTCAAAGATCAGCTTTCCAGTACCCATGTCTGCCTGGTAGTTTCTCAGTCGGGGTGTAATGGTCTGCTAAACCAAGTATTAACTTTGGCTTTGAGGTCACATTTTGGACATTTATCTTCAAAAAAAGAAAACATCCCAAGTGTCTTATTAGCGCTGGTTCTCTCTACAAACTCTCCACTGAGACGAGTAGTCCCCCCTCATTAAGCTTTCCATTTTAATAAAGGACTGATATTTTATTTGAATAAAGGGTCATAGGTCAGTAAGTTATCTGTAGTTATAAATGGCATCAGCAACTGGGTTTTTGGCTTATTTCTGGATCATTGGTTACTTTATAGATACAGTTAAGCGAGTAAAGGGTGCTTTGTTAGAAAGTGCTACCATATTTAATAATATACTAAAATATGAGAGATATAGCAGATTTTCAAAAGTACCTTTCTGAAGTTTCCTGATTTTTACCACCAGACCGATGACGACCATCACAAGGAAAACAGTCAGAGCAGCCAGAATCACACCCATCAGGTTTGTGTTTTCATCAGGCTTTTCTGCAAAGGAAATTAGAAATTGGAGTAAATGTTATGTGGTGGCTTGTGATCTCACTGAATGAAATAGAGCATTGAATTAAATTTTACTTTGAGACGTGCAGTCAGTGTCGTCAAATTCAGTATCGCCTGAAAAGGAGAAAAGAAAATTGTGCAGCTGTCAAAAATATTCTGAAAATATTTTTCTATTGTGAGACAAAATCACCAAAGAAATGACCCCAAAGAAGAACGTAATTTACAGCAAGTCTTACATTGAAGATTAAAGATTTAGGCGTATTATTCAATTGGACATGAATTTTTAAAATCCACAAAAATACAGTCCAGAATCAGATAATCCATTGTTTTCTTTGTGAAGAAGACAGTAGCAGTTTTGGAGCTCATTTCAAATTATTCACTTTGAAATCCGTCGCACAATAAAGTAGATATGAAACACTTGACACCATCTTACCTTGAACATTTAAATATTGTGGACTATACAGTACTGAGGGATCATCTTTGCAGCATCCACAGAAGTACAGCCCAGAGTCGGATATGTCCACACTCTTGATCGTCAGGAAGAGTTTTGTGATTTTTGATGTCATATGAAATTTGTCTTTGTGAAATCCTTCACAGAGCAAAACTTCGGCTTTAGAGCTTCTCATAGATGAGATACAACTGACACAGGCTCCACTGATCAACCTGTACCAGGATATGCCAGAGACAGAGGTGCTAAAGTTGTTGCATGTCAGTGTGACTTCTTCACCAGGCAGAACCTTCACAGTGAGATACTCAGAAACTGAGACAGAGATCCAACCTGAAGGAAACAATGGACTCATGAATTTTTAGTTCAAACACTAATTAATTTTTTTAAATAAATGGAAGGAAGGAAATCCAGCTGTTGTAGTGAGAAAAAAACTTCTGTCTGTACTTACTGACGGTGCAGAGTAAAGCTGCTATAAAGGTGAATTTCCTCATTCCGTGTATAATACGACTCCACCACTTCAGTGTTTGTAGCTGAACTGTGCTTCAGTAGGAGTGATCTCAGCATTAAGAGAGGGGTTGGACTTTTATGTATGCGGCTGCTCAGACTGGCATTGTCAGTGCTGGTAGAAAAATGGCTATAATTAATTTCTGCAAGGAGAACAGGACTTTATTATCTTGTTTGGTGACACTTGAGATAACCTCAGTAGTATTGCAGTAAAAGTTAAGATGACTTCAAAATTGTCTCACGTAAAATTTGTACCCTTTGTTTCATTAAAATGATGTCATTCTTCTACAGTTACTTTACCCTTAAGTTAAATTGAAAAAAATGTTTGATTTAAGATTCTCATGGTTGAAAATCTGCATATTTTGTGTATTTTTTCCAACTGCCACTTGTGCAGTGATTCTAATGTGAATGGTAAATATTATTAAACCTGCAGTTGCTCAGAAAAGTGCACATTTTTTGCTTGAACATAATATGCAGACATTACAAGTTGATTAAGTGATTTTATCAGTAAGACCAGTGTAAATTTTACCTGGCTAGTAATAACTATTGAGTTCTTGTTTGCTAGGCTTAGCAGGTTCCCAGACTATTTCAGTGGAAATAGATTGTATCTTCATCTGCTGTGGTTTTGATTTGTTCAGTCAGATCTTAAAGTCGCAGCCTTTGGCAGGGTGAGTGCTTTGATATGAGGCTGAGAAAATGTGACCTTGCTACAGGCGTGTTTTCCATAGAGAGTTGAGCAAGAATTCAGTCTAAATATGACCAGTTAGCATGAAACTGCTGCTTTCCAGAGATTTTCTCCTCAAGGCTTGCCATAGTTTGCTCAAAGTGGTGTGACAAATCAAAGAATAGAGAAACTGGCTGTTTTGTGGATGTAAATGTGTTGATGAAAGAGGTCCAGAATGGTTGAAACTGAGAGAAAGGCCATAGCAGCTTAGAAAACCACCCTCCCAAATAATAAATAAGTAAACTATCAACAAAATCTGAGATGATAAATCAACGGCAGTATTTGAATTATGACAGACTGACCCATGCTGGTAAACATAAGTTATTGGTTTCATATGAGGTTGTATAAGTGTCATGCTGCTTGATGCACTTCGCAAACTTTCAGAGAATGTAGATGTATAAGCTCTATGTAAAAGTAGAATAGTTGTGACTTAGAAATGTCAACATACAGATATGAAGTTAATTCATATTTACACTGCTGAGCTGCTACATAAAACCACTTAGTTGAAATATATAGTATTGATCATCATGTTACAGTAAAATGTCCTACCGGAAAATCTCTGGGTGCTGGTACTGATATAGATGTTACTTTAACATGTATCACCCTCCTAAACACTATTGCAGACCTCCATCACACACCACCAATGGCAGCAGCTCTCCCTGACAGCACTCATCCAGCAACGACAGCAGAAAAACTGCTAAGGAACAGCCTGAGGAACAAAGAGCCCAAGACCCAGAATCCCAATTAGATCAAGTGACATGGTGGTAAAAAGTAAGTGTACTTGTTGATATTTATCTGTTGCATGACATCAGTTCTGTTGCTGTAGTACATTTGTACACACTTGTAGTGGTGCTGTGTCCATACGCCAACAGGTCAGAGATATTTATAACTGGATGAGGTGGTTTGAAGGTTGTGGTTGACTTGTGTACAAATACAGTCATCAGCCTTTTTAAGATGAGTTTTATTTTGAATTCAGACAGTGAATTACAGTGATGTTATGCAGAAGCATCTATATAAATGTATGTACAATGCATTTTCATAACCGGTTTGACAGAGAAAAGTCATCCAGTATTCACATTTCTTCTTTCAAAGCTTCGAGCTAACAGGCCTCATGATTTCCACCTCAGCTGTCCTCAGACCACACTGTTGTCTCTTCCTGTCTAACCAGTGATGTGTTCTCTCTCTCTTCCACTGCTGCTCACTCTGACTCTCACTATCAGACACTCTGGACACACACAGATGTTTTTATTTTTCATTCTTCAACACAAATCACATTTCTGCTCTGCAAAATGGCATTTTTCTGACAGTTGTAATGGTAACAACCCCAACCACAAGACTCAGACAAGCAGCAGACTGAGGAGGCATCAGTTTCACTCTGAGCTGCAGTTGCGTTTATCTGGTGGCAGCATACACAACATTTGACTCCATCTCTCTTCTTCCTCCTCTTTTAGCAAATGTCACTGTTGCATAGTTCAAGTCATCAGAGCCCAGATTCTGTAAATTATATTATTAAATAAAAGAATATATTTATAGTAAGTCATCAGATGTCGTTAGACAGATAAACATATCTAAAAAAGTACAGTTAGACATGATGCTAATCATGTTTTTGTAATGAAGTATTGAAGCTGTATTTACCTGGCTTGGTTGATCATCTTTGTCTTCATCAGCTTTGTGAAAGAGATTATAAATCTGGTCAGATCATTGACAATAACTGAAGCTCTTTTGGTAAAACTTTCTAATTAGGTGCCCTTTTAAAGAATCTGTGTGTTTTAATTAATGTTCAAAGATCAGCTTTCCAGTACCCATGTCTGCCTGGTAGTTTCTCAGTCGGGGTGTAATGGTCTGCTAAACCAAGTATTAACTTTGGCTTTGAGGTCACATTTTGGACATTTATCTTCAAAAAAAGAAAACATCCCAAGTGTCTTATTAGCGCTGGTTCTCTCTACAAACTCTCCACTGAGACGAGTAGTCCCCCTCATTAAGCTTTCCATTTTAATAAAGGACTGATATTTTATTTGAATAAAGGGTCATAGGTCAGTAAGTTATCTGTAGTTATAAATGGCATCAGCAACTGGGTTTTTGGCTTATTTCTGGATCATTGGTTACTTTATAGATACAGTTAAGCGAGTAAAGGGTGCTTTGTTAGAAAGTGCTACCATATTTAATAATATACTAAAATATGAGAGATATAGCAGATTTTCAAAAGTACCTTTCTGAAGTTTCCTGATTTTTACCACCAGACCGATGACGACCATCACAAGGAAAACAGTCAGAGCAGCCAGAATCACACCCATCAGGTTTGTGTTTTCATCAGGCTTTTCTGCAAAGGAAATTAGAAATTGGAGTAAATGTTATGTGGTGGCTTGTGATCTCACTGAATGAAATAGAGCATTGAATTAAATTTTACTTTGAGACGTGCAGTCAGTGTCGTCAAATTCAGTATCGCCTGAAAAGGAGAAAAGAAAATTGTGCAGCTGTCAAAAATATTCTGAAAATATTTTTCTATTGTGAGACAAAATCACCAAAGAAATGACCCCAAAGAAGAACGTAATTTACAGCAAGTCTTACATTGAAGATTAAAGATTTAGGCGTATTATTCAATTGGACATGAATTTTTAAAATCCACAAAAATACAGTCCAGAATCAGATAATCCATTGTTTTCTTTGTGAAGAAGACAGTAGCAGTTTTGGAGCTCATTTCAAATTATTCACTTTGAAATCCGTCGCACAATAAAGTAGATATGAAACACTTGACACCATCTTACCTTGAACATTTAAATATTGTGGACTATACAGTACTGAGGGATCATCTTTGCAGCATCCACAGAAGTACAGCCCAGAGTCGGATATGTCCACACTCTTGATCGTCAGGAAGAGTTTTGTGATTTTTGATGTCATATGAAATTTGTCTTTGTGAAATCCTTCACAGAGCAAAACTTCGGCTTTAGAGCTTCTCATAGATGAGATACAACTGACACAGGCTCCACTGATCAACCTGTACCAGGATATGCCAGAGACAGAGGTGCTAAAGTTGTTGCATGTCAGTGTGACTTCTTCACCAGGCAGAACCTTCACAGTGAGATACTCAGAAACTGAGACAGAGATCCAACCTGAAGGAAACAATGGACTCATGAATTTTTAGTTCAAACACTAATTAATTTTTTTAAATAAATGGAAGGAAGGAAATCCAGCTGTTGTAGTGAGAAAAAAACTTCTGTCTGTACTTACTGACGGTGCAGAGTAAAGCTGCTATAAAGGTGAATTTCCTCATTCCGTGTATAATACGACTCCACCACTTCAGTGTTTGTAGCTGAACTGTGCTTCAGTAGGAGTGATCTCAGCATTAAGAGAGGGGTTGGACTTTTATGTATGCGGCTGCTCAGACTGGCATTGTCAGTGCTGGTAGAAAAATGGCTATAATTAATTTCTGCAAGGAGAACAGGACTTTATTATCTTGTTTGGTGACACTTGAGATAACCTCAGTAGTATTGCAGTAAAAGTTAAGATGACTTCAAAATTGTCTCACGTAAAATTTGTACCCTTTGTTTCATTAAAATGATGTCATTCTTCTACAGTTACTTTACCCTTAAGTTAAATTGAAAAAAATGTTTGATTTAAGATTCTCATGGTTGAAAATCTGCATATTTTGTGTATTTTTTCCAACTGCCACTTGTGCAGTGATTCTAATGTGAATGGTAAATATTATTAAACCTGCAGTTGCTCAGAAAAGTGCACATTTTTTGCTTGAACATAATATGCAGACATTACAAGTTGATTAAGTGATTTTATCAGTAAGACCAGTGTAAATTTTACCTGGCTAGTAATAACTATTGAGTTCTTGTTTGCTAGGCTTAGCAGGTTCCCAGACTATTTCAGTGGAAATAGATTGTATCTTCATCTGCTGTGGTTTTGATTTGTTCAGTCAGATCTTAAAGTCGCAGCCTTTGGCAGGGTGAGTGCTTTGATATGAGGCTGAGAAAATGTGACCTTGCTACAGGCGTGTTTTCCATAGAGAGTTGAGCAAGAATTCAGTCTAAATATGACCAGTTAGCATGAAACTGCTGCTTTCCAGAGATTTTCTCCTCAAGGCTTGCCATAGTTTGCTCAAAGTGGTGTGACAAATCAAAGAATAGAGAAACTGGCTGTTTTGTGGATGTAAATGTGTTGATGAAAGAGGTCCAGAATGGTTGAAACTGAGAGAAAGGCCATAGCAGCTTAGAAAACCACCCTCCCAAATAATAAATAAGTAAACTATCAACAAAATCTGAGATGATAAATCAACGGCAGTATTTGAATTATGACAGACTGACCCATGCTGGTAAACATAAGTTATTGGTTTCATATGAGGTTGTATAAGTGTCATGCTGCTTGATGCACTTCGCAAACTTTCAGAGAATGTAGATGTATAAGCTCTATGTAAAAGTAGAATAGTTGTGACTTAGAAATGTCAACATACAGATATGAAGTTAATTCATATTTACACTGCTGAGCTGCTACATAAAACCACTTAGTTGAAATATATAGTATTGATCATCATGTTACAGTAAAATGTCCTACCGGAAAATCTCTGGGTGCTGGTACTGATATAGATGTTACTTTAACATGTATCACCCTCCTAAACACTATTGCAGACCTCCATCACACACCACCAATGGCAGCAGCTCTCCCTGACAGCACTCATCCAGCAACGACAGCAGAAAAACTGCTAAGGAACAGCCTGAGGAACAAAGAGCCCAAGACCCAGAATCCCAATTAGATCAAGTGACATGGTGGTAAAAAGTAAGTGTACTTGTTGATATTTATCTGTTGCATGACATCAGTTCTGTTGCTGTAGTACATTTGTACACACTTGTAGTGGTGCTGTGTCCATACGCCAACAGGTCAGAGATATTTATAACTGGATGAGGTGGTTTGAAGGTTGTGGTTGACTTGTGTACAAATACAGTCATCAGCCTTTTTAAGATGAGTTTTATTTTGAATTCAGACAGTGAATTACAGTGATGTTATGCAGAAGCATCTATATAAATGTATGTACAATGCATTTTCATAACCGGTTTGACAGAGAAAAGTCATCCAGTATTCACATTTCTTCTTTCAAAGCTTCGAGCTAACAGGCCTCATGATTTCCACCTCAGCTGTCCTCAGACCACACTGTTGTCTCTTCCTGTCTAACCAGTGATGTGTTCTCTCTCTCTTCCACTGCTGCTCACTCTGACTCTCACTATCAGACACTCTGGACACACACAGATGTTTTTATTTTTCATTCTTCAACACAAATCACATTTCTGCTCTGCAAAATGGCATTTTTCTGACAGTTGTAATGGTAACAACCCCAACCACAAGACTCAGACAAGCAGCAGACTGAGGAGGCATCAGTTTCACTCTGAGCTGCAGTTGCGTTTATCTGGTGGCAGCATACACAATATTTGACTCCATCTCTCTTCTTCCTCCTCTTTTAGCAAATGTCACTGTTGCATAGTTCAAGTCATCAGAGCCCAGATTCTGTAAATGATGTCATTAAATTAAGGAATACAGTTGTACTCATCAGATGTAGTTAGACAGATAAACACATGCATAATCAATGGCAAAAAAGTACATTTAGACATGATGCTAATCACATTTTTAGAATGAAGTATTGAAACTGTATTTACCTGGCTTGGTTGAGGATCTTTGTCTTCATCTGCTTTGTGAAAGAGATAAATCTGGTCAGATCATTGACAATAATTGAAGATCTTTTGGTAGAACTTTCTAATTAGGTGCCCTTTTAAAGAATCTATATGGTTCAAATTATGACCTTAGGGTTAGTTACTCTCACCCTCAGTTTTTGACTTGTCTGGATCAGCAGTTACCTTATAAATAGTAATAAATCAAGCGAGTAAAGGGTGCTTTGTTAAAAAGTGCTACCATATTTAAAAATATACTAAAATATGATGGATACAGCAGATTTTCAAAAATACCTTTCTGAAGTTTCTTGATTTTTACCACCAGACTGATGACGACCATCACAAGGAAAACAGTCAGAGCAGCCAGAATCACACCCATCAGGTTTGTGTTTTCCTCAGACTTTTCTGCAAAAGAAATTAGAGTGAATGTTCCCTTCAGGGACTTGTGATCTCACTAACATTTGGTGCATGGAATGAAATTTGAGATGTGCTTTTGATGTCATCATCAAATTCACTGTTGCCTGAAATGATGCACTGTCAATAAAATTATAACAATATTTTTTTCTTTGTGAGACAAAATCACTAAGAAAATGACCCCAAAGAAAGATATAATTTACAGTAAAACTTCCCTGGACCATATAAGTGTAAACTCTGACAACTGAGTGTGAATTTGTGTAAAATCCATAAAAATACAGTCCAAAATTGGATAAATCCACTGACTAAATTTTAAGAAAGACAATTTGGGAGCTGATTTCAAATGATCCATTTTGAAATCTCTTGCAGTGTGAAACGCACAATCAAGAAGACATGGAACACTTTAAAACAATCTTACCTTGAACTTTCAAATATGTTGGACTGACCAGTGCTGAGAAACCTTTTTTACAGCATCCACAGAGGTACAGCCCAGAGTCAGATACATCCACAGTTCTGATGTTCAGAAAAAGGTTTGTGATGTTGGATGTCATATCAAATTTGTCACTGTGAAATCCATTGCAGGGCACAACTTTGGCTTCAGAGCTGCTCATAGACGAGATACAACTGACATTAGCTCCACTGATCAGTCTGTACCAGAATATGTTAGAGGGAGAGATGGTAAAGTTGTTGCACATCAGTGTGACTTCTTCACCAGGCTGAACCTCCACAGTGAGAATCTCAGAAACTGAGACAGAGATCCAACCTGAAGGAAACAATGGATTCATGAACTTCTAATTCAAACACCAATTAATTGTGTTTAACTAATGCAAAGAAAGAAATACAGCAGTTTGTAGTGATAGAAAAAAATGTACTTACTGACGGTGTAGAGTAAAGCTGCTATCAAGGTAAAGTTCACCATCCCGTGTACAGTACGACTCCACCACTTCAGTGTTTGTAGCTGAACTGTGCTTCAGTAGGAGTGATCTCAACATTAAGAAGTGGGCTGGACTTTTATGTATGCGGCTGCTCAGACTGACGTTGTCAAAGCTGGTAGAAAAACGCATAAATTTAATATGTGCAACAAAACAGGGCAGCGTTATTATTGTTTGGTGGCACCAAAGTAATGTTTTGGCAAAAGTTCAGAAGACTGCAAAGTTAGGCCAGTCTGTATAAATGTATACAACAGAAGAAAATGTAACCTTTGATGATGTTTCCCTTTAGCTGTTCAATCACTCAATGTCCAACAGAGGTTTTAATTACAGTTTATGTTTTCATTTAATTTCCTAACTGGTAGCACAGCACGTCACAGGCTTTTTACCTGACAGTTGATGAGGTTTATAAAAATAACACTATGCTTTTAGTTGTATGTTATAGTCCTATCATTAGGACAAAAAATCGCTGAGTTAAAGTTTGCAAGACATAGTGGCTTTGATATGCAGCTGTGAAAGTGTCACCTTGCTACAGGCGTCTTTTCAGCAGTGAACTGTGCAAGAATTCAGTCTAAGTTTGATCAGTGATGAAGAACCACAAATGTGATGTTTCCAGTCCATGTGTGATCAGCTCTTCCAAATAAAATGACTGAATTGGTAATTATTGTCACTCTCAGGTAAACTATCATTCACAGTGCACTACTGAGCATGTTATCAGGAACAACTGTACAGCTGCTTATTTATGCAGCTATCCAATCAGCCAATCATGTGGGAGCAGTGTAATACATAAAATCCAGCAGATACAGATCAGGAGCTTACATGGAACATGACCGGTGTTTTAGGCCAATGTTGACCATATCTTCCTAACCAGATCCAGTCATTTAGACTTCGACTTTAGTTTTTTTCTAACTGCAATATATTATTAGTGTTACAGAAAGTTGCAGCACCACAATTTTCGTTTACATTTACTCCCCCATGAGATCACATAAGGTGGCACTCTGCTCCCTGATTTCTCTGTCTGGCACAATCATATTTAATAATGTCCTACAATGTGTGATGTGCCATTAGTTTCAAACACTGTAGTGTCTGAGATTAGAGGGAAAAATGTTTGTGATGCAACCCTGATTTCAAAATGTGTTTTAACATTTGACATTCCCAGAGGTCCTGTGTCTGTACAACAACAGGTCAGAGATATTTTGGTGACATGAGAGGAACCTTCACCATATTCGGCAGTTAGCTTTAATGCCGTGGCTGATCAGTGTATGAATGCAATCATCAGCCTTTTTAAAATGCATTGTCTTTATTTCTGACATGAAGCACATTGACTTCACAATGAATTCAATTTCCACAGTGATGTTCTACAGAAGCATCTATCCAAAAACGCATGTTGATACATTTTAAGTCATCCAGTATTCACTGCTTCAGTTCAGACTTTCTTCTTTCAAAGCTTCGAGCTAACAGGCCTCATGATTTCCACCTCAGCTGTCCTCAGACCACACTGTTGTCTCTTCCTGTCTAACCAGTGATGTGTTCTCTCTCCTCCACTTGCTGCTCACTCTGACTCTCACTATCAGACACTCTGGACACACACAGATGTTCTTATTCTTCAACACAAATCACATTTTTCAGACAGTGAAGGACGTTCACTGCAAAATGGCGTCGTTCTGACAATTGCAATGGTAACAACCCCAACCACAAGACTCAGACAGGCAGCAGACTGAGGAGGCATCAGTTTCATTCTCAGCTGCAGTGGAGTTTATCTGGTGGCAGCATACACAACATTTGACTCCATCTCTCTTCTTCTTCCTCTTTTAGCAAATGTCACTGTTGGATAGTTCAAGTCATCAGAGTCTAGATACTGTAAATGACAACGTTAAATTAAAAATTACATTTTTAGTTTGCCATTGGACATAGTTTGACAGCAAAACTTTTAGTCAATGGAATAAAAGTACAGTTTGACATGGTGCTAAATCATGTTTATAGAATGAAGTATTGAAACTGTATTCACCTTGCTTACTGAAGGGTCTGTGTCTTCATCTGAAATCTAGAACATACTTTCTAATTCCCCGGATGTGTACTCGGAGCCTGCAATGGGCAGCTGATCAAGGTCCTCACTGATATTTTCAGCGAGCCACTGGAACAAGCATATGTCCCTACATGATTTAAAACCACCTCCATCGTGCATGGAGGTGGATGACATCACACATGACAGGCATTTCACATGTGATTTGGACTCTTGAATGTGGACACACTGCTCCTTTTAAATGGGTATGTGTTTGCTTTACCCTGTAGTCAAGTGGGTGGAAGGCAATGCAACATGTATTTTTATTCATTATATTGCTTAAGTCACACCTGTAACATATCATTCCACTGACTATACATCTAATATTCAGATTTGATTTAAGTATACTGTAAGTTTTTCCAAACCTTGCATTCAACTCTCGAGACTTTGAATTTTCTCAGCCAGTATTTCCTGCTTTCCTTCACGTTTTAATTTTAGAAACCTTTGATCTGACAGGCCTCGTGATCTTCACATTAGACCACAGTGTGTTGCCTCTTCCTGTCAAACAGTCGACGTGCACATCACTCACTCTTGCACTGCTGCAGACCAAAATCTAACTGACTGGTTGAGACTCTGGTCAATCATCACTGATCTCATTGGCTCATCGCACATCAAACACTAGTCACAGAGAGACAGTGTGGGTGAAAAGCCAACGAGAACAACCGCGATGATCTTCCAAAAGTACAAACACAAGAGCAGATTAGTATGATTCAGTCATCTGGTTCACTATGAGCCTCTCTAAGGTTATCTGCTGGTTGTATTTTTACTGAGTCTGCACTTTTTCTCTGGTGAGGCCTCCTGCTTCTTATTGTTGTTGAATGCACATGCAGTGGTGCATCACATCAGTTAACCAGGTTTGAAATTACACAAGTTTTAATATTTAATTAGTGCCTTACAGTGACTTCTGTGCAAACGTGCTGTCCAATAATAGTTTGAAAAATTACTTGAGGCCGACATTGTGTTTAATCACCTGTTTTCTTGAGAGCATTTCTGTCATTGCGGCAAGATAAGCGACTTGCAAAAAAAAAAAAGAAAACCAATAAAACACTCCGCCCCTTTAAATGATCGTGTCTCTGCGGAAGAACAGTTCAATAGCGGAGATCGCTGCAGTCAGACACACCATGAAGAACTTTACCTTGATACCAGCTTTATTTCTCTGCAGCTTTGGTGAGTATCGACACTGAATTACTCTCAACTTTATTTAGAATTTTAGTCACTCCAGTCCATGAGGATATAGAGTTTTAAAAGTTTGTAGAAAGGAAGCCTTCATGCTCCTTTTGTTTGTGTGAGTGCTTTGGTATCTTATTTAGTTGATGTAAATTTTAGTGAACATAGAAGTAAATAACCTCCTCTTGCATTAATTCCTGATTAGTGTTATCTGTTTCAGCTTCAGCAGCTGAGAAATAAATCTCTTTACTGTTTGTTTCAGGCTGGATTTTCCTGTCAGTTACTGAGTCTCGGATGGTTGAGGTCCAGCCTGGTGAAGATGTCACTCTGCTGTGCTCCAACTTTTCCAGTTCTCCTTCTCAGATAATCTGGTTTAGACTCGTCAGTAGAACCTATCCCCGGTGTATTTCATCCATTTTCAGTTCCACTCAGCCTGCTTCATTCTGCAGTGGAGTGGAACCCGACAGATTTGGACTGACATCCAACAGCTCCACTCTCTTCTTCAAAATCAGACGTGTGGATTATTCTGACTCTGGGTTTTATTTTTGTGGATTTTACTATAAAACACACCCAGTAATTGTAAACTCAACATACTTAAAGGTTCCAGGTAAGAATGTGCGATGTTCCATTTAGATGCTATCAGGAAGAAAACAGATGTTTAATAGATGGTGATGTACAATGGTAAATATGATGAGTTGCATTGAAAGAGATATCTATAAATATAGTGGCGAAGCTCATAACAACATGGAAGTCAGGCTGAAGCATTGTTCCTTCCCCCTTTAAAGATTCATTATGCAGCTAAATACTGGTCAAACAATAGAGTAAGGTTATCTGTCAAATCTCAAAGCTGTAAAGGATGATCCCAAATATTTCTTGAATTGTGCACATAGAGCATTTGAAAGTACTGTAAAACAGTGAAGCTAATTTTGTTTCCTCCTTTAATTCAAGCCACTTATCTGGTCTTCAAAGTGAAAATACCAGCTAACTTAATGATCTTTCTTGTAGAAGAATCTGACAGAACAGCACATCTGATGAGTTTTATCCTGGCTGGTCTGACTGTTCTGCTTCTAATGGTCATCGTTGGTCTGATTGTTCAAAACAGAAGACTTAACAGGTAGGTTTTAAGAGCTTGTCATAAGACATACAACACAAGTTCAACAAAGGCAGTGATCAGTTAACTGGTTGTTTTGTACCATTACTTTAACTTGGTGGTTAAAGAACAGAATCCAGATCAACCTGAGGTGAATCCAACTTCAGCATTTACTATATTTGCATTAAATGAACATCTGCCAAATGTCAAACTGTTTATTTAAGTTTTAAAAACTTGATATCAGGATATATTGTGACTATAATTGTTCTTTTCACAGAATCTTGACTGATGACCTGAACTACACTACAGTGACATTTCGAACAGAAATGAACAGAAGAGAGCCGGAGGTTATTTATTCTGCCACCAGATAAACTGATGCTGTATCTTATGAATATACTTTGAGGCTTGGCATGACTTTTTGTGAGAAAAAATGAGTTTTCCAATAAAAATCTGACATTGATTGTTTTTTGGGTTGTTGTCTCTGTCAAAGTCTTTAATCATATTTATCTTTGGATAAGTGTTTTAGAAAGGAGGAGCTGCGAAGGACTGCCCAGATTGTCTCATAGTGAGGTACACAATGAGAAGCGAGTGATGTAAACATTTTATTTATTGACAGGAAGAGACAGCACAGACTCTAAACACAAGTAGAAAGGTAAAGGTAAGAGTCATGACGGCTGTTAACTACAATCTTTCTGGTAATAGAATCTAAAGGAAAGGAAGCAGTGGACGCTGACAGACTCTGTAGTAGCAAAAACAATACAAGCCTTCACATCTCTGTGAAAGTTTAGTACATTATTATAGAAACTTGTCATCAAAAGTAGGGCTTGTGACCTATGGCAGGAGCACTTGTATGATTTCTCTATGCACCTTAAATAGAAACGGAGTAGAAAACATCACATTCTGTGTCAGTCAGAAACCTGGAAGGAGCCAATGCTCATGTCGAGGTTCACTGATGATGAACAGTGGGTCTGCTGCTACCACTGAGAGAAGATGGTCACATCATGAGCATGCTCATTGTTTCGTCAAATTTTAACAGGTTGCAGGCTGAGAATTCACAACCCAGGGTCAGACTGTCAAGACACAGTTCTACTGTAGCATCCTGAGATGTCTGAGGGAGAACATTTTGTGCAAATGACCTAAACTAGCATGAGGTGATGTGAGCGCCACAACACAATTCTCTTTCCCCTTCCCTAAAATGCAATTAATGTTGAATGATTGTATATTTGACAGTTTGAGAGTTTCAGTGCCTATTTCAAATCGACACCCTCTTAAAATAATGGCCAAAGTAATTTTTCAGGTTTTTCAGGAAACACAAAAAACTGAACCACACCACACTGAACCTTGACTTAGACCGTTATACTGTGGGGGTAGAATCGCATGATCTGTTCAACGGAGGATGTAGACGATTTTACCAGAGGTGGCCAGTATCATGAGGAGATGATTTAGGCAAAAAAAAAAAACACCAACAAAAAAAACTTTGGTAAAAAAAATGATAAAGGCCATTATTTTAGGAAGGTGATGAAATGGTACTTGACATTTTTAAAGAACAGGACTTCCAGGTAGTGCTGGAGTGCTAGGAGCACCGTATTGCTACTTCAATGAGTATGGTAACCAGATTTAAATCAGGTCCTGCTTTTGATGTTTATAAGCACAGTGCAGTATTGGAATTTTTTGATCGCTACTTGTAAAGTGGACTTAAATGGATTTCACTGTAAGCTGTCTACGGATTTTATCGAGACGGACAAAGAAAATTCAGTCAGATGAATCTACTTGTTTGAGAAAGATGGTGAACATGTAGGATGGCATTTAAAGTTGTCTATTTTGAAATCCTTCACCGTAGGAAGCACTGTTATTTGAGTTAGAGACAGTACTGCTGTCCTTGCTTCAATTGACCACTCTTGACCAGAATGACATTGTTGCAGTACAGCAGTGTAACTTCTTGACCAGACTGGACTTCCACAATCTTAGACTAAGAACCTGAGACAGAGATCCATGACTATTGTTAATATTAGCAAGAGAGTGGTTCCATTCTAGTACTTACTGTGGCTGAAACTGCTCACAAGGTAAAGTTCAACACCGTATGTAAAACTCTAAAAGCTCTTTAACTGAATTGTACTCCAAGGTGGGGTGCTATTTTGTGGCCTATCCAGTTCCTCACACTTACCACATGAGAGCTTGAAAAGGAAAACGTGCGTCAGTGCAAACTCTTAGCCTGACAGAGGGTAGGACAAAGCAGTGCTTGAAGAAGTGCCTCCAAACAATTTAATTCTAAGTTAGTATCTATTCTTATAAGCAATCAAAAACTTTATGAAGAAACACTGTATTGAAAATACAAGCCCAGAAGTAGAGAGTGAATACATCTGTAATCACTGACACAAGTTAGAAAACCAATGACTATTGAAACTAAATTGAGTATATCTGTGATTTCCCATGAACTAATAGTATGAACATGAGGTATAGAACAAGACCTACCATTAACCACAGCCACAATGACAGTCCTCCCTAAGAGACGCCACAGACGGTGCACTACTTGCTCAATCTACATTTGTAAAACAGATGATCAAGTGCTTCAGACTTGGCATGGGGATTATCAGTTGAAACTGAAGTGTCTTTGCAAATCATATTGCATAATGCAAAAAGTGGCATACAAGGAAATTTGTTAGAGAAAAGTAGAGTCAGATGGTACATCCAGTCAAGAGCAGCTGAATGAAACAGTCTGAATAATGGTAGAACATCTCTCCAGAAATTTGATATCAGGAATGTCATCAAAAATACTGACTTTTCTTGCACCAAATTTCTTCTGTGGGACCTGTATTTTTAATATAGTGAATCTTAGTAGAGAAAATGCAGTTCCTGAGGAGTGACACTATTTTGAATCATTTGAGAAGTGATATTGCACAAGGGTGTACACACTGGGCACTTCAACAAACATAGCATGTTTAAATGAAGGTGGTAACATCAAGTTGCAGCAAACACGGCTCCACTGAGTATGTACATATGTGTGAACCCCTGCTGTTGTTTTGCTGTGATGTCTTGAAGATGTACGGCCAAGGTTGTTTTTTCTTCGCAAACTTGAGGGACTTTGCAGTGTGAGGTTGTGATGCAGAGAGCTGAAGGCCAGACTTCCTCTGGTTTACATCTCACCAGAACACACATGTCAGCTTTGCTACTACGTCAGAATTTTCTGTAAGAAAGTCCATTAAATTAACATACTGGACTTCAGATGTGGCCAAACTTAAAGTGGAAGAAAGTACAACTGGCCAAACTATTTTATGTTCAGATGTTTTATCTCTGCAATGAATGAAATCTTCAAGAAAGTCTTATGTTTACCTTTGTTGCCCGTGTCACCATGAGGTTCATCGCTGCCTTTTAAAGAAATAATTAGTACAATTACTAATAATTAGTATTTTATTACTTTACATCCAAGTCACAACAGCCACTTTGTTGCATACAGGATATTGCTTTAAGATAGTTGTCATATTCTCTTTGCAGTGTGTGTTGAAAAATAGCCAAACAATAGAAACCAAAATAAAGTAAAAACTTACCTGCAATGTTTAATTGTGTCACTCTGAAAAGTGGCTTTGCATTTTCATACAATCCGCAGAAATACAGCCCAGAGTCGGATAAATCCACTGGTTTGATTTTCAGGAAGATGGTGGAGATGTTTGATCTCATTTCAAATTTTCCATTTTCAAGTCCATAACAGTATGAAGGCGTGCTGCTCAATTTGAACATGACAGAGATACAGCTGACCTTGGTTCTGTTGACCAGTCGGAACCAGAAAGTCACAGTGTCATAGTTGGAAATGTTGGAGCATTGCAATGTGACTTCTTCACCAGGCTGAACCTCCACAGTTTGAAACTCAGAACCTGAGACAGAGATCCAGCCTGAAACAAACAGTAGAGACAGCAATAGTTATCTGCTTTACAGTGACATTAATACATTTCAAATAAAGGTAGGAGTAAAGGTGAGTACTTACAGAGACTGCACAGACCTATAGCTCTTATTAAGGTGAAGTTCATCATTGGCCATGTGACTGAGGCTCTGCAATGTTCGTAAATGATGCGGGACCCAGGAAGGGGCTTCTAAATGGAAGGAGGAGGGGTGTTTTGTGTCGCTTAACCTTCAGCCTGAGAGAGGTAGTTTTGATGTTGTAAACCTATTTTTAGACACTGCTGTTGTATAAAAAGTAATATTCAAACCAAAGTGTATACGATGTGATGAACAGAAAAACACTAAATAACAACATTGAACGTCATCTTTCAAAATAGCTGGACGGCAAAAACCAAATTTCAAACTCAGTGCTTCAGAACAGTAGTCTAAAAACCAATGGATGAAGTTTTACATCCATCTATTCTATATAGTCTGTGTGTGCAACTTACACATCAAATAGAAATAAATAAATACGTAACAGAAAGACCACTGGATTCCTAATGTGTTTTGATTGTGCCGTAAGAGCAGTCTTCCTGTTTACTATTTTAAATTATGTCATGACCTTTGTTACCTTTGTTAACCCTTTGATGCACAACATGGGTCAAGAGATACACATTTTCCACTGAATATGGGTCACTTTAGACCCATGTTGGGCATCAAAGGGTTAAGTAAGTTTTGTTTAACTAAAGTGTCTGCACTTAGGTCTGATTTCCAGTTCCTCCATGACAACATTAAAAAATGTATTTCTGTGGTACTTGCTGCATATTGCAGTTAAACCAGTGGTGTCCCTGGATTTGAAAAGTTGTTGGGCTTGATGACGGACACTGGCCTTAGGAGGGGGCAAACTGGTGCAGTCCACCTCAAACGATGGCCAAGGAGAAGGCTGGTAAAGAGATAGACAGGGCTAGTAAAAGTCAGGTAGAAATAGGGTTATTTGCACATCCTCCAGCAAAATGCATTTTAAACAGGTTCTTCTCAGCTCATGGGGAGCAAATTTTCTAAGAACAATAAAGGTACGACTGGTGCTTAATTTACAGCCTTTTATTTTATTAAACATTTCTACGCTACTGTGTCTTCATTGATAGTTGAAGGATTGTGAATTGAGCAAGGAATTTAGCTGTGCTGGTAAAAACTTCATTGATTTTTTTGATGCTCTGTCAGCCCACCAAACCAATGGTCAGCACATCACTGTGGCTTTGTGGCAGGCTCCTTGTCAGTGATACCGTCTTTGTTTCCTCAGATGGAGACTGGGTGAGTGTTGTTGAGTCAGTGAAGCAGCAAAGGCTAAGTGTTGTTTGTAAGCTTTTCAACTGTTCCAGTCATTCCTGATGCTTGGGCCAGATGGAGGGCCTCTCGGCTTGCAACCCTGTCAGGAACCCTGGTGTTGTGTTCGCACCCTTTATTAGAATGCTGCTCTGTTTGAATTCTGTGTTTGGATGCTAATGTCAGAACAATATGGTGGACTGGATGTTTTTTTATGGATTGTTCCTGTACTATTACAGTGGCTGTGAGTGGGAGTAGGGCTGCAACTGCTGATAATTTTCACTGTTGGTTATCTTAATAGAAGATCATTAGATGCTTGGACTAGCAGATGTCAGAAATTGGTGAGAATTGTTTCTCAAAAGTTTCTCAAAGCCTAAGATGACGTTCTCAAATGTCTGCTTTTTTTCTACAACCCAATGATATACAGTTTATAAACGTAGATGAAGGGTTCATTCACACTGTTTAACCTGGACAATGTCAATACAGCTTCATAATGTGGTGTCTTTGTGACTTCATTTACCATGAGGACTCTCACATAGTGTTGTTAAATCTGAAATCATAAAGCACCAAATGTAGCAGTTAATCTGTGTTTGAATGCATCAACTGAGGGTGATTTATTCTGCTAATCTTTTAAGTTGCAGCATTGTTGATCTTTAAACCTGCTACGCCTTTGAGTGTGTGGTTATGGGTAAAAACCCATCTTCCTGTGGTTGAAACATTTCTGCTGCTATTGTTGCCTTCTAGTTACCTTCTACACTTGCTTTTTCCCCCCAAAACACCTGCATAAATATAGACACGGAGTGTTTCTTTTTTTTTTTTTTAATTCATGACTAAGACAGGGCTCATGTTCATGCTTTCATTTTACAAACACATATCTGACATTAGAGGTGTCATGATTTCCAGCTTAGTTGTGCTCAGACACACTGCTGTCTCTTACTGTCAAGTGATTCTCATTCCTACACTTATTCAAGGTAGCGAGTCATCAGTGTCCAAAACACAAATGAAGAATAAAATATATAGGAACAGCTAAATGCATTATTAAAAGAAAGATTTATATTTTACATAAATAGAGTAACATCATTACAAGATCACACTTAACTTAGTGACAGGAACACAATGACCAGATGAGTGACAACACTAAAAACATTAGTTGCATCATGAGATTCATTTCAATTCAGGATTGGCAGGAATAGCAGGATTACATTGGTGAACATAACACAATACACTTCACACTGAACAAAAATAAATATCCACTCTGAGCATATCACCTCCTTATCTGAATGCGCACCCTGCTCACTTTCACGTAAAAGTCGTGATGGCAATGTTACCAGTAAGGTAAACCTCCTAGTAAGGTTTCTGTATCACTTTTAACATGGTGCAACAGATGACCTGCAGTCATCTCACATAACAGTTTTTTAGAGCATCTAGCTGCTTGTAAAGTCTGAGGTTTATGATATGTCCTTCTAGGAATGTGATACAACATGTGGTGTGAGAGTCATTGATTCCTGCTACATTTTAAATTCCCCCTCTTGCAACATGAATAGGAGCGTTTCCTCTTCTTTCTTGCCTTTTGGATAGAACGTCAGATTCACAAACTGTCAGGTCATATTCCAATTCCATTTCTGCAAATGAGAGCAAGACATTTTTAACATAGGAACAAAACAATCATGAAGTTCTGAATTGAAGTGATTGAACTAACTTATACATTAATAAACACTAAAAATTCAAAGTGGGTTCACCCACAATATTCATGGATTTTCTTCACCGTTAGCAGTTCAGGGATCGAGACTGCAAAGTTGACTTGGTAAAGACAATGTCCATGTCAACTTTGCTGTCTCCATCCCTGAACTGCTTCATTTTGGCAGATTTTTTACAAGGCAATGATATACAAAAGATCACCATGGCTGAAAAAAGAAACTTATAGTACCTGTCTACAGCCTCCTTTTGACAACAAGGGCAATGATGAGCTTATTGAGAACAACAGTCACACCGCTCAGGATCACACTCATCAGGCTTACTGATTCCTCTGCAGAAACGTTGTCACTGCCTTTACAAATGATGAGGACAACAAAATTATTAAGCTTTATTCATCTTAGTTGATGAAATTCCATTACAAGGTAATCATGTGGAAACAAGATACATGCTTCATTTGTATTTTTAGCTGAATCCAACTTCACACATTCTTACCTTGAACCTGTAAGTATGTTGAATTTACAATTACTGGGTGTGTTTTATAGTAAAATCCACAAAAATAAAACCCAGAGTCAGCTAAATCCACTTGTTTGATTTTGAAGAAGAGAGTGGAGCTGTTGGATGTCAGTTCAAATCTGTCGGGTTCCACTCCACTGCAGAACGAAGCAGGCTGAGTGGAACTGAAAATGGATGAAATACAGCGCGGATGGGTTCCGTTGACCAGCTTATACCAGATTATCTGAGAAGGAGAACTGGAAAAGTTGGAGCACAGCAGAGTGACATCTTCACCAGGCTGGACTTCGACCATCCGACACTCAGTAACTGACAGATAAATCCAGCCTGAAACAAACAGTAAAGACAACAGTTTTAGTAGCTACTACATTCGGTTTTTTTCTGTTATTAAACTAAACATAATTTTGAGTACATTCTTGACAGAAATTGAGAACCAGTACTTACTGAGGCCGCAGAGAAGTAAAGCGGTTTTAACAGTAAAGCACATCATCATGATAATGAAAGGACTTTGCTCCAGTACCAAGGTTTCGGTAAAGAGGAGGGCTGTTTTTGGTCTATGTTTAGTGTGTCACTCTTCACAGTAACCACAAAAAAAAATCCTACCTTGTCATGCATACATAGTGTGTTGTTCAGCACAAGCAGCAATAGGATAGTTTAAGGCTTGAAGTGCACTTTGCCTACCTTTTTGCTATCATTGCAGCGTGCACGATGCAAATAAAGAACGCTAGACATCCTGGACGAGTTACAAGGATGCAATGCAAGGTGTTCAGTTTGGAAGTTGTACCTAAGATGTTATTGAGAATATGTGAACCAAATCTTCCTTTTAGGGGACATGTTTGCCCTCGCTTTCAGTCTTGTAAAGATACAAACATGAAATGAGTTTGGTAAAGAAGGCCGTGGTTTGAAAAGAGACAACTTTATGGTGATGAGATTGATAAAAGATTTCAGATGGGGAAAGACAGAAATGTTTGTGTGAAAGTCGTGCAGCTTTCGTTGCGTGTGGTTTTATTGCAGAGAGCTAAAGGCTAGTCTCTGTGGTTTTCGTGTTGTCTGATACACGGTGTTGTCACCACAGTGGAAAATGTCGGGGGGAGGGTGTGCAAAACTTGTGACTTGAATGCACGCAAAGATAGTCAGGGAAAGAAAGCTTTGTGTTTTTCATATACACATTCACTTTGCATAGATTTAATACAAATTACAAATAACTTTCAGTAAATTCAGGAATATGAAAACTGATTAAAAGACAGTAGTGTGTGTTTTATTGTAAACCTTGCCTACGTGGGTTTTGTATTAACACACATGCTGCCATAGAATCCAGTGGTTTCTTCAGTTTTGGTTATAAGGAGCCTACATATTCTTTCTTTTTATTCATTATTACTGACAGTTTATTAAAGTATCATTTCTCTCGGTCTTGAAAACAACAAGTTCTTTGGTGCTTGTGGGCAGGCAGGCCTGATGTCTTCCTGTAGTGAAGTCTGTTTTTTCTAACACAAACCGACAATGTTTGACATCCACAGGTTGTTCCATCATTAATTTCTCCCCATGTTGTTTCCAAAAAGTATTTCCAAAAACAAAGGTTTATTTTATGTAATCGTTCTCACTGCTTCCATTTCTGTTTACAGCTCTACTGACTGCAGAGCCCCGGTGCTTTCAGTTGTGCTCAGACCACACTGTGCTGCTTCTTCCTGTGAAACGATAAGAATTTCATTCACCCCTCCTCCCGCTTGCAGATCATTCACCTCACCGTATGACTAAGTCTGACGATCGCTGGCGTCAGAAAGAAATGAGGAGGACAGACCAACAAATATCAATTCTCCATAGATATTGTAGCTTTATTGCAAAAAATTGTAACCACCCACATAGCAAAGCACGCCTATCTGCTGGCAGTGTGAATGACACAAGTTTCCACTTCTCTCTCTAATGCAGGCCTTCTGTTTCTCATTGCTTTTGGAAGGGTCCTCAGCACTGCAGAGTTCAGGTCATTGGAGCGCAAATTCTGTAAATGAAGCATTTAGAATCGCAAACTGAAACCAGCACAGATTGCACTTGTCCTGCCCCTGTTTGTCAGTCTCATACCATGTTGGAGACAGTCAGTCGTGGGCCAGACTTCTGTGAAGCCCATGAAAGGCCTGAAGACCACCTGGTTCTTTTGACAAATATACATTGGGTCAATCTCCCCTCTGTTTAAGGGCAGTGTATAGACACGTTTCTGGGCTATTCATGAGCTTAACCTCAGACTGTCTCAACAAATGGGGTTATACATGCATTGCATAGACTGCAACAGAAATGATTGGTTTTAACCCTTGGATATTCAAGAGTTGCTGGTGGGTTTAAAAGTCATGTTTTCTCTTTTTAAAACAATCATTAAAATGGCACCATTTAGCAGAGTGGGGCACCATAAACAGTTTTTGGATGAACTACAGGCTGTGTTGACACAAAGTGAAGTAAGATAAAATAAAGCAGCAAGGTTAAAAAGCATTGGTATACATTTTTACAATTTGTTGGAGGATACATTTAGCGTGGTGAAATAGCTTTCAGGGCTTGGTGTTCAAAGTTCATAAGCAGTCATAGTTATGATTTTTTGTTACCAATTTTTTGAAAATTCAACTTTACATCTTTTTTTCGGGATTTAACATATTAGAACTTTGTCACACTAAAAGACATTTTTGTGTTCTCTCTACTTCTAGCAGTGGTTGTGCTGTTTTCCGCGGAGGTGCAGGACTTTATATTACAGTGAAAAATGAGCCCACAGTGAGCTAAAATATGACGGGACTCAATAATGCCAACAAACTGTTTGGAATTCAGAGACACTTTTAGACAGTTTTGCTAGGAATATTGTAAAAGAAAAAAATGCTTCGCCTTGTTTCTTTCAGGATTCCGTTCTTCATTTGAAGTTAAATAACAACATAGAAAGTCTGATCAGTTATGAATGACTAAACGAACACTCTGTGATGGATATATCTCTCAGAACTTGTTACATCGTGCATATTGCACATTAACTGTACCTGTGTAAAGCTGCCCAATTTTTAACACCAAACCAATAACAGCCAACACAAAGAAAACACTGCCATAGATCAGAATCCAAAGGTTTGCATCTCCATCAGGTGCTTCAGAAAAAGAATAGAAATTACGCTGTAGAAAGAATCTGGTTGCTTTAGATATGGTTAATGCAAAATTACTATGGTAATATAGGAGAGGAAAAAAAGAACTTTACTTTCACTGTCAAAATATACTTCAACATGGGACTCACGACTTCCTGTAAAGAAACATGGGTATTAATGCAGCAGATGGCATGTTTTAGGTTGTTTTCACATTACTGTGATACTAAATTTAAGTTATGCCTTACATATGATGAGAAAAAGTACACTGAAAGAGATTTGGTGTGACTGTTATCTTACCTTGAATGCTCAGCTCAATCAAATTGGCAATGACCGTATGTTAGTTCATGTAAAATCCACAGAAATACATCCCAGTGTCAGATAAATTCACTTGCTTGATCTTGAGAAAGACAGTAGTGACATTGGAAGTCATTTCAAATTTTCCATTTTGAAATCCATTGCAGAATGAGGGTGTGTCATCAGCATAATACGTAGAGGAGATGCAGCTGGGCTCAGTTCTGTCGACCACTCTGAACCGCTCTGTCTGAGTTGGACCGGTGGAAATGTTGGAGCACATCAGTGTGACTCACTCTCCAGACTGGACCTCCACAGTGTGAGACTCAGACATCCAACCTGAAACAAAGAGCAGAGAGAACGTAAGCATTACTTAACAGTTACTGTAATTAGCATCAACAATTCTGCCAATTCTCTTAAATCAGTTTTCTAACCAATAATTTTGAATTCCTGTGTGTTTTTTGCTGAGAATAACTAGGTCCCAGTACTTACCGAGGCTGCATAGAAGCAAAGCTGTTTGCAAGTCAAAGATCTTCATTGTGCAGGTAATGGTGACACTGCAAGGATAGTTTGTGTCATCCAGCCTCTATAGAGGGGTCTAGATGGGCGGGGAGTTCCCATCCTGTCACGCACAATGCAATGTCTTTGCTTATAACACTAGTAACTTAAACATTAAAATATGACATCAGAGGAAAGCATCTTGCACGGAGACCACACATGATATGTTATATCTTTGTCAAATGCATTTGGAAAACAAAGATATCCAAAAAAAAAAAAAGACAAGTTCAGCAACTCCTGCAAGTGTCCTCATCTTGTCTGTAAAGGTCTTGTATGAGGAGTATAGATATAAATAAAAGATTAACTGCTTTTTCTAAATTATTATTATTATTTATGCTGCTTTCTAAGGATGCTGTTTGGATTCATTCCATGATCATATCCCAAGGAATCGTGTGAAATGTGCGTTTAAAAACCTTTATTGTCCCGATCATGTTTCCATTTTAAACCTCTACAATTGTTATTCCAATTGCATGTAAAGCAGCTGTGGAAACACGAGTTCTGGCTCCATGTAGCTGTTTACATAAGAAGTGGAAAGCACATTGCATTTCTCATATTAGAAGATATAAACCTTTATAACAGTATGATGGGTGAGGTTTTGAGGATTTCTATTAACTTGCATACTAAATGAATGTTTAAAATCAGCACTTTTAATATCTTAATGACTGTGTCCAAAATCGCCACTCACTATCTAGGGACCACTTTATAGTGAACTATGTAGGGAACACCTTGGCAAAGACACATGTCAGCCACTGCTCGAACTACTAATTATGTTGCACGTCACATTCATGGTAAATCAAATTTAACAATACAACCTAAATGGGAAATTGTATAACTTTATAAAGACAAGTTTTTGCACTCTGGTTTGTCTCATTCACATCGTCCTTCACACAATGCATGCTGGTGCATATTGCTTGGTTAGTGACCATCAGCTGTACGTGACTTTTCATGTTGCATTGTGGGATATTTTGAGTACTCTATATAGGCGGTCACATCTGTAACTTAACATTCAGACAGCTCTACAAAATGGCAAACACCCTATGTAGTTCACTATACAGCGTATAGTGAGTGATTTGGGACATATTCAGAGAGACAGCCAACCACGCATGCTATCAGCCCTATGGGCAATTTAGAAACTCATTAAAAGCAGTTAATCTCAGCATGTTTTTGGACTGTTGGAGGAAGTCGGGGCACCCATGCTGGCACAGTGGGAATATGCAGCTCTATACAGAAAGACCAGGTTTAGCTATGGAGGTAACACTGCTATCCACTTCTCCACTGTATTGGCCTCATGTATATTGCTGTTGATCACCATTGATTATCATATTACACTGGGACCTGTGAAGGGGGGGATATCAGGCAGTCAGAGAGTTGTCACTTCCTGAAATTCAGGTTCTGGAAACAGGAAACAGGAAAAAGCAACTTGGACAAGGACCACATTGTGATGGCTAGACAACTCGGTTTGAGTATCCATAAAATGACAGGTCTAGTGTATGCAGTGGTCAGTACCCACCAAACTGCAAACTATTGACAGAGTCATGGGTGCTCACCGATGTATGTGGGGAGTGAAGATTGCTCTGGCTGAAAAGCTACTGTAGCACAAATTGCTGAAAATCTTAATGCTGGCTGTAATATAAAGGTAGCAGAACACAGAGCATTGCAACTTGCTGCAGACTTCTTGTCTACATCTGCAAATGGTCACAAGTGTCAGAACTGGACTAAGAAATTGGCCTGGTCTGATGAATCATATTTTGTTTTACTTTGTGCTTGTTTGTTGGTAAAAGATAGCAGCAGGATTTGCTATGGGAAGGATTCAAGCTGGCAGAGGCAATGTGATGCTCTGGCCAACGTTCTGCTGGAAAGCCTTGTGTCCTGATATTTTTGTGGCTGTTACTTCGACAGGCAGCACCTAAATAAACATTGATGCAGATCACATGTACCCCTTCATGGCTGCAGCATCTTTCAGCAGCATTATGCTCCCTGCCACATTGCTGAAAATGTTCAGGAATAGTTTGTGGAACATGACAAAGAGTTATGACTTGATGACCAGAAGTCTTGTGGAGTCCATGTCTTGAAGTGTCAGAGCTGTTTTGGTGGCACAATAGTGACAATGTCCTGAAGTTAGTTTCATTATCATTGCAGACCGGTGCAAATTAAAGGTAAGAGGAGTAATTAAACCCTTTGATGCTTAACATGGGTCAAAACTAACCCACATTCAATTGAAAATGGGTATCTCTTGACCCATGTTGTGCATCAAATGGTTAACAAGGTTGGATAAGACTGAGATGCACATGTAAGCACTGTAAACTAGCTCAATATGTGTTTACTACATCAGTTCTAGTCTGTCAAATTCAGAGGAAACAAGATCAACATGATAAACTAGTTGTTCACTGGAACTAAAAGCACTTTAACAGCTTTATCTGCCAGATGCTAAGGGAGCAGCACTCACTGTGTGTGATGTTTGTGATCTGTGGTGGAGACTATTCTTGGCTCATATACGTTTGTCACCTAAGTGTGAACATATTCTGTTGGTTTTTATGTTTCTAAATGTCTAAATACAGCAGCTGCTTTAATTAGATGACAGTTAGGCCTTTTTTTTTATACTTTCCAACAGAGCTTTTAACTTTAGATGCCTTTTGGTTTTCACATCGCGTGTGCTCAGACCACACTGTGCTGTCTCTTCCTGTCAAACACTCACATGCATCTCACTCCTCCCACTGCAGACCGCTTTGCTCTGTCCATGAGAGTTTCACAGCCATCGTTATGCTCTCTGACTCCTCCTCTATCACACCTTAAGTTTTTTTTCCCCTCTCACACAACAAGCAGATGCAAAACGAGACACAAAGACTTAGCAACACAGAAAAAAAAAAACCAGACATGTTCAGCCTGAATACAGAAGCTTTATTTTTTGCTAGGGCTTGTTTTGTTTGCTACACACACACAGAAAATACATCAGCAGGTGAATATGATAAGGCATGAGTTGAACTCTGATTTGCAGTTCCAGGAGCCTCCTGAGTTTATCTGGTGGCAGCATAAACAACATGTGTCTCCATTTCTCTCTTTGCTGCAGGCCCGTGGTGTCTTTTCAATCTTGTCTGGAAAGTTACAGCTGCGTAGTTCCCATCATCTGACCTCAGATTCTGAAAATTAGAATGTTTAGAGTCACATGCTATATCACACGTACTGTAGATTTGCCACAAATCTGTGTGGGTTGCACCAAAAAATAATATGAAGATTTCTTTGAGTTGTAATCACAGTTTAGTTACATTTACACTGTAAAATGCAGGTTTATTGACTTAAAGCAAAAGCTGAATATTACGATTTAAGATATACACCACTGAGACTGAGTCAAGATAGAATTACAGAAGATTATTAACAGAACCAACATTGCTTAAATTTATAATTGAATTTTAAAACTGCTGCTTTGGTACCATTTAATGTTTACAGCCGTATTTCAGAAACTATATGCAACCAGTTGCAGAAAGACTCAATTTTCTCTTCCTTGATAAAATAGCTTCCTGTTGAGCTGATGGAACATTCATGTGTTTCAGAGGGGAAAAGCGAAATCAGCCATTGGAAGAAGGGAACAACTACTGACCAATATTAGTTTGAAGATTACACTTCAGTCGTTCAATAATTTCAAAATCTGATTTAAATGAGCTGTTATTACTTAAGGTTGAAGAGAACGAGAGATTCTGACTCTCTGCTTGCCTGAACTGGCAGTTTGATGCCGCTGACAGAGGTTATTCACTGACTAGTCATATGTTTAAAGGCAACTTTTACATATTAAAAAGTGTACATAAGTTTAAAAAGGGTTTACCTCGCTTTTTTCTGTTTGTGATTCTCCATTCACAGCTAAATAGCAAACACAAAAGTCTGATTAGTTAGTTATTAATGACAATAAACTTGCTTTTCAGTCTGGAATGTGCAACAAATTAAAGCTCATCTGTACCTTTTTGGAGTTTCCAGATTTTTACAGCCTGTACAAGGACTACTATAGTGAGCAAAACAGTCAAACCACCAAGGATCATGCTCATTAGGTATGCGATTGTGTCAGGTTTGTCTACAAAAAGAACATATAATAAACTGTAAATTTAAGCTGGTTGCTTTAGATATGTTTTATATTAAAATTACTTTAGTAAAATGCACAATTCAAGAAACGTACCGGCAGTCTTTAAATCCCCTTCGTCATCGGATTCATCATTTCCTGTAAAGAAACATCAGCATTATATTAATTTATGCTCATTAACCTTCTGAACCCCAAAACCAGCTGGCAGATTTGAAAGTTATTTTAACAGAACCAGCCAAATTACATCATTAATCAGCCAGAAACTTTAAAAATTGCATAATGTTCAACTTTTTGATGATCCCTGAACTTATCATCTGTGACATCTGTTTCTTTTAAATGACTAATTCTAAGAAAACATTGTGATGTTTCAACATTGTCACTTTATTCCACGTCTCATTTTGAAAAATTGCCAAAAGCAAGCCATTTTTGCAGCAGATTCTGTATAACAAGAAAAATCTGTGTTACTCAGGTCAACCGAGAAGCCAAAGGTGACTCAGCTGTGACTAACAGTCAAATATTCTGTCACTTTCTGGCCTTTTAGCGGTGTTCAAACAGAGAAGACAGGAGATGATGAGAGATTGAAAAGAAAGTTGGACATACTAGATGAAAAAAAAAAATGCAGCATGGCTCAACAATAGTGAACAGAGGAGCAAGATTTTGGATGATACATTCAGCATGGAGAAATGGCTTTTTAAAGTTGATATGCAGAGTAGTGTGGAAAAATGGATTGTGTGTAGGGACTGCAAAAAATGTAAGCAGTAAGATATCTAAGTATGTAGAGCCACCATTTTCTTTCCAGTATCAGTAACAGACATGCAAAAATAGTAAAAAACTAGTCCGCAGTGAGTAAGAATATGACAGGAGCAGAGCTGTTTCACACTACTGTGATAATACATTTAAGATATTCTCTACATATAATGGTAAAAAGTAGACTGATATGGTGCAACTGTTATCTTACCTTGAATGCTCAGCTCAGTTGAATTGGCAATAACCGTATGTTTTCTGTAAAATCCACAGAAATACAGCCCGGCGTCAGATATATCCACTTGCTTGATCTTCAGAAAGACAGTAGTGATGTTGGAAGTCATTTCATATTTTCCCATTTGAAATCCGTCACAGAATGAAGGTGTGCCGTTAGCACCGTACATAGCGGAGATGCAGCTGGGCTTAGTTCTGTTGACCACTCTGAACCACTCTGCCAGAGTTGGACTGGTGGAAATGTTGGAGCACATCAGTGTGACTTCATCACCAGACTCCACAGTGTGAGACTCAGACATCCAGCCTGAAACAAAGAGCAGAGAGAACATCAGATTTAACCCTACGCCCGTTTCAACAGTACATCAGAATGAATTCAACGCCAGCAAATTTGCAAGTTTAACATGGAAAGTGGAATTCTGGATTCCAGAGACAGTTTTAATGTATTTGCTGCTGATAATAAATGCTACTTACTGTGACTGCAGAGAAGTAAAACTGTAAAGGAGGTGAAGCCCCTCATCCTGCGTGTAACACTGTCAGTCAGTGCCCTTTATTTATGTCATTAGAAAGGGGCGTGGAAATGAATGGCTCTTGCTAGAAGGCTCAGCTGTTCCACAGACACGTCAGACAACAGTTTATTAGGCATTAAGGAAGGTGTCCTCACCTATTTACTGAATGCTCGAACAGTCAGACATACGTGAAGCCGAGCTATAGTGTACAGGTGGATGCTACGTTTTGCTTCTGTGCCAACATTGCAAAAGAAAGACCATTGTGGTTGGAAACAGTAGCAGCACTGCTGATTTCAATCTCTGTATGAGGTTATTTTGCGGTCAAAAAAGGCGGTGCTTTCAGCCTAAAATTATTCATCATAGTGAATTTTAATGGTTTTGAGAGGTTTCTTCTGACTGGAAGTACAAGAAATGTACTGCCACATACTGGAAATAGTAATTCAACGTTCATTAGTAACATTTCAATGTTTGATTTTAGTCTTTGGTCTTAAATGTATGCAAACTGTGTCTCTGGGAGTAACATTTTTTCTATCATACTTACTGTTTTAGACCCTTGTGAAGGATTTGCTGAAAAAAAATCATCACAGGATGTTTGTTTGGGTCAGTTACAAGGGTCACAGTGTTTGTTATTCTTTCTCATCAGGTGAAAGTCGTCAATCCCTGTACTGGGAAGCTACTGTAGAACCAAAAACACAGGTAAGACCACACCAGACTCACCACATATTTCAACCTGTCCCCTCCAGGAGGCACTCCAGCATGATGAGTTCAAGCGTAAGTTGCTGAGAGTGCACAGACAGGAGGATATATGTGCAAGTTACTCAAATAATATGATGAAATACTGTGTAGGGCATGAATATTGGGTAGCGGATCACTTCTCTCTCTATTGTGTTCTGTCACTCTCCTTGTGGCTTCAATGCAAGTCTCCTGAAGTGTCTGCCTCTGAGTGGGCCTCTCATCACCGCAATTTGAACCAATGGTTGACCTTGCAAGATGGGTTTTGTGGTCAAAAAACACTCCTTAGTCTGGGCTTCCCTCCCACCCAGGCGACCCTGTGTCCCCAACAACCACCCATCTTAGCAATGTGACGCTTCGAGGCCTGACAGACTTTTTGCAATTATACGTTTTCCTGCTGCCATTGCACTACTTGCACATGTTGCTCCATTTACAGGACTTAAATTTTCTGACTTCACTGTATGTTTTTAATATATTTTGTTGTGCATTTGACACTATACGGTCCATTTTTTATTTTAGTACTGCTCAGAATTTTTACGCTTGTCTATTTTATATTTATATTTCTCTTCTTTTTTTTATTTCTTTACCATACTTACTGGATATCTTTGCTAAATTACCAGGGCTCCAGACTAGCTTTTTCACTGGTTGTACCTCCCACCATGTCACAGGCAAAACACATCACTTGCTGAACAACATCTCATCGGTAGATTCTACAACTTACCAATGTTCCCTAAACCCTCCCAGTTTGGAGCCCTGTTTAATTTACTAAATATTTTTCAATTGCACACATTTCTAACATTTTATTCACTAAATTCAAGAATTCAGTTCAACATTTCTTCATTTATTCTATCTCGTTACTGTCAGTTTAATGAAATTATTGGTGTGTGTTGAATAAAAATGATTAACCATGTGCCTTGAAAATAAGGCTGTTAAATTCAAACTAAACATTTTTTCTTCATCCGTTTTAAAATAGATTGTTAAAAATTATCACTATTTATCAGTATTGACTGAAATGAAACATATTATGCAAAAAGTTTTTTTCAGCTATGTTGCCCAACCATATTTCTGCCATCGTTGCGTTATTTGCTTCATTTCCTACTGAGGCCCTACAGATGTTAAAAGTGTCACACAGGTTGACCCTCTTACCAGCCAATCAGATGCAACCCCATTTTTAAGCTGGTGTTGTGTCGCTCAAAACGATCAGTTGCCAAGACCTCTGAGACGATGCACCCGTATGTGATCATCTGTGGAGTATGTAAGTCTCTCTCTGAATGTCATTTATTCTCAGTATAATTAAGGCTAAAAATGGATTATCAGTTCTGTTTGTTGACGATTATATATTTTCTTGACCCAGTTCACCTGTCAGCTGTGATCCAGTCGGAAACCGTCAGACAGGACACCGGAGTGATCACCGCCTCTGTCGGGGAAAATGTGACTTTACATTGCTTCTACGAAAGCCAAGTGGCGATGCACTTCTCCTGGTACCGACAGCTGTTAGGAAGCAGACCAGAGCTCCTGTCCACTATTTACAAATTTGGAGATCCATCCAAAGTCTTCCCCTGGCTGGAGAAAAACCCCCGTTTCTCTCTGCAGAGGATGGAAGGGACGAATCATTTACATATCTCCGACATCCACCTCTCAGATTCAGCCACTTACTACTGTGGAAGCTCACATTCCAACATGGTAGAATTTGGAGAAGGAGTCTTTCTGAGTGTTGAAGGTATTGTGTTTCTGTTTTGTCATTGGCCTTGACTCTTAAGTGTTCCTTTACCTAAAAATTATAGTGTTTGGACAAATATATGCAGTACAGACCAAAGATTTTTAAAACTTTTGATAGTTTTAGTTAAATGAACTTATTACAGCTTTCTACAAGGATATGGAGCAACCAGTCAGGCTGTAAAAATTCAAATTTGGTGACATTTGGAGCCTTTAAAACACCAATTTTCCATCTTATACACCGATTTTCATTTCTGGCAAATTTAATGGGACTGAAGAAATTCGTCAGAAACTCTATCAGAAATTTTTTTTAAAAGCAAAATGTATTATTAATAATAATATATTAATAGTATAATAATAAATTCACTCAGGAAACAGCAGAGGCAGGATAAGTTAAAATTCAGAATATCAAAATGTGACAATATTCAAAAAGTTAAAGTGATAAAAGACAAATGAGTAGAAGATTGTTAATAAAATTGGCTGTCCTATTGAAATGATGCCTAAATGTGGGTTTTAGTTCCGATTTAGAGTCTAAATAAATGGCTACAAGACTTTGGGGTTCTCGAAGGTTCACTGGATACAAGCGAATCCGACAATTAAGTAGGGCCAGGACCATTAAGTTATAGAAACCAGTAAATTAGTCTTAAAATCAATTTCTAAAACAGACAGGAAACCAGTGCAGAGACTTTAAAATTGGTGTAGTGGGTGTTTTTGTGTGCAGCTGAGTTTTGAAGCAGCTGTTGAAATATATTCTTTTCTGGGTGACTAGGTAGCAGAGGATTACAACAGTCAAACCTACAGGTAATGAAAATGTGTTGACTTGAGAGAGAAACGGTTACACTCTGGTGATGGGCTTCAAATCATAAAATGTATCATTAATTTCTAACCTATGGCTCGAAACTGAGTCAAGATGACTTTTTTTACTTGTTTACATGAGTTCAACTCCAGTGCTTGCAGTTTAAGATCAATTTTGTCTCTCTAAGTTTCAATGACCAAGACTTCATTTTGGTCCTGATTAAGTTGTAGAAGATTCTCTGCCATCTATAACTTGATATTTAAAGTACAGTTAAAAGTGGCATTGACTGGCTGTAGGTCATCAGAAGACACAGCGAAGTACAAATGTGTGTCATCAGCCTCTCTGGCATTAAGTAAATGTTAAACAATTTGGGGTCTAAACCTTACCTAAACCGTACCTTGAGGGACATCATAATTAATTTTATTGCTTGTCGACCAACATATTTTAATGCTTGTCAAGATTTAATAAAAACATTAATGCAATCCTATTCATGAACCTATTCAATACAAATAAACAAGGTTATTTTTAAGGGGAACATGCTTTAATCCAATGTCTTATCTACACAATGTTTTGATTTTAAATTAAATTATTAAGATACAACTGCCACTCCAATAATAACTCTAAAAGCAAAATGTGAATCTGCTGCATCAACTCAACTTCATTTTCTGATGTAAAAAAGTACAATTATGAAAAGGGAATTCATTAATTTGATCATTTATTGGGAAGATACGGAGCTTTCAGTTGACTTTTTAATGCGTATTGTGTCATCGTCAAGTTGTTGCCATCTGTGCAATCAGTGCAATTCTGAATGTTTTTTGTCGTAAAACAAACAGGCATAGTGAGTCACAGCTTTTAAAAAATAATAGAACTGAAAGGTCCTTGTAGAAAACTCTCATTTACAAATAAATGCATGTAAATGTTAAGATTATGAGAACAATTAAGGCTACACATACATTATATTTACAAAAATCAAATATGAGAAAAGGCATTTTCTCTATATGTTAATTCTCTTTAGGAGACAAGCACCAGGGAATTATCCAGGCACCAGCATCCAAGACCATCCAGCCAGGAGGATCTGTGACTCTCAACTGCACAGTAAAAACTGGGTCCTGTGATGGAGAACACAGCATTTACTGGTTCAGACGTGGATCTCGCCAAGGATTCCTTCACACACACAAGGATCAGTGCAAACCAGCGCCTCCTTCACCCAGCTGCGTCTACCATCTGCAGAAGACGAACGTGAGCTCCTTGGACGCTGGGACCTACTACTGTGCCATGGCCTCCTGTGGGGAGATCCTGTTTGGAAATGGAAGCAAGCTGCTGATGGGAGATGAAGTAGAGGACCAAGAGGCCCAGATCAGAATCTTGGTCTGGCTGTCTATCATTAGAGCTGGGATTCTCTTGTTCTTTGTAACGATTTCTTTCTTTGTTGTTGTCATTAAGACCTGCTGAAGTAGCCAAAGATGTAAAATATCAACCCAAATTACACGAATGCCAAATTACACTTTGCTTAATTAAACTGTGCTATTCTGACAGAGCCTTTGTTCTGTGATGTTTGTTGCATACGACATGAGGTTGAAAAACCACAAATAATTCTGCATTGGTCATTGAATTTAAAGGTTTGTTGTGCATGCACAGCTGTAAATGAAATTATTTGGCTGTAAAAATTCAGGTTTTAATAGTGACACTGACTTTCTAAACATCACAATTTCATGGGTTGACTGTGTTTCAAGATGCCATCTAATGTTTGAAGTCATTCCTAATCTATCAAACTGGTTTACCTCAAAAAAGCAGTTTTTTGGACAAACATCAGCTGCTTTCTCTGTAGTGTGTTTCTGTTGTTTCTAACTTTCTCTCTGAATGATAATTTGACATGTAAATATAGCCACTTTCTCACTGTCTTTATATATATATGTATGGTGATTTTGTCAGACAATGTCAGGATTTTATCAGGATTTTGGTTTTGCACAGCAGGTGCTTGGACGTGACTGCTGGCTAACATGTAGATTTAATAGGTTTAAGGCATTTTAGTCATTATTTCACTGTTATCTGACCACAGAAGCACAAAAACATATAAATGACAGCAGCTTTATTGGGACTTCAAATGTAATTAAAAAAAACTGTATATGTGAGAACAGGGTGTAGGAGAGAAGCAACTGGGTATAATGGGAAATTTAGCAGGAGGTGGAGTGACTCAGTGCTGAGGGTGAAGTTGCATGTTTGACCAAGTTGATTCAAAGAGGATTTAATGTTGCTTTCTGATCCTAAAAAAAAAGGTTTAGATTTTGCTAGCTGCAGTGCTACATAACATATTCAGTGGTTATTACTCATAATGTATGTGCTGTCAGAGACCCAGCGGAGTATTTCTAAACTTTGTTTAATCACAAAAATAGTTCACTGTGAATTACTGAATGTTTTCAGGGTGGAGTTTCTTTGCAACAAAATGAGGCCATGCTGCTTGAAACCACCTATATATAATAACAAAAAGAGCGCAGGGTTTTAAATAGGCCAAACTCTACCACCATACCTGAAGTTTCTCTCCTCCGTTTCATATGACCGCAGAAGTGTGAAAAAAAGGCTGAAAGGTGTGACCAGTTACTGTAATGAAGCTGAAATGTCACTGTATGTACAGGATAGAAAAGCTGTACCACACAGTTTTCTTTGTGTGTTAACTTTATTTTCATGTCTTTCACTGAAATCGACACATATATTAGTTCAGGAAATATTCAGTTAATTTCAGCAACTTCATTTCTGAAAATGTTTGTTTCTAGATCAAATATATTTATATCCAAAATCAAAATAGCCCCAACAGCATAAAGCTGTTGTGTTTGTCTCTGTTTTGTCTTTTGAAGTCATTGTCACCACATTTTCTAGGCATATATGTCGGTTCATTTACAATCATAGTGTTGATGAGCAAAAAATAAACATGGTAATTTTTTTCCCAATCTGTTTTTATTTTGTTCTATTGATTAATAACTTTACTTTGTCTGTAGAGAGTGGATATTTTTTTTCTCTTTTTAAAAATTCTAATTAGTTGAGATTAAGCTTAATTTTCTTCATTATTTACAAATCTAGCATTTTTGTGCTACATTTGTAAACGTAGAGAAAATTAAGAGTCAGATATGAGAGATTTCAATCAATTTTAAGTAAATTTCTATTCACTTCTTTCTAGTTTTTGCCACGTGAATTCCAGATTTACAGAAACACGTCACGCACAGCATTAAGACCATTATCATAAAATGCACATGTAAAATTTGATTTTTTTTTGCTTTATTGCATCTAATCTGTGAGTTTAAGTTTGGCACCAATACAGAAGAATTCAATTTAATACAATGGTTAAAATAAACATAAAATTTAAAAAAAAGCAAAAAAGTGTGATGCTACTTTTAGCTTTGAACACTGGAAGCAAATGTCAAAGATAGAAAAGTGATTGTTCTATCAATATTCTATCTATAGATAGATAGATGGATAGATGGATGGATGTCCTGTCAGTCTCGCTGACTGTACTTAACACCAGAATAAATCACCATGTCTGTGTCGTGTTTAACTGGAGCTGATCGGCAGGAGGAGATTCTGGGAGCAGAAGTCACCGCTGCATAAATAACTGGATCTGTATTCTGAAAAACATGAAAAGACAAATATTTTACACTTGCCCCGAATGCTTGGATACAGTAGGATACGTTTAATCAATCCTTAGAGGCTGACTGAAGCACTCTACGTACTTTCTTTCTTGGATAATTGTCAAAGTATTCATTGCAACAATTCATATATTAAATAAAACTGCTCAACTTGATGTTTCCAACAATACCAGTTGAAATGATATGTTGGCAAGAAAAATTCTAGACAGTCTCCCCTTCTTCGTTATTAAAAAATGATCTCCACTGCCAGCATTTTCTGGTGAGGTACATGTAAAAACATTTCTATATCATTATATGAAATAGAATCTTTGATTGGTATAAAGTCCAGCATAGAAAATCTGCAAATGTCACCATATCAGATGATGGGAGATTTAGAAAAAATAGACTATTCTGAGAAAAACAATATTTAGCATGTATGGCTAGCCTTTATAATGACCAAGACCTTTAAAGCACGATTGGGTTGGACTTACTTGATTGTCTTCTAGAGACTCATTGATGCATCTGGATGAGGCTGAAAACAAAGAAAACTCCTGTTACTGCTGGCTTCTGCCAAGTATAAGTCACCGTAGTCACTCTGCAGGTATATATAACTATTCCATATAATGCATAGTTTTACATACCTGCAGCAACTTTCTTGTGGTTCTTGCAAAGCTTCCATACAAGCACAAGTGTCACCACACCAAAGATGACGTTTGATAGAATCAGTGCAGTAACACCTGGGCTCAGATCAAGTGATTTGCTGAGGGCAGCATCTCCTTTAACCAGAAGAGAATAAACCAACCGCATCTATTTTAGATTTTGAATGCAGGCGTTAACACAAATTGTACTTGCACAAATGAAACTTAACAGTACAGCATGACTTTCTTGCACTCTGTCTTACTGTGGATTTTAATCCTGGTTCCATTTCCAAACAGTATTTGTCCACATGCAGTAACAACGCAGTGGTAGACTCCAGCATCTTCATAGCTGAGGTTCCTCATGCGAAGGTTGTACACACAGGTAGATTCTCCAGAGACCGTGTGGCAGCTGCTGTTGTGATTTCCAGATGTGTAAATCATTTCAGGAGCTGAATGATCAGAGTTTTTCAGCCATGTGACACTAGTGTGTTCTGCATCGCACTGATAAAACTGCACAGAACATCTCAGAGTCACAGAGTCTCCTGACTGGGCTGAATGAGACTGTGGCTGCTTGACGACATAGTCACTGTTCATCTTTGCACCTTAAAAGGAAACCAAATGAACGAATTTAGAGTTTCGTTTTCATATAGCAATCTTTAGATGCTAGGAAAATACTTAAGGAAATTACAGAACAATACCTTTTATCATCAGAAAGGTCCCTCGTCCAAACTGAACGTCTTGTAGTTTCATCACTCCACAGTAGTATGTGCCAGTGTCCTCCCTTGCAGTCCTAGATATAATCAGGTGACTACTGGTGCTGTAAGATATTGCTGAAAAATGACGAAACTGCTTTTCAAATTTTATCTCATTAAACATTGTATCTACTGAGGCCACCAACTGCAGTTTCCTTTCAGTGGTCAGTTTGTACCACACTCTGTTTCTTGCAGAATTAGAAATAAAACATGAGATAATAACTTTGTCTCCTAGTTTCACAGCTTGGAAAGAGTCAGGCTGAGAGATGTCACTAAACTGTGCTTTACCTGAAAGAAACAGAGACAACGAGACTCATCAGTGCACTTTCATGTATGTAGATCTGCATTAAAAAGAAACATTTTGTTACTTACACACAAACCCGAGCATGGAAACACATAGAAAACACATAACCATCTTCTGTACTTGCAGCTCCATCTCCACCTGTTGAAGTGGCAGTGGCAGCAGGATCACTGAAGTATATACATATGGTTTGTCAGACATCTGATTGGTTCATCATACTCATGTAGTCTCCCCTGATTGGCTGTTTAGTAAATCAATCAGATTTGATCACAGGGAAGTAAAAAAGATGCTGATCACATGCTAACGCCACAGTTGATCGGCTATTGTTCTACCAAAGTTAGATTTTTGTCACAAACACAGCACTTTTATCAAACTGATTCCAATTAGCTGCAGAGCATAATGTGTTCATAATGTGCTCCTGTTCGTATGTCAAATAAAATGTCAAATAAAATATGCACCACCTCTGAATAACTGCATTGTCTCTAAGTTGAACAGTGGAATATTTCATGTTATTAACAGCAAAAACATGAAAATACAGGCCAGAACATAGAAACTCAATGCAACTAATATACCTATGATCACTGAAATAAAACTTCTAATGTTGAATTTCCTTCAAGGTTAATAAAGCATCCATCCATCCATCCATCCATCCATCCATCCATCCAGTCTTACTGTCAAACTGCATGAACCTCATTATAAATTGAACAGCAGAATTTCCTCAGTTTTTGAGCCTATGGGTTAGGTCTATGTGCATGTCTTCATCATGGCTCTATATGAAAAAAAAAAAGCCATGTGAATCGCAAAATCTGTAAGACTTCGCAAAGATGGAAAAGGATGCAGAAAGTTCAACTAAAACTCAGTAGAAAACACAGTTGCAGCAGAAATCTGTGGCCTAGAACCAGCCACAGTGCCACTAATCGGAGCTGCAGTGGTCGTCCTATTATAATGATGCTTCGGACAGTGCATATGCCTGGCAGTAGTGTGTACGGAGCTAATGCAGTAGATACAGCTTACGGTGCATGTATGAAAGGGAGTCCTCCCAGTGGACCCCAAGTGGACGAAGTAGTATATTAACAATGACTACACAACCACATAGAAACATGTTTTCTACCTCCCTATGATAGGTAGCCTCGTCTTTGTTTTGGCCTACCAGTGTCAAATGTGAGAATGTGTGATATTCCTGTTTGTCGCAACACACTCGTGGGTGTTGAGTGTGTACAACATAGGACTAAATACACAACCCTCTGATATCCAGAAAGTGACATTTCCAGATGTGGAGATCTGTGATCCAGTTGCAAAGTTTGAGCTTCCACCTTATCACCTTTTTTTCTCTACTGTCATGATGCCAAGGCAGGAGGAGACAGAGTAGCATTAGTGGGCGGTGCTTCGAACCCTGTGATGTTTTTGTCACCTGATGGATGCGTAAATGCTGGTAGCACGATGAACAAATCTACCTCACCCTTCTGAGAACCACTGTTGTAGACACATCCTGCTGGAAACCACAGACTGTCTTTCCTGCACTTACTCTGGTTTGTGGTTGCATGTAGAATAAACAACATACAAAGAAACGGTTGTGGAGGATTTTGGTTTTATTCATGTTCACGTTGTACATGCAGTGTCAGTGCTGCAGGTTTGTTTGATAACCTCAGGTGCAGTGTTTTGACACAGACAGAAGGAATCAGTGTATGAGGCACAGTATTGGGCTGTACTGGCTTACTGAGAGTAAATGTTGTGCAGAAAAGGCATTAGTCACTTTAAAGAAAACAGGAATTTTCTCAGTGGAAGAGCTTTATTGCAAGGGAAGCTTTAATATGACGTCTTAACAAATGTGCATGTTAAAGATATCAAACATATAAGGAGATCTTGTCGTAGTCCAACTCTACTGCCTCACACTGGAGTACACACATTCACTGTCTGTATTTCCTCTTGATCTGATGGTCTTGTGGTTCCTTACAACAGCATAATGAAGGTTTTCTTCCTCTTCATGGTGGGACTGGTGGTAAAAGATAATATAGTACAGGCATCAAGAAGAAAAAAACTAACGTTTAACAAGAAAATCTTCAACAGAAAGTGATGCTCACCACTGGAATTCTTGCAGAAGACGTTACATTGGAGTCTGTTTATTTAAACAGAGAAAGAAAGTGATATTTGTTCATGTGCAATAGGCGCTCAATATTTGATGTTAGCTTCAAAGACTTACCTGTGCACTGGCAAGGTCTTTTGCTCATTTTGTAGACTGAGACAGCCAGTAAAACAATCAGGATAGTGGTGAATGCCAAAGCTCCACCCAACAAGTACACTAAGACAGAAATGCTCACTTCACCTGCTGAGAGAAGAAATAACAGGAAATTTTGCTTCTTTTCCCTGCATTTATTTTATTATTGATATTATTAATGGGACAGATTTGTATCTTATCCAGTTTATCCCAAAACCACAAGGACATTTGGTGTTCATGACTGTTCTTATAATTGCCCACAAAAAGAAAGCTTGCACTTCCGAAAGTGATTTTAAAGGTGGCCAATCCATTGCACTTATTTTGCATCATTATGTATTTTTAGCATGATCTGAAGCTCATCTGGAGCTTTTCAGTCACATTTAGACAAATTAGTCAGTTTAAAACCAACAGTTTGATGGGCAGCAGTTTACGGCCAGTGAAGCAATCTTCCTTACAATGGCTCAGCTGTAAAAAGAGATAAATCTCACATTTGCATTCAGTCGCTGCAGCTATTGAATATATGAATGCTATATGAATGCAGTTGTGTTGTAATGTGATGGAAAGCTATATTTCTTGGTGGTGGAAAGCAATTTAGTTGCCACGACAAAAGACTAGCCTTAACATTTGGAAGTAATTGCCTCATGGAAAGTATGCCTCATGGTTACAAAGAATGATAACGCTTGATCAAATGTAAGTATTATACTGAGACAGATTTGAAAAAAACTGAATCTGTCCTCGTCAAATGTTACATCTTCTACAAAACTACTCACTCTCAGTGTCCAGCTTGGTCCCGCTTCCAAACAGAATGCGTCCACATGAGGCTACAGCACAGTAGTAGGTCCCAGTATGAGACAGATTCAGGCTATTTATTGGCAGGCTGTAGACACAGGTTTGTGTTTGTCTGTTGTCTTTCTTTGTACACTGATCACTCCTTCCTCCTTGGCTGTAAATGAGTCCTGGATGAGAATCTTCAGAGTTCTTGAACCAGTAAACACTGTGTTCTCCATCACAGGTTCCAGTATGTACTGTACAGTTCACAGATTGTCCGGGTTGGATGGTATTAGACTGATGGACCAAAGCTTTGATGTTCAAACCTGAACCCTTTACACTAAGAAAAGTGCCTTCATAAAATGTAAAGGTATAGAAATTGCTGATTACACAGTAGTAAGAACCTGAGTCTGAAATTCTCAAATCTGATATCGTCAAGTGATTTTTATCATTTGTAGCATCCAGTGAGAAACGTTGAGGGTTATTGAATTCATCTTGAAAGGTAGCTCTAGCGCTATGCTTGTAGAATGTGGACACCAGCTTTGGGTACATTCCCAGAGTTTGCTTATACCAGTAAAACATCATCAATGCCTCATCTTGACAGAAGCATTCCAAAGTCACACTGTCGCCAACATTTGTGGATTTGAAGTGAAGTGGTGATTGTTTCAAAGTTGTCTCATGGGCTGAGGAGAAAATGAAGAGACAAAGCAAATGCACACAAAATTCAATACATGTTGCAGGGATCTGTGTTGCTCTGTAAGGTAGACATTATGGTTATAGGTGAAATGAAGCAATAAGGAGATACAAACTTACCCATAGTCGTCGCAAACAGGCATGTGAAATACAAAGCAAAGGCTGGAGGCATCATCGTGCTTCGAATGCTTTGAGAATGAATTGAGTCGCTGCATGTTCTCCAGTCTTCATAGGCAAGGCTGTGTTTGATCGGCCAATCAGATTGAAGGTCTTAATTTGGAAACAGTATGTTCAGTGGCACATTTCTTTTCAAGTTTGGTTCCTTGAGAAGAAATTTAACAACAATTGGGTCTTTAGACTGGTAATAGCTTTAGAGGAATCACTAAAAGAGAATTAATTTGCACTGTATGTGCAAAACATCCCTCAGTGAACAGCAGTGATTGTAAGTGGCAGATATACATGAGTTGATTTACTTGTTTGCAGGTTTTTCTTTGATAAATACCTTCAATAATCCCATGCACAACTGGAAATAATCATTTTTTAATGAAAGAATTCAGCAGTTTGTCAATATTTAAGGACTCAAATGGATCTTTTCCAAAGATAGGAGCCTAAAGTGGTGTTGAACAGACACATCTTCATAGGGACCGTAATTATAGACGGTCAAGTGCCGTCCTGGACAATTATCGAGCTGATATTTAGCATTTTTTCCGATTGTTGCTATTATTTTAATCGATTCCTTTGATCGATGCGCTACTTTGGCTCAGATGCAGCCACCTCTGTCTATGTGCCACCAATCTGTGGTTTCAAGCAACGTAGTCACACATCACCAGTAAAATATGTCTGTTGGTCCCAAATATTAGTTGTTTGTCTCCTTGATTACAAAAAACTATTGGCACTGAAAAGATATATTAAAAAAATGTGTCGATCCCTAAGTGTTATGGTTACATGCAACTGCAACAAACAACTGAATAGTGCTTATTTTATTGTCTGGCTACAAACTGAACTTACGAAAGAGGCAACAGTAAAACACAAACCTGAAAAATAGATTTGCAGAATTTGTGGATAAATTCTCACCATGCAACTTTAACCCCTTCCTGCTCTTGATATTTGTCTTGTTTATTGGAAAACCTCACAAAAAGACTATTGGTTGGTTGACAGATAACATTAAATGATGTATTTTGTGGGTATTTTAAACTAAAACAGTCTAAGATGTTGTTGGTCACAGTGAAACAAGAAAACTTCAGCCTAAACAAAGTTACTAGTTAACAAAAGGTGATGTGCTACTTTCTCGCCTCCTCTTTTAAACATTTCCTGGTGGGGGCTTGCTTACGGCGTTTAAGATATGAAACTCATCTCATACAGCTGCATTTGTCAGATGACCACTCTTTGCTCTCGGCTTTTGTCTGAGTTGCCGTACGGAAACCACAGGCCAGTGTTCCTGTTTACAAGCGAGTACTTAAGTTTCCACTCTCGGAAACCTGCTCACAGTAGTTCTCACCTTTTCACCACAAGACTCAAAACAAAAGTCAAACGCTGAGAGCTGGCTGCTTTATAGGCTGCACACTCTGCTTATGTTTCTAGTTGCAAGAGTGTATTAATAGATCAGAGGGGGTTTTTCAGCAGGGTCTCAGTGCTGTAGCTTTTGCATGGTGCCTTTTTTTTATATCACTCTTTACATTCCACACCAGAGTTTTCACTTGAACTCCTTTAAAAACCCAATGTAGTTTTTTTGATATTGATGTTAGTTTCATGTCCTTTGTGAAGTTTAGAGCTTCCACCTGAAGTAGATTATTGTTTTCTCTTGTCTGTTCACATCATATCATTCTATAGTAACAGTTCAGTTTACTGAAATGACATTTTATCCACCCACCAGGCTGTCACATAAATGTTTGGTTTTATTTATTGAGGTTTTGAACTCTGTACCTCTAAGATTTGTGGTGCCTCGATACTAGAAATTGTTGTGTTGTGTTGTTCCACAGACCTAGTTGTTAAATTCTTTACACTCAAATATCTCATGGTGAGGTCAGTGAATTATCAAGTTATAATATAAGCAAGGGCACTTTTTATTTCATCTTATTTCTTTTGTTGACTTCAACTTGTAAGACTACAAATCACACACAGTTGCATTTCCTGAAATGCCCAGACAGCAGCCTTAATGTCATGTGACTCACGACCAGTTCTGATCGTCCCAAATGCTGCATGTTCACGAGTCAGTGTGGCCGTCCAGCTTTTAGCACATCTCCTTGAGAGCAGAACAACATCAGCCATTGCAAGCTGCAATCCAAGACAATGGAGTTGGAGTTCATCATTGGAAATTAAACTTGGGGACACTGAAGGCCACCACAGCAGGAAACTGCTCAATATGCAGATGGGAAACACAAGACAGAACATCCTAGCCAGGCTAGCGGGTTAGCAGCAACTGAACTTTAAAAGTAAAATCTTTGAATTTAGCACTTTAAATGACAAAGCAGATCCTATGCCAAATTAAGATTGTCCATGATATAATGTTATCCCCTTAAGATGAACAATTTTAGCATCTTCAACACACCAGACAAATAAGGACTGCATGAGGAATACCATTATAGGTGATACAGGACACACAGACCCAACAATATATTTTGCTTGCTTTGATTACAATAGTATATGTAATAGTCCACTGATTGCCATTTTTCAAGTATCACCACACAGCAAAATATACAGCAACCCAGAGAATAGACAACAGGAGTGGATGTAAAATCAAGAATAACATTTATTCAGAATAGTTGGAAAACGTCATCTTTGGTTTGTACAGTATAAGGATTAGTAATCATTCAAAAGTAACTCAAGGTTATTACAGGCAAGCTGCTTTGTAAATGTGAGCACTGAGCTCCCATGTCTGACTTATGTGCCACTAAAAAGGAGTTAAACACTAATAGTTGCAAGACCCTCCTGCTCCATCAGTCCAGATTCTCCCCACTTTGTCCACTTTCTCAAGATGAAACTTCCCTGTTGCTTTCACTGAATCTGATGTTAGAATAAACTACAGAGTCTCCAGTGTGTTTCTCTGTTCCTTGTCTGCGGATGAGGTTTCTGTGAGCCGAAGACACAGATGCATAGATAATGGCATCGTTTGTCTGTGAGAAATGGAAATTAAAAGTTTAGAGTTGATCTGACAAATCAAACAAACATTATATAATGAGAGAAACTCTAACCTGATCGCCTCCAGAAGATCCACTGTCTGTAGAAATGATCAGCCACAACAACAGTCACTTACAGTAGCTGAACAGAATGTGGATCAGATTTTGCACATAGCATAACATACCTGCAGAATTATTCCTTCGAGTCTTACAAAGTGTCCATACAAGAATAACGACCACAATCCCAAGAATGATGTTGGACAGCATCAGTGCAGTAACAGCTGGGCTCACTTCAAGTGGTTTGCTTGCAGTGTCAGCTGTAAAGAGAATAGACAGACAGTACTTCCATTAGTTTTTTTTTATGACTGCTTTAAATGAAATACATTATACTCTATGCATTAACATTGAGCAGTGCAGTGTCCACCATTTGATGACCACACATTATCTGATTTGAATAGCAAAACTGACTTAACCACATCCAACTGAGTATATTTAAGTCTTGGCCGGTTATGGTTGCTGCATTTTCTTTGGAGGCTGACCTTTAAAGTGTCTGTTTACCCAAAAGCATTTTCTCCAAATATAACCCTTCTTCACCAAGGCAGTTTGAGTGCTGGTTTGGAGCCTAACTTGACTGGTCTAGAGCAAAGAATTTGTGTCAAGGGTTGGGTGTGGGGCAATCATGACAAACAAGACCAACTTTGTGACCACTCATTTTTTAAAATAACACAGCTATTCAGTAGAAAAAGAGAATCCAGGGCTTCACTACGGGTCTATGGTCAGATGAAACAAAAACTGAGCTATTGGACCACAATGACCAGAAATGTGTTTGGAGAGAAGGTGAGGCCTTTAACTCCAAGGACACCAAACCTACTGTCAAGCATGGTGGCGGCAGTATTATGCTCCGGGGTTGTTTTGGTGTCATTGTACAATGGGAGTAATGCGTACTCTACTAGCCATAAAAACAGGGATTATTTATGTAAGACATCTATCTCTGGGATATTAAATACCACACAATACATTAGACAAGTATTTAAGGAGTTTGCGTTCCATCATAGTAACTTAAAAATCCTAATGCGAACTTTGACCCAATGAAGTATTTTAGTTCCTTAACCTCCACCCCTCTCTCATTTTTTTTTTTTACCATAGTCACAGTCAATAATTATTCCAGAATCGTAGGTAGTTTCTACTCACACATTTTGTAGAATACAAATCTTGAAATCAGAGAAGTTGGAAACAGAAAATGCTTAGAATTTTTTCTTCAAAGTGTAATTATTTGAATATTTTTTGTTTTTACAATAATTTGTCAAAAATAGTTGCTAGTTATTTTTTTGTTGATTGATGAAAAGATTAATTGATTTACTCTCTAGGTGGCTAGATGCCAGTGTTCTGCAATGTGATCGAATACATTCCCAAACAATGGGAAATTGTCAACTTTAAAAGTGTGTTTCTGGAAATGATCATTTCAGCATGAAAACGTAGGGTGTATAGAGTGTATCAGTTGTGAAATTTGCTACTTCAGAGACCTTTGAGATTTAAACTGAAAGCATTTTTCACTAAAACTTTACAGTACTGTCTCACGGTTAGTAATCGTGGTTCCATTTCCAAACAGTATTTGTCCACATGAAGTCAGAACACAGTGGTAGATTCCAGCATCTTCAGGGCTGAAGCTCCTCATGGGAAGGTTGTATATACAGGTAGTTTCTCCTGAGACCATCTGGCAGGTGTTGTTCTCATTACCAGGAGAGTAAATCATTTCAGGAGCTGAATGATCAGAGTTTTTCAGCCACATGACACTAATGTGTTCTGCAGGACATTGACCAGAGTGAACAGAACAGCTGAGAGTCACAGAGTCTCCTGACTGGACTGATTGAGACTCTGGCTGCTGGACGACAGAGTCACTGATCATCTTTGCACCTTGGAAAAGAAACCAAATGGCTTGCATGACTTTCAATTGGATGCAAATGGGATACTTGAATGGTAAATTACAGAGAATTAATACCTTTCAACATCAAAAAGGTTCCGGATCCAAAGTGAATATCATTTAACTTCATAACTCCACAGAAGTATGTCCCAACATCGTCCCATGATGTTGCAGCGATGAACAGATGATGGTCGAGCCTGTCAGATTGTACTGAGTAACCATGTTTAAATTCATCAGCATACACAATCCGATTGAAGAAAGAATCAAACGATGCTACAAGCTGGAGTTTCCTCCCTGTAGTCACTTTGTACCACACCTTTGTTGTCATAAGACTTTTTATGTAACACTCAATAGTCGCTGAGTCTCCAAGGTTCAGTGTTTGTAAAGAAACAGGCTGAGAGACTTCATTTAACTGTGCCACACCTGAAATAAACAGAATAGAATCAACTTTCTGCATGAAGAATCTGATAGAAATATTCCAAAAGTGGATTTTTGTTACTTACACAAAGACCAGAGCAGGAAAGCATTTGCAAGGTACAAAATCATCTTGTCCGATTTTCTTATCCTGCTTCTTCTCCACAGAGGTTCTGACCTACTGAAGCCACAGCAGACTCGACAGATTCACCAACACCCACATGTCCTACCTTCTGCCACATCTGTCAGGTCTGATTGGTTCATCAGTGTCACTTTAAAGAGTGTGATTTGGTGGTTCATGCTGGAAAAAAACTTTATCGTGGCCTGTTTTTCAGAGTCAACAAAACTTTTTTTTTTGTAATTAGGATTCTGTACTTTCTTTGTAACTAGAAGCAACAGACATTAAATGACAGTATCTAGGTTAACCACAATGAGGGCATAGTTGCATTTACATATTCCAGAACCACAGAAGACCTAGATTTTCTCAATTTGTACCAAAGTTGAATCACACACAGCTTCCTCAAAATTAAAATTTGTCAAAATGATTCTAAGTTTATACAAAATACAAAATGAGGTGATTGCATCAAATCGTTTTAGCAGATTTGCACACTTGTGCAGCTAATTTCCCGTTCTACCTCATCTCAGTGGCGTTCCACTTTTTGCAGACATCCCACCTGGAAACCACAGTGCAGTATGTGGTATGTGGAACAGTTCTTTCTCAGATTTTAGTCAGCAACTTGTTCATACAGAATCCTGTCTTAAGTTTATTCTGACATTATCACCTGTAGTTAGATTTGAGCTGTCCTCTTCTGTCAGCCCACATTCTTCTTATTGCAGATGCAGATAGCATTTGTGGTTAGTGGGATGAACCTACACATAATGAGGCCCTGCAGTTGATGTAACAGCTGCTGTTGCTGAAATACGCTGCTGTTGTCCATGCTAGCATGTAGATGCTTTGGTGCTGAGTGCAGAGCTAGCTAGCTGCACATGGGCTGATTTTTACACAATATCCTTCACACAGCTTCTTTGAATTGGAGCTCTCTGTACTATTTTCATCTTAAAGAGCTCACAAAATTGTACCCATCACCTAGAAAATCAATTGCTTGAAACCACACACACGCAAACACACAATGACAAAGTTTGCATGTGGTCCTCAATATAATCTGATGCAAACCTACATGTTTCACTACCAACCACCTAAAAAAAAACCATGCTGAAGTGTGGCACCCAGTCATTATAATTCTGTGATAAATTTACGTACTCCGCAGGTTTGACTTTGTTAGAAAGAGGCCCCTTTCTGCAGTTTAATCACTTTGGATGGTGCCTCTTTCAATTTTCATGCTAATTTTTGCAGACAGGAAGTCAGTTCAGTGATCAACAGCGCTATTGAGGTAAATCTATAGCAACCTCTTGGCACAGAGATGATGTAAATCAATGCACTTCATGTTCTTGGAAAAGCTTGTTTATTGAGTTTATTGCAGGGTAAGACTGTGCATTGATCATATTTAGATGAAGCAATGCTAAAAACATAGAGAAACACTAATAAGATGAATCATGTGATGCAAAAACAAAGTTGAAACACGTTCAGTTGTACTTCTTTACACTCAAGTACATGCATTCACTCCAGGTATCGTCTCTCTGACTTTTTAACTCCGTGATCTTGAGATGTTCCCCATCTTGGATCTGAGAAACAATACATCACAATCATACAAATGTTCGGGGTAGAAATGAAACTCATGTCCATAGATTGATGGTAATTGTGCTACAAATGTTGATCTAAACAGCAGATACCTCTGCGCTGGTTGTGGTGGAAGCTGAAAATCCTCCCCGAGACTCTGAAAAATAATGACACACCTCTTATGTAATGCTTTGTTGTATGCAGTGAACACAGTATAGATACCAATCGAACTAGTTACCTGTACAGTCGCAGCACTTTGTCCAACACATGAAGCACAGTAAGAAAGCCAGACTCAGGAAGATGATGAGCACCAAAAATATTGTGTTGGGAACAGCACGAAACTCCATTCCATCTGCAAATTCAGACATTAGAAGACAAACACAAAACAACTCTACCCCAATTTAATCTCAGATCATCTTACATATGATTAGACAGTTAACACAACTATTTAACAAACAGCAACATCTGTTAAAAACTTACAATCAGAGATGAGCTTAGTTCCGTTTCCAAACAGTATTTGTCCACATGAAGTCACAACACAGTGGTAGATTCCAGCACCATCATCGCTGAAGTTCCTAATCAGAAGGTTATTCACACAGCTAGCTACTCCAGAGACCGTCTGGCAGGTGTTCTCGTTACCAGGAGAGTAAATCATTTCAGGAGCTGAATGATCAGAGTTTTTCAGCCACATGACACTAATGTGTTCTGCAGGACATTGACCAGAGTGAACAGAACAGCTGAGAGTCACAGAGTCTCCTGACTGGACTGATTGAGACTCTGGCTGCTGGACGACAGAGTCACTGATCATCTTTGCACCTTGGAAAGGAAACCAAACAACTTGTGATCATTAGCATTATGTTCACATTCAACTGATGCAGATGAAATACTTGAATGGTAAATAAAAGATTTGAATACCTTTCAACATCAAAAAGGTTCCTGAACCGAACTGAATATCATTTAAATGCATTACTCCACAGAAGTATGTCCCAACATCGTCCCATGATGTTGCAGCGATGTTCAGGTGACTGTCGACCTTGTCAAAGTATACTGAATAACGCCAGTCAAATTCATCAGAAAGTACACTGCGACGATAGTGAGAATCAAACGATGCCACAAGCTGGAGTTTCCTCTCAGTAGTCAGTTTGTACCAAACTCTTTTTGTCATAAGACTTTTTATGTAACACTGGATAGTTGCTGAGTCTCCAAGGTTCAGTGTTTGTAAAGAAACAGGCTGAGAGACTTCATTTAACTGTGCCACACCTGAAATAAACAGAATAGAATCAACTTTCTGCATGAAGAATCAGACAGAAATATTCCAAAAGTGGATTTTTGTTACTTACACAAAGACCAGAGCAGGAAAGCGTTTGCAAGGAGCAAAATCATCTTGTCTGACTTTCTTATCCTCCTTCCTCTCCACAGAGGTTCTGACCTACTGAAGCCACAGCAGACTCGACAGATTCACCAACACCAACTTGTCCTACCTTCCGCCACATCTGTCAGGTCTGATTGGTTCATCAGTGTCACTTTGCAGAACATTATTGGCTGCAGTGGTTGTGGTTTCAATGCAGATTTCGTTTAAAAAAAACTCAGTGTTTTGCATGAATATCCTCTGCAGCACTAACATCAATGATGTGATCTGTGTTTAAGCGCAGATCTCTTGAAGTATAAAAGGTCAGTTTAACACATTACTTGAATGTAAATAATAGGGGGAGTTAATTTCTGCATGTTTTTTGTTACTGTCCCTCCACTGCAGTACAGTAGGCTTGTGTTGAAGACTTATTTCACAAGTTTGTATACGCTTGCTGAATACAGACAATGATTGGCTCATAGGTATTAAGACTCTGACCTCGATTATGCTTTTCTGTAATCTTAAGCAAACATGACTTCCTCCCAGATGCTTTCTGAGAATGAGGCCAACCACAAAGCCTTTTAGAGGACGAATCTACCTTTACTTTTTACCTCTGTGCGTCTTTACTGCTTTGAATACAACGCATTGCATGTAAAGAATCCCCTCCATTACCAGATACAACTTCACTAACATCAGGGAGTGTTTACACCTACATGAATATAACTGGATGTTACTAGTGATTAGGACAGTTAATAATTGCTGATGATGATGATGATACTTAACGACATTTTAAAGCTAATCAGATGGTTCATTGTGACATGCTGGTTTACTCCATTTTCCATCAGGTAAAGAGGACAATGTCGTAAATTACTGATAGTTCATCAGTGTCCAATAGAGCCAACTCACTATGCGTTTTGTCTTCTACTGTAGTACATGGAACGCCCTGCTGATCTTACACAGTGTGACTATTGTTTTCATATTGGACATCACATATTATACTTATGTTTTCTTGCCGTGATCAAATTTCATATAAAAATGAGCAGTTCCAGTATACAGATAGTGGGCTGCCAATGATGAAGTGCTGACAGGCTTCACTGTGAATGGATTTTAAGTCTTAAGATTACTTTCCAGTACACTCAAAAAAAATACAAGGTCAGTAGAAGAACTTTATATAGCAATTTATATAAAAATTAAGCTTTACATTCTTAGGTTTACATGAGAGGAAATATTATTGAACTCATGACCTGCTAGACACAGACAAATATCTCCAGATTTATGCCTTTACAATGGAGTACAGACATTTATTCTCTGTTTCCTCTCTATGTCTTCTTTGATCTGTTGGCCTTTTTTACCCTTGCAACTGCATAATGGAGGTTTTCTTCAGTTTTAAGTCTGGTAATGAAATAAATCACAATATGACACATGACATGGTCTCAGCTGCTGACTGATACACTAAAGCTTGAATGTTCAAATTGAAACCCTTCATACTATGCCTTCTGCAAATTCAAATTCTGCAAATTCAAAAATAATTGAAAAGCTACTTGCACAGAAATAAGTAGCTGAGTCTGAAATGTGTAAGTCTGAAATAATCAGATGATTGTTGCCAATTTCAGTATCCAGTGTGAAGCGTGGATTGTTCTGGTGTTCACCATAAAAAGTGACATTTTTGTCGTATTTGTAGAAAGTGGAAATAATCTTTGGTTTCTGTCCTAAAGTTTGCTTGTACCAGTAAAACATTGCTATCATGTGACCTTCGTAGCAGCATCGTAAAATGATACGTTCGCCAACATTAGCTGATATGAAGCTGCTTTCTTGATGAACGGAGGAGGACTGACAAGTCTTGTTAGCTGAAATGACAGAAGAGACAAAACATATATATCATTACTTTAATCTGTAAGTAATTAAATAATATTGATACAAACTGCTCTCACAAAAACAAAAGTCACCCGTTTCCCCCAAGAAGAGACACGTCAGGTAGAAAATGACCTTCACCGATGCCATAGCGTTCAAATTGGTGACTTGAGTGAGAAGAATCTTACTCTCAGTCTTGACTTTCTCCGGCTCCTCAAAGACGACACTGTGGCCAACCTGAAGTTGCACTGTATGTCCTACTAAGGAAATATGATCACATGTTCACAGCCGCCTATTGTGCCAGATTTTGGTTTTAGTGAGCGGTATGTGTAGAACAGAAAGACTCTTTGCCTTGCTATTAGACTACTATAATATTGCTACTCATCCTTGTTGGTCCTGGTTGGTCAGATTCTGCATGTTTTTATAGTTGTTGGTTTCCTTAAAAGAACAGAAAAGGATATCAAAAGTGCAAAGAAAACTACTTACTTTGAAATGTTACCATCCAGTAAATGGCTTCAGGGAAAGTGTTGGTGGGCTGTGGTTTTGTTGCTGAAACTCTACTCAACAGGTCCTAAAAAAGTCCTACAACATTTGCTTTCTAACAAGGATTTTCTAGATCACCATCGCACGTAGAACCTTACTGTGAATGGAAATACTCCTATACGTCTGTTGCCTTCGAATATTGACAAGGGTGACAAAAGAAAACCATGTGGCTATCCCTCAGATGCCAACAGCTTTAACAAAGCAGTAGTATTTTATACTCAGGGAATGACAATGGGTAGGTTTTTATTTCAAGAATGTGACATACCCTCAAAGTCCAGCTTGGTCCCGTTTCCAAACAGAATGTGTCCACATGAGGCAACAGCACTGTAGTAGGTCCCAACATCAGACAGATTGCGGCTCTTTAATGGCAGGTTATAGACACAGATGTGCATTTGTGTGTTGAGTTCCTTTTCACAGTGATCATCCCTGCCTCCACGGGTGTAAAATAGTCCTGGATAAGATTCTTCTTCAGTTTTGAACCAGTAAACACTGTGTTCTCCATCACAGGTCCCAGTATGTACTGTACAGTTCAGAGTCACAGCGTCTCCCGGTTGGATGGTCTTAGATGTTGACTGCTGGACCAAAGTTTGGAAGTTCAAACCTGAGTGGTTTACATAGATGGTAGCACCCCCTGCAAATTCTAACGTGTATAAATAGCTACTTGTGCAGTAGTAAGTAGCTGAATCTGAAATGTGCAGATCTGTTATCTTTAGGTGAGTTTTACCTTTTACATTAACCAGTGTGAAGCGTGGATCCCTCTGGAATTCATTGTAAAAAGTGCCATCCATGCCATGCTTGTAGGAGGTAGAGATGAGCCTTGGTTCCTGTCCCAAAGTTTGCTTATACCAGTAAAGCATCACTGCATCTCCTTCATAGAAACATCGCAGAGTCACGTTGTCTCCAGTTTTACTTGATAGGAAAAGTCTCTCTTGACGAACAGACATGTAGAAATTCAAGTTATCCATCTGAGCTGTAGTGAAATGAGAGACAAAGCAAATACACATTAGGAATGCATGAAAACATAGCCAACCACTTTAGGTGTTATAAACTGCAGTTTCAAAAATAACTCACCCATTTGCTCCAACAACAGACATGCCAGTGCGTCTTTGTCACAACAAAAACAATCATGCATTTTGGTTCCTTAATAGATGTAATATAGGTCTTCTGGAAATATGACAAAATCTGCTGAGTCAAAATATACACACAGTAACCTAAATTAACAATTTGGTGTAGCAGAAAGTTGTGTTTAGCAAATTTTCTTAGCGGCATGAACTCTTAACTTCTTGAGTCATTACAATTGACTACAGCTGATGCCTCCTCTGAGCTAATTTAAATAGGGCCCATTTAATGCACTCATTAGACTCAGCTACAGACACTACAGTAGGTAGGTTGAAGAAGCTCTCCAAAGATCAGAAAAAGCAAATTATTTACTTCAACAAGTCAAGAAAGTAACTTGGAGCCATTTTAAAACAGCTTCAGATCCCAAAATCATCTGTACAAATATTTGTTTTTAAGTATAAAGTCTATGGTACAATTGTGTCACTGCCACGATCAGGAAGAAAATGCAAGCTGTCACCTGCTGCTGAGAGGCCAAAAAACAGGTCTGCAGTGAATGACAAATTGCTGGGACACAGCTGTCAGTGTCTACAGTTAAATTTGTTTTACATGGTCATTGGCCGAGAGTCTGACATTGCAGAAGGAAGCTCTTCCTCTTGAAGTGGCAAATTAAGGCTCGACTAAAGTTAAACTTTGTTATTTAGCCACAATAACCAGAAATATGTTTGGAAGAGAGGATATGAGGCCTTCAACTCCAAGACCATCATGCCTACCATCAAGTGGTAGTATTATTATTATAAAAACTCAAGACTGCCATGGTATACACGACCAGTCAAAAGTTTGGACACACCTTCTCATTTAATGTTTGTTTCTTATTTTCATGGCTTTTTACATTGTAGATTCTCACTGAAGGCATCAAAACTATGAATGAACACATATGGAATTATGTAGTAAACAAAAAAAGTGTGAAATAAGTCAAAACATGTTTTATATTTTAAAATCTTCAAAATAGCCACTCTGCTTTGATTACTGCTTTGCACACTCTTGACATAGCAGTAGTCCTACATCTTCCTGTCTTCTTTTCCTTTTTTTTGTGTTTGAAATCCCGTTTGCTACTCTGATATTCTCCTGCCTGCCGGATTCTCCTCATCTGCATCTGATTTGTTCATTTGTTGTTGTTTTTTCCGTATCTCCTTTGCTTCCCTTGTGTATTTCCTGTCACCTGCCTGAATCACTCCTTGTGCTCCATGTGCTCATCCTGCTTGTTTTTGTACCTGTTTGGGTTTCTGATTGCCTGGATTCTGTTTTTTTAGATTAGTTGTTCAGTTATTTCTTGGACTTTCAGTTAATATTGTACCTGGACCACCCTTTGTTTGCCTCCCTGCCAGTGGTTTTACCGTTTTGTCATTTTTTATTCCAGTGACCTGCCTGTTGTGTGTTAGTGTCTGCATTTGGGTCCTTCCTTGGTCACCCACTGAAAATAGACACAAATGTCTGATGGTCCAAAATTGGATCACTTTACAATAATTGCATCACTTCTAACATTAAATTCATTGCATTTGCTTTATTTAAAATTGTACAAACTCAGTGTGACAAAAGTCAGTACACCTTTCATCATGTTCTTGTAGATTTTGCTATATTCATGCATGCTTACATTGATTTTTGATGACAAACTTAATCCTCCTCTTCCTGGACGATACCAATGTTGCACAGAATTCTTGACAGATGTTCTACCGTTCTTTTTTTTCACCCACATCTTTGCTTTGTATACTTCTAGTTGTTGTCATGCTGGAATATTCCTCTTCTGCCAAGCTTCTGCAGACTGGGGGTCATCTTATCAGCCAGTATTTTGGTTTATCCACAGGCATTCATAGAGCAGCATATAATACATGTCATCACCCCACCACCTTTTGTATTCATGCAGCCCCATAACATCACACTCGATGCATCACCATCAGGACAATACATTCACTGTTGCATCCAGAACCAGGTTCAAGCCAAAGATGCTGGACTCCATCTCAGCTAAACAAATATATCTTTGTCTCGTCTGCCCGAAGAATGATCACCCAGTATTCAAGTTGGAAGTTTTTCTTGTACAGATAGCATGGTGTTCATACAGTCGTTTCAGCAAAATGGCCCTTAGGCCTGATTATTGGTATCACTTAGCTCTTCCAGTTTCTTAGAATAAGCTGTTCCATATTGTAATCAACACTCCCAGATCAATGGAAGCACTCCTCTTGACTTCTTAGCGCTTACAGTAGATGACACCTTGGAGTAACATCTTGTGGTTTTGTGAATAAAATCTAGTAAATCTATGAGGACTCCCAATCAGAAGAGTTTTCTAATTATTCATCTGCATTTATCTCTACTGCATAAAATGCATCCAATGCAAAATGATTACACCATACTTAAATCTAGAGAGAACAAGTCTTCAAACTTTCATCTATTCCTTTATAAACAATATATTAAAGTAACACAAGCCAACAACTGACATCAGATTGTGATACAAAAATAGCAAAATTCTGATTCTAGACCACAGATAGAAAACTTTCATGTTAAAATATACAAAGTTGTTAATTTACGCAGAAAATTACGCACAATGAACACAAGATCATACTGTGCTGCTTGAATGCTGCAGTCCATGTATTAACAGCAACAAAGAAATAGGAAACATGTCCAGCTCTACTGCTTTATACCTGAATACACACATTCAGTCTCTGTGTTTCTCTGATTTCTTGATCTGTTAACCTTGTTGTGCTTCAAAGCTGCGTAATGAATGTTTTCTTCATCTTGGTTGCCCTAATAACAATATACAATATTTTAAACAATCACAATTTTGCACAATGGAAATGTTTGAATGCTTATACAGTAGTTAAATTAGAACAAACTTACCTCTGCATTTGTTGCGGAAGGAGGTCTTGAATGCAGCTCTGAAAGAGAGTAAAAATGTGCTCTTACTGTAATGCTGTGCTAAGTTTAGAAAATATTGTCAGCTCCAAACAGTAACAGCTGTAGTACCTTTGCATTTGGATCTGTTTCTTTTGAGGATCACACACATTATGAAAGCCTGGAAAATACTCAGGATGGTGGTGATTGCCAGAGCTCCCCACAAGATGTGGACGGAGACAAGAGAGTCCACTTCATCTGTGGAGACACCAGGAAATATTACAGAGCATTTAGCTGTGTTCATATTGACTTTCAGTGGACGGAATTGGAAATTACTCACATTTGAAGTCCAGCTTGGTCCCGTTTCCAAACAGTATGTGTCCACATGAGGCAACAGCACAGTAGTAGGTTCCAGCATGAGACATATTCTTTACTGGCAGGTTGTAGACACAGGTGTGTGTTTGTGTGTTGAGTTTCTTCCCACACTGTTCATTCTTGCCTCCACGGGTGTAAATGATTCTTGGAAGGGATTCTTCTTCAGTTTTGAACCAGTAAACACTGTGTTCTCCATCACAGGTCCCAGTATGTACTGTACAGTTCAGAGTCAGTGAGTCTCCTGGTTGGATGGTCTGAGACGCCGACTGCTGGACTAAAGCTTGGAAGTTCAAACCTGAACCTTTTACATTGAGGGTGGTGCCCTCTGCAAGCTCAAATGTGTATGAATAGCTGCCTGCACAGTAATAAGTTGCAGAGTCTGAAGTGTGCACATCTGTTATCGTCAGGTGATTTTTACCTTTTTCAGTATCCAGTGTGAAGCGTGGATTACTCTTGAATTCATCATAAAAAGTGGCTTCTGTTTCATACTTGTGGAACATGGAGATGAGCCTCAGTTTCTGTCCCGAGATTTGTTTATACCAGTAAAACCTTGCAAGAATGTCGTCTCGATAGAAACATCGCAAAGTCACACTGTCTCCAGTGTTAGCAGACAGAAAACCTCTGTCTTGATGAACCAGTGACGGTATATTCAGGTGATTCATCTGAGCTGAAGTGAAATGAGACACAAAGCAAATGCACATTGTGGTCATATAAAAGCATGGCCATATACTTGAAAAGATTCAGACTGCAGTCAAAAAGACACACAAACTCACCCATTTCCCCCAAGAACAGACAAGTCAGATAGAAGACAAACTGTGCAGATGCCATCGTGTTCAGATCGTGGTGCTGAATGAGAAGAACCTCGATTCTTTCTTCACTTGTCATAGACGAGACTGCGTTTGATTGGCCGAGCAGATGTGACACGGTGTGTCCTGTTATGGAAACTTGATCACATGTTCACTTCTACCTACAGTGTCAAACCAAGTTCCTCAGAAAAAACTCACATGGTGTGAGAGGTGAACATGCCTCCGCTCTGCTTTATCTTACAAGTGACAGTAAAATATATGACCACAAATGTGCATTCATACTTATAAATGTCTTCTTTTTATAGGTTTTGTTAGATTTCTGTAGAAATTTGGTTTAGTAGCCTTAATATGTTTGGTTATATTCTTAAATGGATATTGATTTATTCCTTGTTTTGTAGTTTCCAGATAACTGTCATGCCCTCCATTTCCATCTCTGCTTGGTGGCAGCCTCCCCTTTTCCCTCCTTCTTCCTCCTTCTCCCTCATGTTGTAGTGTAGTTGTGTGATTTGCTGGCTTTGTTTAGTACACCTCGTCGACGTAATAGTGTTTTCTGATACACGCTGTATGCGCTTCTCTAGTCCATCCTTCTTGTAAACTTTCCTAGCTTGGTGGTACCAAGTCCTTGTTAGTCAGCCTAGTAATAATATATCTGCTTCTGTAAGATATCTGTTGTTTCATCTGTTTATGATCATTATTTTGTCCCACCTCAGCCTCTGCACCCACCTCCTTAGCTTTCCAACGTAGTCAGTCAGTTGTGTTCCATAGTTATACCTTTAAATGGATATTCACTCCAACGGATATTCATTCCTTATTCCTTATTTTGTGGTTTCCAGGCAAAGCTAACGCTAATAATAACATACAGGAAACCATAGTTGACAATAATATACCATCATGTGCTTTGGTAAAGGGGCAGATTCTGACAATAACCATATTCTCCCTCTCCTACATAGACTGTTCAAAGTGCCAAAGGTAGATGTTGGTTAGATCGCTAGTCTGTTTTAGCACACATGAGCAGGAAATGCTTATATTATTATGTTTGTCTGTTTGATGCTGTTCAGAATCACTGCTTACAAAAGTCTTTCTGTCACTGGCTTGTTACCTGCATGTCTGTTCATGATATGTCTAGTTTGCCCTCCCAACTCAAACTCCAAATACCCTTTTCCTCTTTTCCCCTTTGTTACCCATGGGCATGAAAAATAAATACATTATAAAACAATGAACCAAGGCAGTGATCCGTCATGTTGGGAAGAGAGAAAAAAAAGTATATATAAATAACATTCTAAATGTATACCATACATTTTTTCTCATTTAGGTTTTGGTGCTTTGAACTCCACAAACAAAGCTGCATTCACCATCTTTGTGCCCTGCATATTGGTGAAAAGTGAAACCAACCATCACATTTGATTTTCATTTAAGAATTTTGAAAGCCTTTTCAATAGATCTTGTCATATTTCTGATGAAGAATGGCACTGTTCCTCATTGTTAGAGTGGTTTTTGTCTTAAGGAGCAACAGAATGTGAGAGTGCACACATCCTGCCAAGAACCACAATGCCCACTGCACTGAAGTATCTAAAAACCAAAAGCAAAGGGAGTAAGAGCTGTTTGGTTTCACAGTCACTGGAGTACAGACTGACTCTCTCGGCAACATTAAAAATTCTCCCCTTGCCTAGATTAAAGTCCTAAAATCTAATCCCTGTTCCTCTAAATTACATATTTACAAGTTTTTTCACATAAAGTCCTTCATGCCCCCCACCCACTCATTGGTCTCATTCTGTCTCCTCACTTTCGACTCTACTCAGACACCATAAAGCCGTTCTATGCTACATAATGGCAAGTTGTAACGAGTAATTCTGCCATAAATGGTCAAGTCAAGAGTCAAAAGTTTGATTTTCATTGGCAGGGTTTCTGACATTTTGAACTAGTTGGATTTTTTTCCCCCTGAAATCTTTGTGACTGTCTATTTTTTAGGTGCTGTCTCAACCCATTTACTGGTAAAAACGTCATTACACTATCAGCCATCAGCCATTTTATTGCATTTTTGCTCAAGCTGCTGAGCGTTAGGACGTTTGATTAAGTTAAGTGCACATTTTCTGAAAATTCATAAATTATTCAGTGCTACGAGATGTATATGCATTAGGAAAGTAAGGATACTTAATTTTCACCCAACCAGTAACTTTCTAAACTATCAGATCCTTGTGTTTCTAGATCAGCGGAAACACCCTCCTGTGCTATTTGAGGTCAACCACATTCCCTGATAGACTCGATGCCGTCAAGCACTCATATATGAGGAAGTTAACACTGGACTGAATAATCACATACATATAGTCTGAGGCTTAACACACCAAATTTTCATCATGTTTATTGATCTTCAGCGACATAACGCTCACATTCAAAAATACGTACATAGTTCTGTTGAGAGACAATGAGGTTAAAACACAAGAAGTCAGAGACAATCTTCAACTTCAATGAGGATCCTCATTTAATCTTCAAAATGCACTGATTAGGTAACAAAATTCACCTGACAAAAATAACATTATGGCAGCATTGCAGACTTGACATCCTAAACATGCATTATGAGTATTTGAGTCTACATTATAATGTCCTACATCATATTATGAAAGGGGAAATATATATATTTCAGCTGCAGACCACAAAGAAGCTATATATAACAGATTTTTTTCAAATTAATTCTGAATTCAGCACTATAAGAAAATCAGGTCTTATTCATGAACACATTAAACAGCGATACAGTTCTACTGCTTTAAGTTGTAGTACACGCAGTCGCTCCAGGTGTGATCCCTCTGGCTTCTGGATCTGTTGGTCAGGTTGCCACTTACAGCAGCGTAATAGATGCTTTCCCCTTGCTGGTGACCCTATTAACAGCATATTAATTCACAGTTTCCATATATATTTTTATATATATAATACAACCATGTCCACATTAATTTCTTTATGTGCTGTTATTGCTTACCTTTGCATCTGCTGTGGGTGATAATTTGACTTGAGACTCTAGTTGTGAAACAGAAAAATTAGTTCCAAAAGCCAAATGTAGTGAATGTAAACTGTCAGATTAAAAAAAAGCAGCAGTTACCTGGAGATTTGCAGCTGTGATTCCTGTTCATCAGACAGACTGAGAAAGCCATTAAAACACTCAGAAAGGAGACGAGTGCAAAGGCTCCTCTCCACAAATAAGCAGCAAAGTTCACGTCATCTGCAGAGCCTGATAAAACAAATAAAGCTTTCAGGAGTTTCAATTAAGAAGTGTTTTTTTTTTTTGCATGTGAGAACCTAATGTTACTTACCATCAATGATCATCTTGGTCCCGACTCCAAACAGAATGCGTCCACAGGAGGCAACAGCACAGTAGTAGATCCCAGCATGAGTTGGATTTGAGTTACTCACAGGCAGGGTGTAGACACATGTTTGTGTTTTTGTGTTGGGTTTCCTCTCACACAGATCACCTCTGCCTCCATGGCTGTAAATGAGTCCTGGGTGAGAATCTTCTTCGCTTCTGAACCAGTAAACGCTGTGTTTTCCATCGCAGATCTCAGTCTGTACCGTACAGCTCAGATTCACGGATCCTCCTGGCTGGATGGCATCATACGCTGACTGTTGCACTGAAGTTTGGAAGTTCAAACCTGAACCCTCCACACTGACAGTAACGCTCTCCGAAAAGTTTATCATGTATAAATGGGAATTTAAGCAGAAATAAGTTGCTGAGTCCGAAGCGCGCAAATCTGTGATGGTCAAGTGATTTTTATTGCGGTCAGAATCCAGTTGGAAGCGTGAATTGTTTTTGAATTCGTCATAAAAGGTGCTATCTGTTTTATACATATAGAAATTTGAGATGACCCTTGGTTTCTGTCCCAGAGGCTGTTTATACCAGTAAAGCCTTGTCGCAACATCACCTCCATAGAAACACTCTAAAGTCACGTTGCCGCCAACGTTAGCCGATATAAAACGCGCCCCTTGATGAGTAGGACCAGTTGTCTGAGCTGAAGTGAGATGAAAGACAAAGCAAAGGTAATGGTCAAACAGGAGTTGTAAACAAAAGCTACAAGTTTCAAGTGTTAAAAATACAGCTCACCTATATCCCCAAAGAGAAGACATGTGAGGTAGAATACCAACACTGTAGAGGCCATTGTGTGCAAATTCCTGTGTGAAATGACAAAAAAAAGGTGTTTGCTTCACGGTTTATAGACAAGACTGTGCATGATTGGTTGCTCAGATGTGACGCCACACTGGACGTCCTCCTTATGAAACATCATGTTTGGTCCCGCCCATAGTCTCATTATTATGTTGTGTAAAACAAAGAACAGTTTGTTGCTAAGTGCACACACAAAAAAAGACTAAATACTTCAGATTGTATAAAGTATGTAGGGAACTGTGTGTGGACAGAGGTGTTGGTGGTGTAATGCCACAACCAATCACTTATTACCATTTATCTCTCAGCACCTGACTGGCAGCAGAAGACATAAACTCAGTTCTATCTGAGTCAATCGGTACCAATGTGCATAAAATTGGCCACGTTTCGGACTTTTAACTTGCAAGCATTTCGTCTTACAGAGGTGATATAATCTAGATAGGTGTGTTTTAGTGCTCTTTGCCTTAAGTTGGGTTCTTGTTAGGGTGCGAATGCCTTACATCCTGCTCAAAACCTCAAATGTCACCGCACAGACAGCGATATTTCAAAACATACATGAGGTCAAGAGGCCGGCTTTTTGTTCTTTTCTGTGTACTCATATTAAAAAGAGCATGCTTGCTTTTCTTCCACCTCAGTAGAAGCATAAATGAAACCGTGCATTCATCATTTTTCATGTATAAACTGGCATGTATAAAAGACTAATGCAGTGACAATGTGCCCGAAGACTCATTTTTAAGCTTAATTTTAAACAACTTAGTAGATTGACCTCTTGTTTTCCATTCTTTTTAAATACTAGCAAAATGTGGTCCTGTAGTGGGAACAGCCACATGTGTTTTTGAGTTCTTTGGTGCACAAAAATGCATTCAGCATTGCCTTTTTTTAAACCACTGGTGGATGCTCATTTACAGTTTCACCATGGACATAAATCTGGAGCAGAGAGCAAAGATTAGCTAATGTGATGTCAACAACACGGAACAAACCAACCTTCAAGTTGAGGATCATCACTGGTGTCAAGAGATGGGTCCCAGTAACCAAACAGCCATCTTCTGTGGAAGAGCCTGGATTCTTCAAGGCTGGAGACAATGCATCAAGTGAGGAGTTCGCCAACACTGTGTTCTATTTCTTTCATATTCACATAGATGTGCACTGTGAATTTGCCCCCCAGCTTTGGACTGTCCACAGTGAGTTCTACTGTAACATATAGGGAGCTTAAAAGACAGAAAATCCAACATCAATGACCTGAACCATGGTGTGATTTGGGTGCTCCACCTGCATTGTGCACCCAGTCACAGAACTGTTGTTTCCCACCAGCTCTACTTGCCACATTTGCCTCCCTGCAACTTCCTTCTCTTCCCTGAATGAAATCCAAGTTGAAATATCACCATTTTGACTCTGTGGAGGATCTAATGCACATCCCAGCTGGTGCTTGACATACTTACAGAACCAGACGTCTGGGGGCCATTCCAAGTGATGCAGGAGCACTGGCAGCGGTGTGGTGCTGCACAAGAAGCCTGCTTAGATGAAAATGGCCACCAAATTTAGATCAGGTATGGCCTCCATCTTTTGTAAACACTCAGAGAAATTCATAATTGCATCTCTGATGTGTCTGCCTGATGTGTACTGACATATTTTGTCAACCTGACAGCATCACAATCTTGCAAAATACAGCATTAAATGTTTACTGGTGTGCAATTGGGGCCTGCTGTGTGCTTAGCACTTTCGCCTTGCAGCTACAAGATCCCTGGGTTCGCGTCCCAGCCTTTCTGGAATCTTTCTGCATGGAGTTTCCATGTTCTCCCTGTATATGTGTGGGTTTTCTCTGCGTTCTCCATCTTCCTCCCACAGTCCAAAACATGCTGAGGTTAATTGTCTGTGTCTTGATTGTTACCCTGGAAACAAAATCCATACAAACTTTTTACAAATCGGACGCTGAGAAAAAGTTAAGCTGTGTCTAAAAGATTAATGAACAAATGCAATGCTTTAAATTTTAGCTGATCAAGGTAAATCTTACCTCAGTGTTGGTAGTGGATGCAGATTTTCTTTCAAAAATAAGAACATTTCTCAGTGACCCCAAACTTTTGAACGGTAGTGTATTACCTAGAAAATTAAGTCTTGTGTGAATAATCGCTGTGAAGAGACACATTTGGTACTAAATGAAAGCCTAGACATGCATAAGAGGGTTGATCAAGAAGTCTCAACACCGTGGCTGTAAAAAACAAAAATGGTGATCTTGCCCTTGAATTTCATCACCGCTGTGAGTGAGTGCATTGTCAAGAAGGAGCACCCAGTTGCACTGTAGTTCAGGTCTTTTGCACTAAAGCTTCTCCTTTAGGGGGTTACAGTATAAGTCTGCATCAACTGTGTGACCCGGGAATGCAAATGCTTGGTGCACAATCCCATGAATGTCGAAGAAAATGATGAGCATGACTCATCTGTGAGCTTTTCCACATTTTGGTCTCTGTGTGGTAGCTGTAAACTCGATTCAGTTTGGGTCATTCAGGGACATCTGATGGACATTTATGCAGACTTTGACACAGTGCACCTTCTGCTCTAGATTACATGTTGACTATTTCAGCAGTTTCTCTGATGGTGGACCACAGTTCCTCCACATTTTTCTCCTCCACACCTTAACTATCTTCTCCCTTCCTTTCTGTCCAGATATAAAAAAGGCTATACTGTAACTATTTCTTTCCCCTTTCTTTCTACATGTTGGCAAATGATCAACTAATGTAAAGACTGAAAATGACAAAACACAGAAACACCACAAGGTTAACATTACATATCTGTAATAATATGTGACCAGAATATTGACTTTGTGAGCCATAAACTGAACAAACAAGCTAACTACTATTTAGTGACCTTAGAAAATGCTACTTTGAAACTCACTTACTTTGCATTTTGTGCTTCTTGAAACAGTTCTGTCTTTGTTTACTCACTTCATTGCAACTTTCAGTGGTGTCATATTGGTGAAGCTGTTGGACTTCCTGGATTGTATTTTAGTATCTCGCTGCACCCAAAAATACACCTGCCTGTGTGGTTTTCACACAGGGCTTTCTTCAAACTCTCTGTGAATCTCTACAATCTCTAAATCTTGCTGAAACCCACAAGGATGACTGCAGTGAAAGAGATACAAAGTAAAATGCAAGCAACGCCAACGGGTCTCAGTGACATGACTGCTTATTTTCAACTATGTTTTATCAGTAATGCAACTGACAATTGCTGGAACTCAAACTTGTGTTATTCATAGTCAGATGACAAGACTGAATAATTTTTTTGTATGTTTAGCATATTGACTTCAGTAATACTGCAGCCTAGCTCAGCACAAATGCTGGAACCAAGGGAAAGTCTCTACAAAGTCTTCCAACCAGCTGCATCCATCAGCCATCTTTACATGTTCTCCCATATGAACCCCAGAGTCACACGTCTTCAGTGTAACTTCTATCTGGTGGCAAAGTCTGTATGAACCTACAAGGTTTTTTTTTTTTTTTTTACTGTGATCAGTCAAAACCCTATCTTGGTCTCATCTGACCAAAGAAAGTGCTCCTAATACTTGGCAGGCTTCTTTTTATGCAAGTTGATTCTTATAGGACGACCACTGAGGCTCTGATTCATGGTTCTATTGTTCATTCTGTTACCGCTGCAGCTGTGCTATGACTGCTTTTTAGCTGTTGCCAATCTTCTTGCATCCTTTCCCATCTTTGTGAAGTCACACAATCCAATTTTTAAGTCCAATTCTTTTCCTACTGATCCGAAATTGAGAAAATTTGGGTTTTTACTGGTCATTTCACACAATTAGCCAAACTGGAAATCAGTTGTTTCATTGATCACGTTTTCTGACTTGTATCTGCTTTTGTTGCAGTAAGTTTCCACTTTGAGGCTTGTATTTTCAATATATTTTTTTTTTATAGTATTTGTTTTTGATTTTTCATGTGAGGAAATAATGTCAGCTGTGTAAATATGCAGTTATTAAGCAGTGATGTTGTAGTACCACCAGCCACTTCTTCTGCCTTACCATCAAGGAGATGGTGCTCAGTGCTAACTTGGAGAAGAAGTACGTGGAGATTGGTTGCCTGATTGTAATCGGATGGTGCTTAGTGTGTTGGTCCATGAGAGTAAAAGAAGAAACAGTTCCATGGTGGGAAGCATCATCTTGCCACTATAGTGACACTAGAAGCCTTCATTCTCTTTTAAGGTGGCAGCATGTGACATTACATACGAATGATATTTATATACTAAACAACCATTCATTTTGTCAGTGTCAAAGTGCAACATGACATGGTCATAATTAATAGATCTTTAATGACACACACACAGAGAACTGCATTTTTGTTGAAAACAATATATAAAAGCAGTGAATTACAAGATAAGAATAATTTTCTTTTATGTTCTTTGCTTGACAACATCAGTGAAATATACAAAAAGGATCAAAGAATTATAAGTACAGAGGTACTATGGCAGAAAACAAAGTGGTATTGTGACGACTTCCTGCTTAAAACCACGCATACACACACAAATGCAAAGACAGTAAAGGTTTGGAAAATATGCTTAACCTTAGAAGAGTGTATAGAGATCGAATCTTTTGACTTCAGATCACACGGGGGCCATAAAGAGATTCTTACATCACTGGGTTTGCACACATAACAGATACTGTCCAGTATATAGGGCATTGTATTTAACTGCATCGTATTGTACTGGCACTAAAAATACAATAAGATCTGGCCTGTTTCTGTGGCGGCAGTACTGAGAGACCGATCCAACAACTGCAGCGGTAATGGAAATATAACATCTTTGCTAAAACATTTTAAAAAACACATCAGTTCAAGAAGTTTTTTGAGGTATTTAACCACAACCCAGTGCTTTGTACTGATCGTCATCAGTCATATCACATCTCACAATAGATGTTGACAAAACCACCTTTTACATAGAAGCAAATTATAGATGAAGCACGTCCACCTCTAGTGTTTTATACTAGAGTACACACACTGACTGGAGGAATCCTCCCTTTGCCTTCTTGGTGCTTTCAACCTTTGGTTCCTTAAAGCTGCATAATGAAGGTTGTCTGCATCTTGGTACTCCTAAAACGGATCAAACACAACATGATAATGTCCCATAAAGAATGTCTTGATAGTTAAAAAATGTATTTTCCGTGTAAAAATAATAGTCACCTCTGTATTAGCTGAGGAGGAACATCTTGCTGTTGTGTCTGCCGTAAAACACAGAAAATACTATGTCAGTTAAAAGCCATTTTCATTGAATGCAACACAATTTAACACAATAGTATTAGCTACCTGTACATTGAAAGTTGTTGCTCCTTTTCATCTTGTGCACCAAGAAGACCATTAAAACATTCAGAATGACGGTGAATGCCAAAGCGCCACTTAAAAAATGCACAAGAAAGTCGGGAGAGTTCACTTCATCTGCAGAAAGAGGTAACATTACAGACCGTTTGAGCGATTATCTCTGTGTCTATGCAAAGTTTGGTAAGAAAGTAGTCATAGTATTAGTCAGATTAACAGTATTTACCTGCTAAGTCAAGTTTGGTCCCGTTTCCAAACAGAATGCGTCCACATGAGGCAACAGCACAGTAGTAGGTCCCAGAATGAGACAGATTCTGGCTATTTATTGGCAATTTGTAGACACAGGTGTGTGTTTGCGTATTGGATTTCCTCTCACACTGATTATTCATGCCTCCGACAGTATAAATGAGTCCTGGATGAGGTTCTTCTTCGTTTTTGAACCAGTAAACACTGTGCTGTCCATCGCAGATACCAGTGCTTACTGTACAGCTTATGGAGTGTCCTGACTGGATGGTCTCAGCTTCTGACTGCCTCACTGAAGCTTGGATGTCCAAACCTGAACCCTTCACACTGACTGTAGTTCCCTCTCCAAATTCAAACTTGTATGAGCTGCAACTTACACAGTAATAAGTAGCTGAATCTGAGATGTGCAAATCTGTGATTGTCAAGTGGTTCTTACCATCTTTGGTTTCTAACAAAAACCTTTGACTGTTCCTGAAATCATCACTCAAAGTTCCAACTTTATCATGTTTATAGAAGGTGGAGATGAGCATTGGTTTCTGTCCCAGAGTTTGCTTATACCAGAGAAACACTGCTGCAACATCACTTGCATAGAAACATTGCAAAGTCACGTTGTCTCCAACATTAGCTAATATGAAACCACTCTCTTGATGCACATGTACAAGCAAGTTAGTTCCCAAGTCTGTTAAGAAGAGACCAAGAAAGTTTGCAATTAAATCCATGATAGAAGGTTATCATGATGTCAACAATGAATGTATATTCCTAGGAATTTAAGTGTCCACAACTTACCTATTCTCCCCAAGAACAGACAAGTCAGGTATAAAGCCAGATTCAGAGATGTCATCATGATGAAAATGTCTTGATGAATGCAAAGAACCTCTACACGTTCTCTACCCTTAGAGAGAGGACTGCATTTGATTGGCTAACAAGAACTGACACCGAATGTCCTATTTTGGAAACGGTGAACTCACGATCAGTGCTCCCACCCCATTGCCAACTCTGGTTCTCGAGACAAAAGACACGGAGAGCGGTAGCAGAGCTATAATATTACTCTTGACTTTGAATCTTCAGATCATTAGGGACAGGAAAAACAACAATACAGTGAGACTTCTGTTATCCAGAGATGACTACCTGTCATTGGTCGACATCAGATACAGGATACATGCAACAGGAATGTAGAGAGAACTCTGAAATGTAAGCACGATTACAAGAACACTGCATATATTATTAGTATTAGCAGACATTTACTCTCAAATAAGTGTAAAAGTGCAAATACTGAACCTTTCAACTTCTTGTGTGGGTTTCTTTTATGTATGACAGAAAGATTCTTTGATGACTTAACAGGTTCATTATCTGCTTGAAACAAAAAAGCTTAGTAGACATTTGGCAAGTGAAAATCTAATAGAAGCAACTAAACTTAGCCGAGGTGAAGATAAAGATCCTGGTCATGGTTGCTGAGTATAAACGATATTGGAAATACAGTGCAATATTGACACAAAGCAGGTTTTGATACAACCTGCTTCTTGTTCTGCCCCCAAAAGATCACCAGCTCTACGGTGTCTTTGTCTTTGATCTTCCTGTGTTCAAGCTCTGCAGTGACCTAAGTTTCCACCAGTGGAAAACCTGTCATACAGCCACCAGTTCATATCACCTTCACCACAGGAGAGACAAAAGAAGACATCACAGGATGATATAACTTGGTATATAGTATGTGTAACGCCTGGTGGTGTTTTCATGGTTGTTTGACAGAAATTATTTCCAGCTGTGTAATAGAAAGATCAAAAACTGACCTCATTTGTTGCTGAAGATGTCCTGTCTGCAGTTTTACAGGAGTCTCTTGTATAATGGTAGTCTATAGGGAATATGTCTTTTGGGCCAAAGGGGATTTTCTTTGATATGATAATGTTAGTTGAAAAATATTGGTTGAGTGGTGCTACTGTGAATCTATTTAAACCACAATGTACCATCTGTCATCTGAGATCCATGAATGTCTGTACAAAACTTCACCCATCATGTAGCGCAACATGTTGAGTTTTTATGTCAACCTCATGGTGGTGCTGGAGGAAAAATGCTTGTGGATTCAGTCTCTGGAGACAGTGAATATCTGCAGTAATTGCTCAGGTATTTCGGTTGGAATCAGAGTGGTGCATTGCCCGACTACTCAACACTGCCAGACATATGGAGATGCAGTTTGTTTTTTGTTGTTTTTGAAACAACTGTCAGTCAGGCTGAGCTTTCTGTGGTTGGGCCGAGAAACTTACACTGACAGTAAAGAGCCACTCAGTCAGAGAGGCTGGTGTCGAAGATTCAGAACTATGCAAGCACATTGTAATCTTAAATGATTTAGACCGCAACACCGCAATGATTGATTGCATAAACTGCATCTAATGTTACAGGGTTGTTTACAAACACAGATAATTTTTATCAAACTCAGCTTTAATATTCTATTGATGTAATCTTTCAGTAGTAGCTAAAGACATCCGAGTTGTACTGTGGGGCTGCAGTGCATGAAAACACTGCAGAGAGTTCCTGTTCAAAACCACAAAGACAAAGAGCGTGATGGGCCCTAGAGAAGTACACGACAAGAGTATACGGAGAGCTAATCTGTTAACCGTCGACCACACAAAGGCTGAAAACAGACTCTCGCATCTCAGGCTTGAGCTGTACAATTAGCACATTGTGTGACAATAAACAACCTACCTGCTTTCGGGGGGATATATTTTTCAGTGCACTTAAGTCAAACATTGACAGCTCATTTCCCACCATGTTCAGTGTAATTGTACATTCAGAAATTATGTATTGCTGCTGTGCTGCTGTGAGATGTTTGTGAGCATGCAGCCACACCCGGAAGGAGTCTCAACTCTGTCGGCAACAAGTGATGTTCACAGAGGTTAGCTGAATATGTTTCTTGTACATTTTAGAGACTATAGTATGTGTCTTCCTTCTAGATCTTTTCTTTGTGCTGTCTGTTAGTCCAAAAAAAATACCAGGTAGGAAATGGCCCAAGTCTTATGTTTGCCTGGTGGAAAGGGTGACACAACGATACACAAATCATACCTGAAACCACACGTGCTCTTTCTCGCTCTACATCAGCTTAATTTTTAATATGCCCACTTGTTCAGTGCAAAGTTTAAATCATGTCTGGGTAATAAAATATGACCTAACAAACTTCTAATGAGGTGGGTTAGGATGTAAGCCTGCAGCTTCAGCAATAATGTCAGCATTTTATTGGACCATCATGGTGAAGACAGAGGTGAGCTCGAAAGCAAAGCTCTCTATTTTCCAGCCTTCACGTCATGAACTGTGGGTTGTAACCAAAAGGATGAGGTTGCAGATAAAAACTACCTGGAATCAATGTTTGACATATGGTGACTCTGCTCAGCCTTAGAGATAGGTTGAAGAGGCTTAAACATCCAGAGGGAGCATGGGGAGAGCTGCTCTTCCTTTGCATTGAAGGAGCCAGCCTGAGGTGGTTTGGGTGTCTGATTGCATCCTGGGCACCTTCCTGTGGAGGCGTTTTGGACATGTCGAAGTGTGAGGAGACTCGGGTTTACCATGAGCTTGCTGGAGGGATTACATATCTCACCTGGCCTGGTAACACCTTGAGATGGGTGGTGGTGGCAGTCATGGGACACCTTATCGGACTGAGCCTTCTTTGATTCCACTTTCCTCATGATGGATGGATGGATGGATGGATCATTCTGTGCAGTTCTCTCAGCACATTCAGTAGTTGCTGAGATAGTTCAGTAACTGAAGTGATGTGCCAACTCATAGAGCAACACGCAGTCATGCTGCTAATATATGATAAAAACAGCACTTTTGATGACATACTTCACGCTGTATCAAGGAAACTTTGCCACTTGTTTTATTAGTTTATTACTTTTGGTACAATGTATCAACATTGTTCTTGTTTCAGAAAAAAATGCATTGATAGACACATGCACAATATCATTTCTTCTTTCACCAAAAGAAAATAAAAATGAAATGCTTAGTCAATCAAAGCATTATGTCTCAAGCTGCTGTGGACTTTTTCTGTATTAAACCACTCCCCACTGAATCCCCTCATTGTGTTAGTTGTATTACATAGCACTCCAATTAATTTTGTGGGAAAAAATGAAATAAATAAGTGCATATGCACAAATGTTACTAGTTATTATTTTATAAGTTTAGCACAATCAACATTAGGAAAACCATGTTATAACTTTCAGTTGCTAGAATAATGTCTTTCTTATCTACTGTCAGTTTTGTACTGTGTGGCTGCAATGCATGAAAACAGCAGGCACATCCTGTTTGAGACCAAAGCGAGAGCAGAGGGTCCTAGAGATGACTGAAATATACTAAGAGCTAAACAACTGTCAGCCGCTCAGAGACTAAAAAAAGATACTCACGTCTCTGGGTTTGTGGTGTGCTATCAACACGTTTACAGTAAACAAGCTGGAAGCGCAAACAGACGTCACGTAGGGCAGGGATTCAAAATCGGACAGATATGTTTTATGCCACATGCTTTTTCTATAGCTGGTTTATATGAGGTTTGTTATCACCATGCTCTGTGTGTGAGAACACTACCACACTGGTAGGACTCATTTCCGTATGCTTCATTGTTGCATGCTGAGGTGTATGTGGTCTCTTGCTTTGTAAATGACAAACACAGCGAGAATGGAAATAAGGGGCACCTTCAGTCACGTTAAAGTAACCTGGCCTGACTGCAGCTAAAGATTCTTTTTTTTTTTTTTGCAAGGCAACATTTTACATTTAGTTTATGAAGAAAACATCTGATCAAGTTGACATTTCTGCTAACATAGAAACAAAACACAAATGAAAAAAGTCCTGCTCTACTGCCGTACACTGGAGTATACACATTCAATCATGTTGTCATCTTTGATCCTTCTTGATCTGTTGACCTTGTTTTGCCTCAAAGCAGCATAATGGAGACTATCTTCATCTTGGAAGACCTGGTTATAGAATATAAAAATGTTAGTTGCTATGTTATCATGACTATTATACTCCTGCACTATGGAGCAAATCCTGTAAAAAATAACGTATTTTTGAAGCTTTCAGTGTCACATAAGATGAGAACCACTCTTTCAAATAATGCAGTCTGCTGCACGACAACTGCAATATCAGACCACACAGCTTAAGCAAAAATGTGGGTGTTATGATCTTCATAGACCACCTTCAAACAACTTCACAGTTAACACTTAAGTTACTGCTCTTTGAAAATGCTTACCTCTGCATTTGGAGCTGAGGCTGCTGAAGATGTCTCTCGAGTTGCTGGTTATAAAAGAAACAACAATAAACCCTTCTTCAAAATGTCATAAGCTGAAAGATTCTTTTAACTTAGCTGGATCCTTTGGACAAAACGTAATGAACCACTAATCTATATGTCAATTCGACAGACATGGAACTACAGCCAACACTTACAAATAAATGAATGAAAACAAGCAGTAAAGCTACTTTATGACATAAGTAAAGCAGATATGAGTACAGATATGAGACTTGCATCAACATATTGAGCTTACTGATTTAATATCTGCAGAAAATTGCTTAAAAGGCTCATTTGCATGATTTGAATAGTAATCTGTAGCCACAATGCATAGTCCAACTCTGATGAGCTTATATTTGCACAGCATATACTGCATGTTACACAACTGGACACAAATTAGGATGTTTACAACAAACTCTGTGCTACTGACACATGACTTTACCTGATGTACTCAAGTAACATTATGGAATATGTCAATTGTTCGACAGTAAAATAGCATATTTTGAACATGCACTATAAAGCAAAGAATACAAGTTTGACCTACCTGCGCATTTGCAGCTCTTTGTCTTGTCCATAGCATATGCTTTGTAAGCCAGTAAAACTGCCAGAATGGTGTTGAATCCCAAAGCTCCACTCAAGACATACACCAAGACCAGAGAGCCAGCCTCCTCTGCACAGAGCCACACATTACAGAGTTCAACATTAAGTGCTATTTTACAAAGAAGGTGATCTTTGTCGGGCTCGTACCTACCTTCAAAGTCCAGCTTGGTCCCGTTTCCAAACAGAATGCGTCCACATGAGGCAACAGCACAATAGTAGGTCCCTACATCAGTCAGATTCAGGCTCTTGAGTGGCAGGTTGTAGACACAGGTTTGTGTTTGTGTGTTGGGTTTCCTCTCACACCGATCATTCCTGCCTCCATGGGTGTAAATGAGTCCTGGATGCGATTCTTCTTCATCTTTGAACCAGTAAACACTGTGTTCTTCATCACAGGTCCCAGTATGTACTGTACAGCTCAGAGTCACAGCATCTCCTGGCTGGATGGTCTCAGATGCCGACTGCTCAACCAAAGCTTGCAAGTTCAAACCTGAACTCTCTACTTGGATGATAATGTCCTCCAAATATTCACACTTGTATAAGTAGCAACTTATACAGTAGTAGGTAGCTGAGTCTGACATTTGCACATTTGAGATCTTCAGGTGATTTTTACCTCTGCTAGTTTCCAGTTGAAACCGTGGATTGGTCTTCAAATCATCATTAAAAATACCATTTCTCTCATACTTATAGTATGTAGACACCAGCTCTGGTTTGTGTCCCAGAGTTTGCTTGTACCAGAAAAACATCATCGCAAGACTGTCTTTTTGATGGAAACATTCCAAAGTCACTTCCTCACCGACATTAACTGGTACAAGTCTTAAAGTTGATGGTCGTTTTGGAGCTGTCAAATGAACTGAAGACAAAACAGAGACAAACATATTGACTTTAAACCATAAAAGCTTACAAAATGTATTGTAAAGCTGTCAAATATATTACAAAAGAAACAACTTACCCATTGCTCCCCAGAGCAGACATGTAACACAGAAAGAAATCATTGGAGGCGTCATTTTTCCTGAAATAGCTGTGGTTTACTGAGAGAATCTCACTTCGTTCTCTACTTTTCAGAGCTAAGGTTGTGTTTGATTGGCCAGTCAGAAATGACTGAACGATCACATGATCAGTGCCTCCTATAGTGTTCCTTTTAGTCTATGAGAACATGTGGAAGCAGAATGGATAACAGTGTCTATAAGAGAGCAAATTATGAGAATTTTTTGAGGAACATGTTGACAAAATTCACATTATTTTTAGCTCTGTACATGTAACTGATATCTTCTAAAGCTAGGGTGGTAGAATTTGCTGCAGATGACAAATAGAAGGAAGTATCAACATAGTTTGTTTGCAAAGTGTTGGGCCACCATGTACTGTCAGAACAAGCTTCAATGCACCTTGGCATTGATTCTCTAAGATTCTGGTGAAGGGAAAACCACCATTTTTTCCAAAAGATATTCCCTTATTTGGTGTTTTGATGATGGTGGAGGAGAGTATTGTCCAACCCACTGACCCCAAAGCTTCCATAAAAGTTCAGTTGGGTTGAGATCTGGTGAATTCATGTCATTTTTATACTCATTAAGCCAATCAGCACCTTATGGGTGGTGATTTTATCATCCTGGAGGAGACCACTCACATCAGCATAGTAATGTTTTATCATAGGATAGAGGTGATCACCCAGACCTTTGTATTGATTTGCTGGGACTCTTCACTCTGTGGGGACAAATGGACTCAAACCATGCCCCCCATGATGTAAGAGAGCCCCTGGATGCCCTCAGTGTAGAGGTCAAGGGTTCAAGCTTTTATCTTCAGTTCGTCTCTATATTTCTGATTTAAGATTAGAATTTGTGAACAATTATTGCACAGATAGAGAGGTTTAACCTTCTAACAGTCATCACTTTTTATGGAATTTAAGTAATTTGCCTAATTAAAATAGGGCCAAACTTAATTACTCCATCAAGGAATGCGGCGGAGTTACGTGACGATCAGTGTACGTTTATCTCTGCGCAACATTACTCAAAGACGGAATAATGGATTTGGATGAAATTTTCAGGGAAGCTCAGAAATGACACAAAGACCACCTGATTAGATTTTGGCAGTCATGTGTAGTCTGGATCCACGGATTTGTTCAGGATTGGTGTATCATTGCGAGATAGCAGCACGTCATCACTGTAACTATACCTACAAGTGAACATGACAATCACATGATTGCGATCCTACTACAAATCCACCGCTGCGGACATATCGTGAGTTATTCATTGGAAATCATGCAAGAAACAATTGATTAAATAGTGGAGGTGATTCCGAGTCCCGTCAATTCTGCTACACATTTAGGTCCCGTGATTCGGTATCCATACATAACGTACACATGCATAACACATGGCTGTGCTCAACGCAAGGTTATTTTTTATAACAGATTTCATCTGTTGGAAATGATACGACTGAGCAGCCTTGGCGGAGTACTGCCCTCTCTGAGTACTTTTCTTGTTTAGAAAGTAACAGCTTTTAGCTTGTTAATTGTGCATGGTCCGCATGGTCCACATGGTCGTTGGAAGGTCCCATTTCCTGATTTGGGAAGTCATTCATTTTTTCAAACCTAGTACCATATTGCAAATGAAATGTTTCATGGATGAAAAGTTCCCAAGTTCTTGTTGCAAATTGTGAAGCATTCACACTAAATTTCCTAGTCAGGAATTCATTTCTCCTCACTAGAAGACTGACACCACATGAATATGCTATTAGTTATGTGGCCAAACCTAGCTGACACTACCAGGTGGTTGTTAATAAGTTAGCACTGACCTCTGACCTTGTGATAGTAGCATGTTTACGGTGGTCTTCATTCTAGGCACTGTCACTGATATTTTCCTGCATATTATCCTCCTAATGCTTGCAGTCACAGCACATCTTTCATTTAGTATCTTTAAATGTGTCTTCCTCAGTGTACAAACAAAACCTACACCCATGCATATCACCCACCCTCTTGGTACACTTTCTGATGTGGTGAAAGTTAGTCATTAAAAGTCTCTTTTTATAACCTTTGATGTACAGTGTAAGTATAAAGTGTATCAGTGTTCTTGGCATGCATACTATCATGCAGCACAAACTGAAGATCATGATGACTTTCCTGGAAAGCGAGGCTGTAGTTCAGGTGGATACATTTTGGGGAACTGAAAGTGTTAAATAGACTGAAATTAAAGCTGCATGCATCCTCTCATGAACTCTTAAATACTCCCTCACTGTTGAAGCTGAATATACACTTTTGTTCAAAAGTTTGGGGTCACCCAGGCATTTTCATGTTTTTCATGAAAACTCACACTTTTATTCATGTACTAACATAACTGCACAAGAGTTTTCTAATCATCAATTAACCTTTCAACACCATTAGCTAACACAATGTAGCATTAGAACACAGGAGTGATGGTTGCTGGAAATGTTCCTCTGTACCCCTATGGAGATATTCCATTAAAAATCAGTTGTTTCCAGCTAGAACGGTCATTTACCATATTAACAATGTCTAGACTGTATTTCTGTTATCTTCACTGAAAAAAACTGCATTTCTTTCACTGATAGGGACATTTCTAAGTGACCCCAAACTTTTGAACGGTAGTGTATGGAACATTATGCATTCTTCTTCTCTTGTACTCATTTCTCTCCATTGCTCTCAATGTGTTGCACAGCAAGTTGGGGTTTGCTTTGGTGCAAGATGTTGTGGCCTGGAGGCTGCAGGCTGGTCTTCCTGTGTGTGAACTCTGCTAGGACTTATGTTTCCACCAATGGAAACTTACACTGTGCTGCACACTGCTGCCTTGACCACAGCAGTGAAAAGTTAGCAGCGAGAGCCGACTTCAGACTGAAAGGTGCAACCTACAAAGGTATTAATAGCTCAGAGGGGATTTTCATGAGTTGACTTGGTCTATAGGTGTATTAAATATTCCACTTTATGTATGGAGATGGTGGACTGTGTGAGTGTGGTGCAGTCTAAGAACTTATTGAAATGCTGCAGACAAAACAAATTTTATTCAACATTGTTTTACATTGTACATTCAGGCATGCAAATCATTCATTTCTTGCATCTGTGACTTTTAGACACACCTTTGTTCACACCTTTCTGCTCTTCACTCTAGAATATACACAAACACTCTCCATGTCGTGTTCTTGATGTGGTCGTTCGTTTTTCTTCTTCAGACTCAGAGCAGCATAGTGGAGACTGTCAGCATCTTGGTTCTGAAAACGGCAAATGGACGATGGTGAAACCATGTGCAATAAATAAGCGGGAACATAGTAGAAATATAAAAGCTGCTTCATAAATTTGCCCTTTATGATATTGCTATTTTACCTACCACAATGTCAGAGGTTGCAGAAGCTGCCAGATGAGGAACAGTTCCTGCAAATCATAATAGATGTATGAGTGTACCAGTTTGTTTAATACAGCAATATTATATTGATTCTGGAAGCCTTACCTTTGCACACAGAGCACGTCTCTTTTTTCATCTTGTACGCGATTAAAGCCAAGCTCAGGAGCACAATAATGGACACTCCCAATGCTGCACTCAGGCAGTACACCAGGAGAAAGGGGGCCTTGGCAGGAGCTAACATGCAAGAGAAAATGTCTCTTTATATCTATCTGTATTATAGATACCGATCAATATGATTAAGTTCGCATCAATTTCTGAAATGATCACCTACCTACAATCCCAACCCTTGTTCCATTTCCGAGAACAATCTCCCCACAAGAGGCGAGAGCGCAGTAGTAAGTCCCAGCGTCAGAGATGTTCACAGACTTTATTGCAAGGTTCAGAGTGCAGCTTTTCCTCTGAGGCTTTTTATTTGAGAGGCTCATGCACTGACCTTCACCAGGATACACGATCGCAGGCTGGGACTCATCATGTCTGAACCAGTAGAAACTCGGATTCCCTGCACATGGTTTAGGATACGCAGTACAGCTCAAATTCACAGAGTCCCCCAATCGAAGTGGCTGCAGTGCTGGTTGATGGACAGCAGATTGGATGTTGGATGGCGATGTTCTGACATGAAGGAAAACTCCTTGTCCAAATTCAATGGCGTTGAATACTAAAACTCCACAGTAATACGTCGCTGAGTCCGACAGGCGAAGGTCTGTGATGATGAGATCATTGATGCATTTTTCATTCTGTGCAAAGACTTCATACCTGTCTTTATACGCAGGGTTGATGTCAACATCTGTGCTGTGCTTCATCCGAGATGATATAAGGTGAGGTTTGCCACCCAGGCTCTGCTGGTACCAAGCGAGGAAAGTTACAGCGTCACTTTGACAGGAGCAAGTCAAAGTCACTGTCTGTCCAACTTCCTCTGTCCTGATTCCACTCTCCTGAATCACACCTGAGGTCTTACTTACAGCCAGCACCTGACCTGCAAAGGAATGCAGAAAATTGTCATCATCATCATTCTCACTTGAATTTCCATCCACGCTCACAGAAAAAGTGAAAAAATGTGTCAAGTACTTACATATTTTAGAGAGAAGCGCAAGAAAAATGCAAACTTGCATCATGTCTGAAGCTCTGCAGTCTGTTTACTGTGTGTTGACGGACGCACCCAACTCTTATAGGAGACGGAGGCTGTGATTGGCTGATCGTAAGTCTGACTTACGATCAGCCTCATGGGGTGACTAGAGGTGTAATGGGGGTCGAGTCCTTTTAGTTATATCATTCACTGCAGGACAGTACAACAGGTGACAAGATACATAGCATGAAAGCTCCTCAAGTTCAACTTTTAAATGGAAGCATAGAAGCTGGTGAATGTCAGTGTTTGCTCTCCTCAACAAGGAGGGTGTTTTTATATATATATATATATATATATATATATATATATATATATATATATATATATATATATATATGTATGTATGTATGTATGTGTTTAAGTGGGTTATAAGCAAATGTGTGGTTGGAAGACACAGACAGTCAAACAAAAATCAGGTCAAAAGATTTAAACCCTCTACTGTAAAGGTAATGTTGACTCTTTACTGTTAGTAGCTGTGGCTGGTATGTTTTAGTTTAGGTCTCATGTCAGTTCCACTACTTCCTGATGGGACAACACCCCGCTTACAACGTCATCAAATCTTACACTTAAGAGGAAACCACAAATGAAATAATGCTGCAGAGACGCTGTTTTTGAACCTCTTTTCATGTTGTAATGCCATTCTGCATCTAATTTCTTGCGGCATTGCTGCCCTCTAATGTTTTACTTTACTTACCTTGCTGCCCACAATGCCAAGTTTTTTAAAAAAAACTCTGCTTTCAGCTGTAAAAGGGAAGAAAGTTGAATATGAAGGAAAGCAAACCCAAACCATAAGATGACCTGAACTTCAATCCTATTACATTAGACCTCATGCTGTAAATTGAAATGAAACTGTGGTTATTGTTCATATATTTGCATTTTTCATGAGGTCATGGCTATTTTTGTAAAACAGTCTAAGTTTTAAAATGTCATTTCTGCTGAACAGTGGCCTCTGCTGCCACAAGTGGTCACTACAAGTGTATTGAGCTCTGCTACTGTGCTATTTTAGCCTGAAACCACAGCAGCCATGTGCAATCAGCTAAGTACCTACCAAAAGCAAAAGGTGTGACAGCTGTCAGTTTGTGAGTTAACCAACATGTAAATATGTCCCACTAATGTGTGATCCACATCGTTTCCACACACTGTGGAAAATGCATTCTGATGTAACTTTTCCAGATTTCTGCCCACTGCAGCAATAAATACTGTGAGATTGTAGGAATCAGGCCAATTGAGGCTCAGTGTCGGGTTGTGGATGTATGGATATGAGTCACTTATTTGCTTGGAACTAACACATTTAGCCACATTCGGGTCGATGAAAGCAATTTACGCGGTAAATTGCCGGATCTAGTGGACACATTCCTTTACGTCTCTACATGCTGCCAAGGTTTTGTGTTTTGCGTTGGGAGAGATTCCAAAATTTGAATACTAGTTGAACCTTGCATACTTGCAGGCAACAGAAAGTATAACATTGCCATTAGTCCTCAACCTAGTGCTCAGATGAATGCTGGCTGTGTTCCTTAGATAGTAGAAGCAGGATGGAGCTGAGGTTGGAGTCAAACAACACATAAAATTTTCTCACAGAGAGGTATGATTGCATTGTCAAAAAATGGCAAAATTTCTGTATGTAGGTAAACGTGGTTAGTGGCATCAACAATTAACAACAACAACAGTGCATCATCTGCATAGACATGAAAGAGAATGCTAACCCTGCTTTGTGACCACTACCCAAAGCCCACTGTAGTGTTTTTGAATTAATTTTTGCTGTTTTTAATTCTGCAAAATATGTGGAATCAAATCAGTTTTTGTGCATCATCTGAAAATTTTGTGTGTTTATCTGCATCTTGTGTAACTGGCGAGAACCGGGTGAAGGTTTGCTTTGCAGAAAATAATCATGGTGCTTGATTGTAACACGTGTTTAAATGGTTTAGATGTTTGTGTATATAGTGTTTAATTGTGTAGGAGCTTGTGTTTCTGTTGATGATATGGTGACACTTCCATTCTTTAAGTAAATGTAGCATATTTGTTTAATTCCCTCAGCTTCACTACTTACATCTTTAACTACAGTCGAGCTTTACCAGGTGAAAGCAGATGACGACCTGCAACTCACATACGTCTTTTGATCTTTGTGGTCTGAAGGCTTCACAGGCTTTAACAAAGCTGCGGTAAGACTTTGACGGTTGTTGACGCATAGAGACGAGGCTTTACTGACCAACAGTCTTCTCACTTAAACCTGTACTTCCTGAGTTGTGCAAAGTACGGCCTTATTTTCACTGTTTCTCAAAGAGGTCAAAGCTTAAATAGAAAATTAGTCTAAAGTTTAGTGAAAAGTCGATGCCTGCTTTGGATTAAAAACTTTAACTCACTGTAAATAACATTCATCTTGAGGACAAAAGCAAACAACAAGGTGCAACTATTGAGGAGAATGATTATTTTTGGCATGTGGCTGCTTGTGATGGTCATTCTGTTATGTTTCCTGTGTCAAGCTTTTAGTGTCACTTAGACCATGGGTGGACGACTCTTTTTGCTTGCTGAGGCTAAATAGTGAGTTCACCAAACCAAAAAACTAGAACTTGCTACCACCTTAAACGACCTAATATGAAAACCCACCGTCACTGCTATCTTTTATTTTTAGCACCACAGACGAAAATGAACATTAATTACTTAACATAAATGTATCTCTTATTTTAAAAAACACAGTAAACATCTAACATCAAGCATATAATCTGTAGAGGAACCAGTGGAAAACTGACTTAAAGAATATGAAAGAATTTAAGAATACATCAGATAAGCGAGTAAGATTTAGGAGGATCTTGTAACAGAAGTTGTGTTATATTACATTATATTACTATTTTATATATACACTACCTGTCAAAACTTTGGACACACTTTCTGATTCATTTGAATGAGAATCTGTCTCCAAACTTTTGACTGGTAGTGTGTATTAGAGTATAATCACTTATTTTCATTAACTAATTCAACACATAAGGAGTAAATCATCTTTCACAGGGTTCACCATGCAGTACGTCGAAAGACCCAAGTGATTTTTACTCATTATACACAGATACAGGATCTTGACAGTAGTTTTGCATGAAAAATGTTACACGCTATCGAGAAGTATCAGTGAATCTTTTGCATGACTCTCTATTTGTTTCCTCTAGTCATTTTTGCATCTTGTAACTGTTGAAAATAGGTCAGAAACTGTGAGATGGCTACCAAACAACCGCTTTGGGCAGCAGGCGCTTCTTGCGGTAAAACTGGACTTTTTTTCCTGCCGTGTTTTAGATACGAAGACTTGAATTCAGGTCAGTTGAGGGCAAATAAACTTCCTCTGTACCTCAACACAGAGAACAAATACACTGTTGTGGCTTTCATTGGAAACATTTTGCTACTTACGACTTGAATATGTTCCTCTTTACATTTATCCAAATGCATAAATCAGAAACAGGAGTATGAAGGAAACATTTAGCTAAACTGAGAAGAAAACATGAAGCCAGGCCCCTGCTAATTTCATCACAATGCTCCTCCTCCTCTTTGCACTGTATATTCTGCAGCATCAGATCAGCTGCATCAATGATGCAAAAGCCTTCTTAGTAGCACATGGTTTGCTTTATATATAAGGTAAAAGTGCTACTTGTTTTTAAAAGTGCATGTGGGGGATGAGAAGTGAAAGAAAAGAGGCGTTTGCGTGAGACAACTGGAACAAACAAACAACATAAAAAAAATGCAACCACATCGACATCCTGTCAGAACGAGCCGAGGGCTCGGGGTGTGGGCGGTGTTGAACTCGATGTTAACTAGCTTGACCAGAGCGAGAACTGATAGATGAGGAATGTATAAACATACATTAAGCCTTACAGTTCTACATAGATCTGTAGTTCTCAACTTGATATTTTGTTTTCTGAGGATGAATGGTGTCAGATTTGATCATAATGCCTGCTAAATAACAGGCTAACTGATGAAATTTTATTAATTTGTAAATAATAAGTGCATTTTGATTGCTTCACTGCACCCACGAGGCCGAAGCCTTCTGCTAAGAAACATAAAGAGGAGTTGTGTAATCACATGAAACGCTGCTGGCGGTGCTTCGGGGGCATGAAAAAAGGCCAGCGGGAAGCTTTTTATGTCAGACGACCACAACAGTACATCTAAACGGCTCATTCTGTGGGTGGATGGCTACGTTGTATGAACAAAAGTTTTGCGAACCTCACAAGCGTCTATGTCAGAGTCTCTGCGGTGTGTTAACTTTAAAAAACACAACTTCTCTATCTGATGGTGACGGCCACATCTAAGCCTTTAAAAGTTTAGCATCAAGATTGAGCGCTTTGGTGATGTCTGCTGTAGGTGGATTGCTGCTCCCTGCTGACCGACAGCTTGACTGCACACAGACACTGAACAGAAAGGTCTGAAGCTAAATTTAAAGCGACATTTACATACACAGCCTGTGAAATTTCTAACATTTTTGTGACTCTGGAGCTTTTTTTAGAGTCTGAAAATATCAAAGAAGATGGTTGCAATACTGGAAATGTACACTCTAAAGGATAATATTTGGGTTCAACAAGAAAAAAGTACTGTTTACATCAATATTTTAAGTTATAACAACTTTTATTGAAATAATGCTCGACAAACAGATTTAAGAAAATTAGCAATTAGCAGTGATACAGTAACTACAGTCAAAGGTATTGTACCGTTTGCTTAAGGATTTATAACATAAAAACAAGCTTCTAAGTTCTCATAGAAATAAAATAACTAAGTTGTTACAGCTAAACTAATACCTCCATGTTATTTAAAAGGATTTTTTAACCATTATGTACCGAATTACCATAATTCTCAACAAAATTAGGTCGCTTCCAGTGTTAAGTATGACATGAATTCCAGATCTCAAGGTGAACAAAAGTGTAGTTATTAAGTTACCTCAACTTGAATTCAGTGTTACGTCAGCTGATGCAGAAATTTGAGCTGGAATTGCACAACTAAACACAAAAACAGCAACTTAAAAGCCTTATCTAAATCCTTAAGTTAGAATTTTTATCTTGTAACCGTGCTTTGAATTACTTTTTAGGCGTGTAGGGTCCAATGTATTCAGCGCTTAATCCACCCAAGGGGATTTTTTATTATTATTATTTTGGCCTTTGCTGTTTAAATTTTGATCATTGTGTTATTCATGTGATCTTTTCAGTAATCTGTCTCTTGTGAGTTCCCCAACTTTATGAAAGTTGCTATGGTTTGGGAAAAGCTTAGGCTATGCAATACATATGTAGTCATCAAGTCAGTAAAGGAGTCAATTTTTATGAATGACTTTTAGTCAGTGCATTTAATGACGATACATTCCGTAGTATTTGTGTAACTGAAAATGTTAAGATCACGTCTTTTACAAAGGGAAGAATCATCTATAGTCTTGAATAAATCCAGAAACTGGCAAATCACGTTTTTGTTTTTTAAAAAAAAAAAAAACAAAAAAAACATTTACAATAAAGCATATGCAGGTCTAAAGATTATGAAATGCATTTAGAATACAAAAGTTGCTTCATGTGATTACAGATATTCACAGTAATTAAACTTACAGACGGCATTGGAGAGATTTGACAGGAAAGTCACTCCAACTCTGACAGTTTAACTCCAGAATAAATGGTCTCTTCCTCTGTGTTATTCTGCCTCCTGCTCGTGTTTTGCCTCTTTTTGAAGTTCAGAGCTACATACTGCATGGCGTTAAACTCCTCACTCTGTAGAAATAAGAAGGTTAATTAATGGCATTTGTCTACATACAAATATGTAACTCATGTTGGGAGGATTTCTTTGAACTAACCTGATGGTCAGCTGGGTATTTTTGAGCGCTCGGCTGGGGCTGCAACCCTGTAGAAATAAATCAAAGCCTAAACTGTCTGCATGACTGCATACCACTGGGGTTAAGATGTTTCTCCTGAATTTATTTAGTAAATTTACCTTGAGATTGAAGATTTTTTTTCTTGGCCATTTTGCAGAGGATACCAAAAAGGATGATGTTCAACATAACAGACACAACCAGAACTGCAGCCACACCAAGCATCACAAGAGGGAAAGTGTCTTCTTGTTTCTCTGTACAAACAGAACCAAGGCAGACTCAGCGAACAAGAAAAAATCAGTGGATAAGGATAAAAGAAGTGGCTTCAGTGTTTCTCACCCTCCACATTCAGTCTCGTTCCTTTCCCAAACAGTATCTCTCCGCATGAAGCCACAGCACAGTAGTACATCCCAGCATCAGACAGGCTCACGTTGCTCTTTGGTAATCTGAACACACATCTCTGCTCAGGAGAGTCAGGGTTCTTCACACACTGACTGCTGCTGTTAGTTTGGGTGTAGATGATTCCCAAGTGGGAGCTTCCTGAATCCCTTTTGAACCAGTAGATGTTTCGTTTTCCATCAGCGAGAACCGTGCAGCTCAGAGTCGCAGAGCCTCCAGTCTGCACTGAGTCAGACTTCGGCTGCTGGAGGAAAGACCAGCAACTGGACTCTGCAAATTTAGAAAAGGATAAGAAAATCAAATTTAAGAAATACAGACTTAAGAATGCAATTCAACTGTTTAAAATGTTAAACAATCACCTTTTAAAACCAAAAATGTTCCATTGCCAAATTCAGTGCCTATCATGTTGTTCTGTCCGCAGTAGTACATGGCTGAATCTGAATCCTGGATATCAGAAATCTTTAGATGGTAGAACCCTTGTCCAGTTTGAACGGAAAATCGTTGGTTGCCTTGAAACTGGTTGTGGAAGCTGATGGAGTCCGGTGAATGTTTGTAGAAAGAGGATATTATCTGAGGTTTCTCCCCTGCGACCTGCTTGTACCAGAGCAGATATTTGGCTTCGGAGGCATAGTGGCAAAATAAAGTCACGTCATCTCCGAGGTTAGCATAGAGCATCGCACCATCTGAAACACAGATGAAGATAAATTAGTGACCATAAAATGCAAACATCATGTTAAATCTCAGCATAACATCATCACATGTAGGATTTAAGATACGGAATTAGATTTCATTTCCAGCCTTAATAAAGTATATATTCAGTAACTTACAGGCTCTGAAGAGAGAAACCAAGAGCACATAAAACCTGAGCATCCTTCGCTCTCCGGTGTTCAGACTGATCCAGTCTGGTGGCACGTTCAATAAGGGGGTCAACGACAGAAGTTACGCCTCCAGCGGAAAACCGTCTGTATGTGGCTCAGGTGCTGCAGAGGAAATGAGACACTCTGATTTGACATTTTCTTTAATGAGGTATTGAAATTGACCTTTTTCTTTGAGTCTTTCTTGACACTGGGTGTTTGTTAGATTGTCAGAATGACTGGATTTACCAGTAGCTATTATAATTTACCTTTCAGCAAAATGTATCTTTATAGAGCATCCTGTCTTCGGTTAAACTTTGTTACACTTCTTGCAGATGTGTTTTCAGAAGTGGCAAGGATTCTAGCGGATTGAATCAGCTTGTTTCCAGAGGCTCAAGTGCAGGATATGAGGCACGACACAGAAAAAGTAAAAGGAAGGATTTTATTTTTACAATATGAAATTCAACAGGAAAAGAACTACAGCTGATCCTAGAAGACTACAGCCGGAAGTGACTAAAGGTCACACAACGAAGACTGGCGGGCAAATAACAAAGCCAGTGGCAAGCAGACTATAACAACCCATGATAGGAAACACCGAGGCAGGAACAATTAACACAAAAGGCCACTGTGTCAAAAATACTCATGTAGAAAAACTACCAGAAAGAGCTAAGCAAATTACTAGACAGGAATGCAAACCTGAGCTCAGCAAAAAGACAAACGAGAAATACTAACCAGATGGGAACTCAAGAGAACTACACTGACCTGACAAGTTACATGACGAATACTAACAATATGCTATACTAACCTGGCAAATTTACAACAATATACACTAACTCACCTCAAGATCAAAACTAGACTACCAGTCTGGCTTGGAGATAAACTGGGACTTACCTGGGGAAATATGGGAGGAGTCCAGATGAAGGGGCAAGGGGAATCCTAGGTGTGTGACGTGGCAGGTGGCTGGGAGGCAGGTGGCTGGGAGGCAGGTGGCTGGGAGGCAGGTGGCTGGGAGGCAGGTGGCTGGGAGGCAGGTGGCTGGGAGGCAGGTGGCTGGGAGGCAGGTGGCTGGGAGGCAGGTGGCTGGGAGGCAGGTGGCTGGGAGGCAGGTGGCTGGGAGGCAGGTGGCTGGGAGGCAGGCACAGTGTGTGGCGTGGCACGATGAATCCGGAGACGAGGTCCAGGGAAAACCAAAGGGACAGAGGAGGCAGGAGATGGAGGATCCAGGGGTGAACAAAAGAAGAGGGGATTCCAGACTGGAAAGGAGCAGAGAAACAGGATAAACCAGAGTTTAGGAATGCAAGAGCTAGACTGAACAATGCACTGAACTAACTGTTGGTTGCTCATTTTCATTTTTGTATGAGTAAAAATAATAATAGCTATGTACGGTAATGGGAACCATACATCCTATACTTGTCATCAGGTTCCTTTGTGTCAATTTAATGAAGAAATAAACAAACATTAAATTCCTAATGTGATATAATTACATTTTTTGATATCATATATGAAGAACTATACTTAAAATATATTTATATATATATTTTGCACACTTCACAATGCGCCAATATCATGATGAAATCTATTACTTAAGCTTTGTACTTGTAAATAGTGATAAAATGTATATGGAATGTTTTTAGTCTTTATTATCAGAGGGAAGTGGCTGATTGAATCACTCCCACCTGCTGGCGCTCTGCTCCAGCTGATTGGAAATCAGACACACCTGTGCTACAGCTTCACCTGCACACGCACAACCTAGGAGAAGGAAAGGAGGGGGGAAGGGAGGATACTTCCACTACCTCGAGCCCGAAGCTGTGAGCGTGACACAGCTGCTGCTTTTAAAAACCGATCTGGAAAGGCAACATAAAAATACTGCTTCAGACAAACACATGTACAATTCTTTCCAAACCAATTCAGATACTGTCCTAATGTGAATGTTAAAGTTGTCCGTCAGACTCACTGCCAGCATCTAGTTCTGGCTTTTGTGATGTTTAACATTTGCAACAGAGAAGTGCTTTAAAGGTTGCATTCTTTCTAAAAGCCAGCAGGGGGCGATGCCTCTAATGGCAAAAGAGATCAGACTGTGTAGAATTCTATGAGAAAACAACATTAAAATGTGCTATATATATATAACAGCGATGTTGATTTTGTGAATTATGGTCCTATTTAAGGTCAAATAGACAATAAAGCAGGACATGTTTAGATTGGTACTACCTTGGGATTCACACGTCACTATCATATCAGTGTATAAAATGTCCTTGAGGTCTCAGATCCACTACTCACTTAGCATGTCTGCTTTCAAAAAGCAAGAAAACTTCAGGTTTCAGAACAGCACCAGTGTGTGATGTCACAAGATCCATCCATCCATCCATCCATCCATCCATCCATCCATTCATTCATTCATTCATTGTCTTCTGCATTATCCAGGGTCGGGTCAGGGAGGCTGCAGACGAAGCAGGTCGTTCCAGACGTTCCTCCCCCCAGCAACGCGTTCCGGCTCTTCCTGGGGGATCCCGAGGCGTTCCCAGGCCAGATATGATATACAATCCGTCCAGCGAGTTCCGGGTCTGCCAAGGGGTCTCCTCCCAGGTGGACGTGTTTGGAAAACCTCCAAAGGAAGCCTCCCCGGAGACATCCGAATCAGATGTCCAAACCACCTCACCTGGCTCCCTTCAATGCGAAGGAGCAGCAGCTCCCTCCTGATGTCTGAACTTCTCACCCTATCTCTAAGGCTGAGCCCAGCCACTCAGCGGAGGAAGCTCGTTTCAGCCGCATGTATCTGCGATCTTGTTCTTTTGGAGCACAAGATGTTGAACAGAAAAACATATCTTTGGGAAACACCAATGCAATTATGTGTAATTACCAAACAAGACAAAGTAGTACTCATGCTTCTTAAAGTTTCAAAGACATAATCATGTGTGTGCATTTGAAGTGCATGCATACTGAATGTACATTAGCATGGGAAACTGATGCATTTTGCACAATTTGAAACAGCCAATCCTTGACGTAGCTTCTTCTAGGCTGGGTTTTACACATATTCTACTAACGCACTATTCACCAATAGCAAACTACATGGTTCTTTGACATGGCTACGTTTTGTTGCTGTTGTACAATGATGCTAACTAAAGCTCTGTACTGTGGAACAGATTTTTGCAGGTTTCTGTATAAAAAACATAAAGCTGTGCATTTTTTTTTTGCTCTATCACTGTATAAGATGCACATATACATATAGTCCACCCTCCTCTTTCTGTTACCACAAACCCAAATATAAACAGTGAGACAAAAAGCAGAAGTAAGTCACCATATTATCAAGACTGTCATGGGAAAAAAGAACACAGTCATGTCAACTTCATGTAGAATGAATAGGAAGAAATTTGTATTATTTGACGTAAACATGGGGTAAAACTGGACAGCTTTTGTTGAGAATGCTTCATGTAGCAACACCTCAGTGGACCAGCGGGTGTCAGCATAAACCTGAAGGTTGTCTTTGCACTGTTGCAGGCATTTACAGTCTGACAAGCATCATTTCTTGGTATTTGTATAAACCATAATGCATGTCTTCATATGTTGCACCATGTTAACGTAACTTCTGCTTTTACACCATAAACTTATATTTTGCAAATGCTTGGTTTTCTTTTCTTCCAAATCAATTCAGATAATTCTTACATTTACATAAAAGTTCAAACTTAGCCATGGTGATAACATCAGTAAATTAAAATGAGTAGCTAAGAAGTGTTTAATCTAAACTAAATGTCACTGAGTTAAATTTTTAAAGGAAAATTAAGCAGTCCTCCCATACTCATTTACACACCTTGTATATTGCTTCAGTCCTACGTTAACAATCACAAGTAAATGCCTCAACTGGTTTAAACCAAAACCTAATCATAACCAACTTTAAACCCTCAAACATCCCTCTGAAGCTGTGTAGTAAAGTTAGGGTGAGTGAAAATGCCCTCATTCCCAAAGTCTCAACAACACACTGGACCTCACAAAGATAGCCACACAATCACACACACACATTCACACAGCCATGTTTACATCACTACAGGGGACATTGCACTGAAATTCATTTCCTGGAGATGAGCTTAACGTTAACCTCAGCTTTACCGAAACTTAAATTTACTGTAATCTTAACCTAAAGCTAAATACAACACTAAACCAAGCTTTCTTACTAACATTTAGTATTTAGACTAGAATAGAATAGAATAGAAAGCCCTTATTGTCATTATACAAAGTGCACCAACAATATACATTATACAACATTATAAACTCTATAAAACACCATAAGAACACACATTAGCATCATGGGGATTGTTTTGTTTTTTTGTCCCTTAAAAGTGTGTAGTCACATGTGTGTCTCCACAATATGAACACAGGAAGTTCATATACACATATTAAAATAGTGCCAGTTGTTTTTACAATATCAACCACTACATGTTCTAGGAGAAAAATGTCCCTAATTTAAATATGGTTTGTAATTAGCAAAGTGTGCAGCACCAGAAACCAATTCTCACGGTTCAGAAAATGATTAAAACAACAACGATTATGCATCTGCAACTGTTCTTCCGTGTGCTTGTGCAGCTCTGTCTGTTTTTTTATGTTTGGTAAAAGAAAAAATATGTACTTTTAAAGTGGATGAAGAGAAATAAATGTTTGACTGCGGTGTTGCACAGTCCAGAAAACTGGAGGGTAAAACAATGATTTAGTGAAAACTTTCCATCCATCCATAAAGAAATGTCCTTGCATTTCCTCATGCTAAACACAAGGGAGCTAAATCAGCAGTTTATCAGAATTATGCACAAACTAAGCTACGTGGGAGCGTTGGTGTCTGCAGCTGTCCACATGGGAGTAGAATCAAGACTTTATTGACAATTAAGGTTACCACAGATGGTGGATTTGGGTATTGGAACAGCTAACAAGCTGACTGCAGTGATGTGGGAGGTAGCACACTGTTTTCTCTCCAACAATTTATGCAGAACCAGACCACACGTACTTTTATGCTTCTCAAAGAAAGAATAACGTTGATTAAAAACCATTTTTAAAAAATAATGTATGGGGAGACATATTGACGAAGAGCATTTTAATGCTAATTTGGTGTTCAAGGGGGGCAATTATCATAAAGTACAGCATTTTCTAGTAAGCATTTGTCAATTTACATGGATTTATTTCTTTCGTTGTTTAAAATACATTTCATGTGCATGCACTTAGTTGCAGTTGTAGCATAAATAAGCTCGTCTAAACCACTCACACTGCTTTTTAAAATCTAGGTCATGAGGAGTTTGGTAAAAGGTCATAACTTTCTGATGCCATCTGTAATTTAACATAGAATATTATTTCATACTAAAACAGGAATTTGAAATGTTATGCAATGGTAATCCCCGAATACATTTCTGCATTTAGATATTGTGTTTGCTCAAACACTATTGCACACTACTCTATATAAAGTACAAACTTTGCTTCATTTCTTGAGAAACCATTGAACACACCTCATTTTTAGCAACAGCCAAATTAGTCTGCTTCGACACCCAGTTGTGTTTCATCTTCTGACAAGACCTTAGGTTCCTTTTGAGGTTTGAAACTTCCTTTTATTGCACTTGTACGCCCATCTGTCTAGTGCTGTCTACGGTGTCATGCAGTAACATAACATGACCGAGGCCTCATCAGACCTGTCAGAGAAAAAAGGCACAGGTAAGTGATTTATTCTTTCCCTGCATGGTTGCATTGAGGTTGAGCACAAAGGGTTAAATGAGAGACCGTTCACTAGATTTAGTGTTAATATCTTGCAACTTGGTGTAATAATGCACTGGTGTTGTATTAAAATCTACATGCATTGGACGCAGATGCAACCTTGTTCTTTTAACCAGAGAAAAATTTCAAGAAACATGTTAAAACTTCTTTTGACATATCTTTCTTTTACCTTTTTGCAGAGTTTGCATAATCAACAGGAAAGAAGCCACATAGTTCAATTTAATACACTTCATTAATATATATACATTCTATATAATTCTATTATGAACATGGCAGTTTTATTTTCTCTATTTCTCATTTAAATCAATTGTAAGAGAAGAATTATGTGAGTTTATTACTACATTAATTCTATGTATAGTCTATCACATCTTAACACATAGGGGTGTGGTAATACAGTGACATGTTGTGTTACATTATCAGATCAATGAGATTAGTGATATGTATGGCCTTGAAAAGGATTGTATAGAGGATGTGGCATCTATGAAAAGATAAGAATGCACAGAAACAGAGTGGTGGCACAAATACTGCAAACTAAAGAAAAACCACAGTGAATCTACTTTCAGATAGCAAACTTTTTCAGCTACAGGTTCACATTTAACAAATGAACTGGAGTTTGAGTGGAAAAAATGTTCATATTCTTATTTTTCTCAAACTTACAAAGACTAGTAGCTATAGGTCTGTGAATTATATTTGTAATACAATATAGTTTTAAGAATGTAATCGCAGTAAAGGTAAAATAGTGATAGTAAACAAACACACATTGCAGTGCAATGGGTGCAAAGCGACACAACGTATGACTGTGAGAACACACAGGAAAGTCTTAGAGAAGTGTGAACAGACTGAAATAGACCTTTTTCACAGCAGACAATTTGACTTGTCACAGTTGGGAAAATTCCTGACGGCCAAGTTCCTTGAAATGTCCCAGTACTGCATGTTAGCAAACCAGTATGTAAAAATACATGTTGACCAATGAGTGTTAGTGTTAGAAACTGTTCCGACTTTTCCCTAAAGAACAGGATAACCACTTTCCAATATGGCATAATAAGTGTTGAAAAGTTGGAGCTAATGTTGTGCTTTAAACCAACATTATTAGGAAAGACATTGTGTTTTTTTTCCCAACAAAAGATTATGACTGATCTATTAAACAGTATTATATGACGTATTAACATGAATAAAGCATTAATTACAATCTATAAAGGGAATTGCAACATTGATTTTTAAACAAATCATGTAATGAAATATGCAGAGCTAACTTACATGGATAAGCCTTGTAGGTTTGATGTAAAAGCTGCATGTACAAAAATGCCATTGTAGCCAACAGAACAACTTTAGCAACAAGTAAATGCTAATTGTGATTTTTAAAATGTACCTTTGTCATTTCAGCCTCTTTCTAAGATTAAGCATATCAAACTAAAAAGCTCAGAAGCTTTTCTTGAAGTGAAAACATGAATTGGTTTCTGGATCTACAACTTCCCTTATAATGTCTGTACCCAGCTGTCTTCATGTTCCTAATCTCAGTTTCTAATCTCTCCTGTAGATCTCAGCAGACTGCAGTAAAAGCCTTAATTACAACCTCTCAGTGCAACATCAAGGCCTTCCCTTCCAAGATGGCTTCCTGTCCTTCCAACCAGAAGCTGAATATCACCAGTTACCCATTAAACCAAACAGCCAAGTTGACTTCTTTGAATGTTTTCACAATTTCCCTCCATGGCCTGTTCTCTACCATTGGCATCATGGAAAACCTGCTCATCATCGGAGTGGTGGGCTTCCACGTCCGCCGTTCTGTCATCAGCATCTGGATCCTAAACCTCGCGGCCTCTGACCTGCTGGCCACCGCTTCCCTGCCCTTCTTCACCCTCTACATGGCCAAAGGCAACACGTGGACACTGGGTACGACCTTCTGCCGCATCCACTCTTCCGTCTTCTTTCTCAATATGTTTGTCAGTGGCTTCCTGCTGGCAGCCATTTCCATGGACCGCTGCCTGGTGGTGCTGAAACCTGTCTGGGCCCAGAACTACAGGAACATCCAACTAGTGGGGAAGATATGTGTGGTGATTTGGGGCTTGGCTGTGATCTGCACTATCCCCTTCTACATGTTCCGTGACACCATCCCCCTTCCAACCGGCCACATTCTTTGCTACTACAATTATGCTCGATTCCCCCCAAGTGGACCGTATGACTTAGCATCTTTATGTAAGCAGCGCAAGGAGGGCTTGGCGTTCATGAAGCTTTTTCTAGCCTTCCTGATCCCTCTCCTGATCATCATCCTCAGTTATGCTGCCGTGAACACCATCTTGGCACGCAGGGGCTGCCGGCGACCCTTCCGATTCGTTCGGCTTGTAGTCGCCATCGTGGTGACCTTTGTGCTCTGCTGGGCTCCGTACCACTTTTTCATCATCGCAGAAGCGATGGCCCCCAAAAAGGGACATCTACAGGTATTTTCAGCCAAGGCCCTCCCAATTGCAGCAACCATCGGCTTCCTTAACAGCGTCCTCAACCCCATTCTGTATGTGTTCAGCTGCCCTGACCTGTGCAACAAGATCAGACACTCTCTCGGTGCAGTGATGGAGAGCGTCCTGGCTGAGGATCTGGCTGAGCTGGCTCGGCGTTGTAGCACCGCTCGCAGCTCCATCAGCACCTCTGAGATGGGGCTGAGACATAAGAATTCCGTTCCAACGCTGAAAACGGAGGAGCAAGAGTAGAACGAAAGTCTCAGTAACTGAGGAGGGAAGAGGGCTGTGAATTACTTCAGCTTTACCAGGTCTTCATAGGAAAATGCCCTTATTTCCAATATCTGTCCTCTGATATTTTAGCAAAAAGCTCCCATATTTTCAGATCTGCTTCCGTAGACATTAACTTTAAAACTGAAAATTGATCCTGCTTTTTGCTGTTTCAGTCACTTTTCCTTCCCTAATTTTTTTGTGTCATATTTGCCTTTTTTTTTTGGAGTTAATTCATTTTAAACTACTAGCAGTAAAACAGTGAAATTCCTGAAACTGAAAGCCACCTAGCAGCTGAGTTGCCATAATCCCTTTTACGTAGCCTTTAATTTAGAAATATTTGTAAGATGCATTCCATTTTATTAAGAATTTTCTGAAGGTTGCATAATAGAATCCACCTGGCTTTGTTTCACTGATGGAAGTGCCAATGTGGAACTGTTGTTTATGTAAATTCATCATGCAGTCTGCAAGCATACTACAGGGTGCTCCACTTCTTGTCAGTTTTGTTTATACTTGGCCCTTTATTAGCACCAGTGGTTTATTTGTGCAGTCCATCCTCTCAGTTAATAACCATTTCTTTTAAAAAAAAATGCTTTTATTCACAAATTTATATTACTTTAAACAACTTATTGTTTGCTTGGTATATTTGACTGATATGACTGCAGCATGAACTGTTATATTTCCAAGAGCATTATTTACAGTCTGCAGGTCATAGCATTGTTTTTTTTTTTAACTTATTATTGCATAAAAATAGCCTCTAACCTCCTGCCAGTTTGCAAAAGTGGCCCCCAGCAAAGAAAGTTGAGTATCCCTGCTATGCGCTGTCATACAGTATATGCTGAGCACATTTACCAGGGTTGTGCTATGGAAGAACAAACAGCATTCTGTATGATTTTTTATTGTTATTTCAACTTATGCATATGCAGCTTTTGTAGAGATTTTAATCTTGAGGTTGCAGATGCAAGGGGCGTCTCTCAGTAGATGCTATCAGTACCTGTTGGTGCTGGCACAAGCAGATTTTTGAGCTGCGATTTTAACATATTTACAGCTTACAATGGATGTCTTGACATGTGTATTGTTCCTCTGCTGTGTCATTCACTCATACAATGTTTTTTTAACAATGTGAAATTGTACATCTAAATTTTAATTAAAAGAAAGTAAGGCGTTCATGTTTTGCAGTACGACATATCTTGCATATAGCCACAGTAATGCTTGTGTTTCTGTAGTGATTCATATCAATTCTGTTTTTCAAAATAACTGACAGCAAACAAGTGAGTAAAGACACATTTTAATTCTTGTAAACATAGCAGTGAGAATTTTCTGTCATGGTTAGTTTCACACTCTTCAAAAGCACATGTACATTGAAAGCAGATGATCTGACCACTTCCTGGTTTTATTCATGTGTCTGTATACCTCTTCTTGAAGACACAATGTGGATGAATGTGCAGTTTTGACATGAAACAATAGAGCTCCATATTTCTACTGAGTTACATAGAAGTGAGTTTGTGTAGGCAAAAGTTGCGTTGACATCTGTACATCAAATTTTCTGTCCTATATTGATTCCAGCAGTACTTAGATGATCATGGGAAACTAAAACTAAACACTGAGCAAGAATATTCTTTAGATGAGGAAGTTCAAACCCTTTGAGCCTTGTTAATTTATTCACTGACAGTTGCAACTCACAGTACACAAAAACTGCACACATACATTCCCACTGGGTGGCACAATTGACCAAATATCAACAGTCAGATGTGTGTTCGAATCCAAGTTATATTGCTAGAAGGTTACTATGTCTAGTTTCAGTCTCCCTCTTGGTGTTCAGTTGAGCTCTGGTACTGAGGGTCATGTTTTTGCCGGTGTTTTGCCCTCTTCCCAGACAAGGCAGCGATCTTTGCAGCTCTAGCCGAGCATCAGGGCACAGAAAGATGTAGAAGAGTGGATCCAGCAAGGTGTTGAGGCTGGTGAGACCGTAGCACAGGCGATAGACGAGGAAAATGGAACGCTCGAATCCACACGGCTCATCAGTCAGTAGCAAGGACACAAACCTGTATCCGCCAACGAGGTGGTAGGGTCCAAAGACAACGATGAAGTTTACGGTGATCACGACCAGGATGCCTACGATTTTGTGCCGCTCGTGGTCTGAGACGGAAGGAGATCGTCGGAGTGTCACCCCGATGTGGGCTGAGGTGTACCTGAGAGGGGAAGCAGAGTTTCAGATCAGAAATCAGCATATTAAACCGGATATTTAAATTGTATAGTGCCTCCTGTGGAGAGGAAGATCTTGGGTTTGTTTGTCAAACTGTATCATTTAAAACACAGGACAGTGTGAGTGGTTACCCTACAGGTTTGACTCTTTGTTTTATGTTGCAGTTTACCAGAAAAATTCTAAGCAGTATGCATTATACACATTTGAACACTCAGATGACTTAGATATGAAAGATATTTCTGTATATTGGAAAGTTCAGCTCACAATCCCAGAATATTTACTCGAACAGATTTGGAGACATAATATTACATTTAGTAATAAATTGTGAATATTGGGGATAACTCACCCAAGAATGGTACATGGCAGCAGGAAGCCCAGAACCACGGTGGTAATCTTAAAGTGAGCATATCTGGGGCTGACGGGGTACTGCTCCAGACAGAGCAGCCTGCCTGAGTCAAACACAGACGGCAGCAGTCCACTCAGGCAGAACAGGAAGGTTAGAGTCCACACTGCTATTCCTGACACTGCTGCTACCCTCACTGTCCGCACCCCACGGCTGCTCAGTGGGTACACGATGGCCAGGCAGCGGTCCATCGCTATCAGGCACAGGAACATGACGCTGGCATAGACGTTCACATAAAACACATAGCCAACCAGCTCGCAGGTTAGTTGGCCATAGGGCCATTCGTGCCCTCCTTGGAGATAAAGAATCCACAGTGGCAGGGTGAGCAGCTGGAGGAGGTCTGACAGCAGCAGGTTGAGGATGTAGACCAGCTGACAGCCTCCCCCACCTGAACGCCCCAGATGGTACAATCCCCAGAGAGACAGCAGGTTGCTGGGGAGACCCAAAGAGAAGATGAGGCCATAGATACAGGTCAGGCCAAATGTGTCCGTGTCCAAAGGGAGGTTGCAGGTGTCATTGGACATGTCTCTGCTGGTCAAGCGCCTCACATGGGAAACTAGAGGTGATCTCAATCAGACACTGATTGACGCTCAGAGTTAGATGACTTTGTTTAGAAATACCCATTCATTCACTTAAGGCAACGGAAAAGAAACAAAGTCTCTGTTGTCCTCAGTTAAATGCATCCAATTGTCACAGGTCCATTGTGTAATATTCACAAATCCATCCTGCCGTACAAAAGGTCAAACTCAGATTTTGCACTGTCAGTCAACCAGACTTCAAAGCAACCATCCATCCATCCATGGAAATAAACCCCTGCAAAGCAGATAGTGTGAGCACTTTCATGTGGTTTTGCATCTGCAGCTGTATGTGGATTTAAACCACAAAACACAAATCACTTCTCACTCACCTTCTCAAATCTTCGAGACCGACTTTCTTCCACAAAAGTGTGTTGCCCGCTTTGCAGCTGGGAGACCTGTGCTCAAGAAATGTTGGGAACATGGTGTCTCGACCAAGCCTTGTCTATTCTGTGATCGTTTCCTCCACAGGAAGTCCACTTCTTCAGCTTTAAAGGCAACATCCTGAGGCAGGAGAACGCCTTTCTGCCCCAGAACAAAAACATACACTCTCTCCTTTTCTGTGCCTCCCTCTTTCTTACTCCAGGAGCATTCACAATGACTGTTGATGGACAGTTGCTGTGAGGAATGGGTGCACTGCTGTACAGTGTCCACTAATGCCATTCAGAGTGGTGCTTTCTGGCAGTGACCTGTGATTGAGATATATATATATATATATATATATATATATATATATATATATACATATATATACACACACCATGCTTTCTTTAAACATGTTTTGCATCGGATTTAAATATTTCTTCTGTGTTTGTATGCTGGAATTATGTTTTGCAGCTTTTAACTTAGTTTTTTTAATAACTAAAGGACAGTTCATGTTTGTTCTTGTCTTTTGCATCTTGCTTTGTACAGTATATATGTATGGAAAGTGCAAGTCAGCCTTCAAGGTTTTTGGTGTGTTTACCCCAGATAAGATTTTTAGATTGATCATTTTTTGGGACATTTTTGGAAGGAGATTTTGACCAGTTCCTCGCTCTTTGACACACCTTTAAATTGATACAACTTGGTTCGAGGATCAGGGTAAGAATTAGATTTAGGTCAGGGTTGCGATAGCATTGAGGTTAGAGGTTAGTTTTGATGGTTACGGTTAGAGTAAGGGGCAGTAAATGTCCTCATAAACATGGCAAAACATAGCAATGTTGCTGTGTGTGCATGTGTACGATTGTGTATGTGAAGCGTTTATACATATCTGACTTACAACTGAGAATTGATTGAGAGACCCGATTAAAACCACAGAAGAGAGCAAACAACCCCGTAGAACAAGTTAATGTAGAACAAAATGAAGAATGACAACCAAACCTTTTCCTTCACAAAAGAGTTTTAATTAACAGCGTTTGCAGACTTGTTAAATTTAACCGCGGTGAACTTTTCTCAGGCACCACAGGGAGGAAAAAATCTTACACAATTGAAATTGTTTGAGTGAAGAATGGGTATATTGAGACAATAGGTGTTAGTCAGTATTTTTACCACATGGTTTCAAAGGGAGGAGGGTCTAATCACTCACTGAGTTTCCTTTAAATGTCACAAATCTCTGATTTATTAAATAATCCAAGAGAGTTACTAATAAATTATAAAGTCCCCTGAGACTCGACTACCGCTACAGGGCTCTGTATAAAGGTCTTTATGCTCTGATGGAGTCGCTGCTGGGCATGAGATTGATATCAGCTGTATGCTGCTTAGACAGCAAATCAGCTACAGGGGAAGTGTCCCTGGAGAAGGTCCCAGAACAGAGGCAGCATGATAAGTTGTTCCTGCAGCAGACTGGCTGCAGACTGCAGGAAGTTCTCTGTTACTGCCAGAATTTAATCTTGTCATGTAGTGAATTGTGCAAATTGTATGCACATAGAAAGATGGAGATGACGTCACTGCCACCTAAGCTTTACCTGCACTGACCCCCAAGTATTTAAGTTACTTGGGTACTAGGACCTCATCAGGGAACACTGGCACCAATACAGAGTTCTGTAAATACTGGTAGTCTCATTGCTAAATTGTCCCACCACTCAAAAAGTCACCACACTCTCTGTGTTTCAGATTTTAGCATTTAAAGTTGGGCATGTTTAAGATTTAAAGATAGTTATTTGAAATCAAAACATGAAGCATTTAGACAAATGACAGTATACCTTACAGAACTGACAGATCCTGGGGTCAAGGCAAATATTCACTTCTCAAAGATATGTCTTCTTCATTTCCAGCAAAAGCATTTCTGTTATCTCATTGTTTCTTTCTTAAATGATGATTTCACAAGAATTTACACATGAACACAGTTATGTTTTAGGAAAGGTCAGAGTATGAGGCAGAAGTGATTGTAAATTTGTATCGGTCTCTAATAAGCACCTCTTACTTGTGAATGCTTCAGTGGATTTTTTCCAAGAAAAAGACTGAGCAGTCACTCAGACTGAGTTATGTTTGGATCAGTTACTCTGCTTTCGTCTTTCTTCTGGACCTCCGGCAGCAGAGAATCCTACACATAAAGAATAAAGCCCAGATGAAGGTTCCAGTCATGGCCACAATAAAAGCAGCCACATCCAGGCAGAAGTAGGAATACCAAGGCAAACTGAAACCTGCAGACTTCAGGTGGGCTGCTCCTTTGTTTCTGATGACGTACTCAATCCAAAAGATGGCGGTGTCCATAGGAGACATGGGCTTGTCGCGGTGTAGTTTGGAGAGACGTTGTATGTTTTCACGGTAACATGGAGTCTCAATGATGTCCGTCAGAGCCTCCAGGAAGTTCTCTTTGGTCAGTGATCTGGCCTCCACCACCCGAGCTGCACCACGCACCTTCAGCCGGAGCAGGTTGTCGAACTGATCAAAGAGGAGGGGAAGACCCACAACGGGAACGCCGTGGTAGATGGCCTCATACATGCCATTGGTGCCTCCATGGGCTACAAAGGCACGAGTCTTGGGGTGTCCCAGGAGGTCTTTCTGAGGCAGCCACTTCACCAGCAGGGTGTTGTTTCCCAGAGATGAAGGTTTTTCACCCACAAATCGCCAGATCACCTTCTGAGGGAGTTGAGCGAAAGCTGCAGCGATAGCCTCTGTGACCTCCCAAGGTAGAGCTGACACCAACGTCCCCACGGACATGACCACCACCCCATGCTCACCAGAGCTCTGCATGAACGCTTCCAGATCAGCAGGGAGGGGTTTAGCCTCTTTGCACTGGAACCCTCCTATATACACCACATTAGGCATCGTGGGCCGAGGGAACTCAAAGACAAAATCCGCCCTCAGCAGCCAGATATCAGCTGCATACTGCAAAGACACCAAGTCAGTTCCAGGCGGGAAGTGCCGCTGGAACAGATCTGAGTAGGCAGGGTTGATGATGAAGTATTGTTCAACAACACTACGGAGAAAATGTAACATATTCATGACTCTTTCTTTAAAATCCATCTGATCAGTAAGTTCACTTCCTGACACGGGGACATAGGAGACAGGAGAGGGAGCTATAGTTAAATGGCCTTCTCCGGTATTGATCCAGCGTACATTGAAAACCATTGGCAGCTTGAGGTACCCACCAAGCAGAACTCCTATAGGCAGACCAGGGTCTGTTAACATTAAATCAAACTTGGGATCCTGTAACTTCTTCATGAGAACCTGGTCGTCTAACGTTGAAGCAGCTGCTCTGGCCAGGATATCATGACCTTTGGCAAGCATGGAGGTTATCAAGTGCTGTTGGCAGAAGGTGCGTATGAATGTGGGGTACTTGCGACACTCTATAACATCTAGCAGCATTCTATTGTAGTATGTCATGTCGGCCTCGTCCTCCAGCATGCGCACATCAATAGAAGTATAAATGGAAGAGTTACTGGGGATGTACCAGCTCTTTGCAGAGCGTAGTACTGTGATGTCGTGGCCCCTGGAGTGTAGCTCTTGGAGGATTACCTCCATGTTGATCCAGTGGCTGCCATCAACAGGCACTACCAGAATCTTGCTGCCACTACAGATGGTGGGACTGAGCACCAGCAAGCAGAGCACTGTCAGGCTTATGGAAATGGAACTGGAAAAGGCAGACATTTCCTAGAAGAAACAACAAATATACATTATTAGACAGTGTCCTATGCCTGATTGGAACAATAAGAAGAAAATAGCCCTTCTAGTTTGTTAGTCTCAGTCACTATTTCCTGTCATTTTCAGCTGCTGTGCAATTTAAAACTGTTGTCAGTAGCCGATTTCTGTCATTTTTAACTGCTGTTTACTTTAATTGTCATTTACTGTTTTGTGTTGTTTTAAAGAATTGTTTACATTTGTTTTCAGTTGCTGTTTTCTGTCATTTTGAGTTGCCATTCTCTGTCCTTTTGGAATTGCGGTTTACTCATGTTGACTGTCACTGTTTGCTGTTGTTTTCAGCTGCGGCTTTGTTTTGTTTTCAGTTACTCTGTTATGTCATTTTCAGTCTGTTTATTGTTGTTTTCTACCACTGTTTTGTTTTATAAGTCACTATTTATTTTTGTTTTCAGTTGCTGTTTTCTCTCATTTTCAGTTGCTGTTTTCTCTTGTTGTTAGTCCTGGTTTACTTTGATTGACAATCACTGTTTTCTGTTGTTGTAAGTCCCTGTTTTCTTTTGATTTCAGTTGTGGTTTCCTATCATTTTCATTTATGTTGTCCATTGTTTTCACTCAGTCGTGTTGAGTTCAGTAGCTTCAATTCACTGTTTACTGAAAATTGAAAAGACCAAGGAGATGGTCTTGGACTTTAGAAGATCAAAGCAAACCTCTTTACATTATTTCATCATATGGCACGTTTTTACATGTTTGAAAAATCACATTTTTTTTCGACATAGTATAGTAAGGCGTTTTTTTTGCGCCAAAATTCATGATGATTTTTTTTTCAAAGAAAACCTTTCTGGAGTGTTTTTCACGGCCTCCTTTACATTATTTAATCATATGGCACGTTTTTACAACATGTTTGAAAAATCGCATTTTTTTTCGACATAGTATAGTAAGGCGTTTTTTTCGCGCCAAAATTCATGATGATGTTTTTTTCAAAGAAAACCTTTCTGGAGTGTTTTTCACGCCGTCCTTTACATTATTTCATCATATGGCACGTTTTTACAACATGTTTGAAAAATCACATTTTTTTTCGACATAGTATAGTAAGGCATTTTTTTGCGCCAAAATTCATGATGATGTTTTTTTCAAAGAAAACCTTTCTGGAGTGTTTTTCACGCCGTCCTTTACATTATTTCATCATATGGCACGTTTTTACAACATGTTTGAAAAATCGCATTTTTTTTCGACATAGTATAGTAAGGCGTTTTTTTTGCGCCAAAATTCATGATGATGTTTTTTTCAAAGAAAACCTTTCTGGAGTGTTTTTCACGCCCTCCTTTACATTATTTCATCATATGGCACGTTTTTACAACATGTTTGAAAAATCGCATTTTTTTTCGACATAGTATAGTAAGGCGTTTTTTTCGCGCCAAAATTCATGTTGATGTTTTTTTCAAAGAAAACCTTTCTGGAGTGTTTTTCACGCCGTCCTTTACATTATTTAATCATATGGCACGTTTTTACAACATGTTTGAAAAATCTCATTTTTTTTCGTCATAGTATAGTAAGGCATTTTTTTTTGCGCCAAAATTCATAATGATTTTTTTTCAAAGAAAACCTTTCTGGAGTGTTTTTCACACCCCCCTTTACATTATATCATCATATGGCACGTTTTTACAACATGTTGGAAAAATCGCATTTTTTTTCGACATAGTATAGTAAGGCATTTTTTTAGCGCCAAAATTCATGATGATTTTTTTTTCAAAGAAAACCTTTCTGGAGTGTTTTTCATGGCCTCCTTTACATTATTTCATCATATGGCACGTTTTTACAACATGTTTGAAAAATCACATTTTTTTTCGACATAGTATAGTAAGGCATTTTTTTGCGCCAAAATTCATGATGATGTTTTTTTCAAAGAAAACCTTTCTGGAGTGTTTTTCATGGCCTCCTTTACATTATTTCATCATATGGCACGTTTTTACAACATGTTTGAAAAATCGCATTTTTTTTCGACATAGTATAGTAAGGCGTTTTTTTCGCGCCAAAATTCATGATGATGTTTTTTTCAAAGAAAACCTTTCTGGAGTGTTTTTCATGGCCTCCTTTACATTATTTCATCATATGGCACGTTTTTACAACATGTTTGAAAAATCACATTTTTTTTCGACATAGTATAGTAAGGCATTTTTTTGCGCCAAAATTCATGATGATTTTTTTTTCAAAGAAAACCTTTCTGGAGTGTTTTTCATGGCCTCCTTTACATTATTTCATCATATGGCACGTTTTTACAACATGTTTGAAAAATCGCATTTTTTTTCGACATAGTATAGTAAGGCGTTTTTTTCGCGCCAAAATTCATGATGATGTTTTTTTCAAAGAAAACCTTTCTGGAGTGTTTTTCA